>NW_026592636.1:2356570-2366115 GCF_907164565.1 Psammomys obesus
TCTTCTTCTTCTTCTTCTTCTTCTTCTTCTTCTTCTTCTTCTTCTTCTTCTTCTTCTTCTTCTTCTTCATCAGCATCTCCCACCTTCACCAGCAACAGAAGCATTGTCCCCACCCCACCATTCCTGCGGTACTCCTGAGCATCTGTACCAGGCATCACACTCCATTCTTTCTCCTTGGTGTCCATTCCTTACCACTTCTACTTGAAAAGACAGCAAATGAGGCTCTCAAGGGCTGAAAGACCTGCTACCAGCACATGCCTGGAAAGCGCCACCCTGGAAAGAGAATCCGACCTCCTGCTCTAAGCCACCAACTACTCACTCCCATTCAGTGACCGCTGACTGAGCTGTTCGAAGAATGGACCCTGGAGGCAGGAGTCCCCCCTCTACCTTTGTCACCAGAGGCTTGAGACTACAGCCCCAGCCTGTCTTGTGGATTGAGACTCTTCTTCAAAGTGGCTCCCTGGGCGGGGTCTTCCTATTGATGAGAGTAAGCTATCCAAAGGCCACATCAAAGCAGGCCAGGGTGCTTTCAGAAAGGCAATTTACAAAATAAAACAGAACTGAAAGCCTGCGGTGGGGAGCTTTGGCTTTCACTGCCCAGTTGTCCCGGCATCACCAACGCGGTCAGACAAGACCTGGGCACTGGTGTTGCTCTCTGGTCTACGTATCTACATGGTGAGTTCCGGAAAAGCCAAGGCTCCATAGCAAGACCCTGTCACAAAATAGATAAAGCTTTAAAGAGAGCGAGAATGTAACCTGGGCGGAGCATTTTTACTGGCCATCTCTTTGGCAGCACAGCCTTCTCCCCACGCGGACCTCCTACCTCACTCGCAGTGCAGCAGCCTGGCAGCCTGGCTCTGGCCCCGGCTCTGGGTATCTGGCTCTCCAGCTCTCCCGACCCCTCTAGGCATCCTCATACAACCTGGGGATTGGACACACACCGCTGTCTGAGGAGAGGTCAGCGAGTGTTCAGCTTGTCACGGACATGAGGGGGTGATTCCTGAACACCCCTGCTCTCTCCATCACTGAGGACATCATAGAGACCGATCACCCAACTCAGACACCTTCGCTACTGCCGTAATGTCTCCCTTTATAGGCAGGAAGTGCTCAGGTGGGACGCCACAGTGATGGTGTCGACCCTCCTCCCGTGCCTGTCAGTGTGATGGCTGCTGCTGCTAGGGACAGGTGCCAGGCTGCTGAGGACCACAGTTCTCTCAGATACCAGGCTTTCCCAGCCTGCAGTCTCCCCACCCCCTGACGCCGGAAGGTACAGGTGCCTTACCACTGATCTGACTCTGACCCTCCCCTACAAAGCCAACAGTCCCCTCTCCGGGACACAGCTCTGCGGTAGCCTGGGCCCAAAGGGAAGCTATGCAGGGAGAAGGAGAGGCTGCTGGCAGGCTGGCACCCGGGCTGTGAAGGTGAGCCAGACAGCAGCTGCCCCGGCTGCCCTTTCTTCTCCCAGCTTTTTGTTCAGCTCTTTTGATTTGAAAACAAGGCCCTTTTATGCATTAAGGGGCCTCTGCTAGCCTCACTGTCCCACCCATGGCTGGCAATTTCCTTTTCATCTGGCGCTGGGAGCGCGACGGCTGCAGGAGGGAGCTGGTAGTGTCACAGAACCTGGGTGACTCAGCTTTCAGTGGGCATTGTGGCCCCGCAGCTTTGATATTACAAGCGAGCGTCACAACAAAGAGGCTTCGAGGGGCTCCGGCAAGGTGATGCTAGCCGAGGGCTCCCAGTGGCTCTCTGAAAGAAGGCTGTGTCCCGGGAGGGAAGATTGGCCTGTGACCCTGACTCTCAAGGATGACATTGAGCTGGGCTGCCAGCCCAGGGTCTGCAGTAGGGAGAGGGGAGGCTGACTCCTCATCTTCCCTTAGTTCTTGGGTTCCCACAGGAGGCTACAGCAGGCTTCTCTGGCCCCTGCAGGCTTCCAGGCAGAGTGGTTTGGCAGATCTCCAGCCTAGGCCAGCTGGGTCAGCCTGGAGGGGGGCCACCGGAGCCACCTTGCTCTCAGCCTGCACACCTGCCTGACCACAGTGCAGGACCTTTGGGGAAATAAGTGCCATGAATTTCCAGGGGCACGAGGCCTTGTGTCAGCTGAGGAATTTCCATGACTCAGTTTCCAGGAGCCATGAGGGTGGATGATGATGCCATCTTGGACTTGGAAAAGCAGCTGCATGACCCTTGCTCTGGGACAGCTGCCCCAACTTGGTCACCCCTTGTTCATCTGTTCTGCCTGGTATAGGAGAGGCTTGCGATAAAGAACATGAGGCTCAGGACAAGGTGGACTTGGCCAAACAACTGGCCAAGAAAGGGGGATCTCAGGCCCTTGTCCTACTTCCCTGGGCCTCAGAGCCTCTTCTGTAAAGTGGGCGAAGGACTGACCACAGGAAAATTATTCAGTGACAGCAGTAAAGTACACAAAGCAAAACTGGGCTGGGATGTGGCTCAGCTGGGGCAGCACTTGATTACAATGCACAGGGCCCTTGACTCAGTCCCCCAGTACCTCACACACTGAGCTTCTGTAGAAGCACCTACCTATAATCCCAGAACTCCGAGGGTGAAGCAAAAGGATAGACTTCAAAGCTAGCCTGGGCTACTCAGGCAAACCTAAGCAAAATGAGACCCTTCCTCAAACAAAAAGTTCAAGGTCATCCTCAGCTACATAATGAATCAGAGGGCAGACTAGGCTTTGTAAGATCCTACCTTGAAAGAAAAGAATCATAGTACCAAAAGAAGCCATTCAAGGTTTGGCTCGTGCCCTGTCTCCATGGCGATAGTGCCTGTCCAAGATCGGCCAGCAGTCGTAGAGGCAGGAAAGGAGAGTGATCAAGGGCTGGCTGAGTGAAGTCTTGGCTGACTTTAGATCCTAGGTTCTTCCTTGTGCCCGGGTGGCCCTGGGTGGGTCACTCTGGTTCTCAGAATCTCAGGTTCCTT
This sequence comes from Psammomys obesus, assembly GCF_907164565.1. NCBI lineage: Eukaryota > Metazoa > Chordata > Mammalia > Rodentia > Muridae > Psammomys > Psammomys obesus. Next base: position 2,359,508 of record NW_026592636.1, read on the forward strand.
TTCTGTAAAGCAGAAACAATGATGCCTCTGCCTGCTGCTGGATGGCCATGAGGCCGCCGAGTGGTCACCCCTGCTGCCCCAGGTGCTTGGCCCCAACTAAGTCTGGGGAGTGAAGCAGGGCTGGCAGGAGGCTGCGGATGGTCTCTGAGGCCACGGTTCCTCGAGGATGTCAAAAGCTTGCTCCACAGCATGGAGATAGAACTGAGGACAGTTCCTGGAAGGGGCCAGAGAAACTGTCTTGCTTACCCTGTGGCCACCAACAGGCAGATGCCACACAAATGCCACACAGTGTGCTCATGGGTGTCATACCCTTTGCTGGCTGGAACAGCTGGTTTTCTTGTATCACCCATGGGGCAATGGAGGGTCAGAGTTCAAGACCTTCTGCAAGTCCCAGGACTAGACAAGGAAAGGCTGTGTGTTAACCTTAGTTGACACCCTGATCAGGAAAAGATGCTTCATTAGCTCTGCTGGACATGCACATGTGTGGGGCAACAGGAGATGGGATGGGACTCAGGGAAGGATTACAGGGACAGTGGACCTGAAACACAGGGATGCCAGAAGGAAGGCAGCAGAGGTGCCCTGGTAGGGCATGACATGGAGTATGGGTGTCACAGTGACTGTCCTTGGTCTTTGGGCATCTGAGTTCTCTCCATCAGCTCACATAATCCCAGGCACCTTGTTCTAAGAGACCCTTGTCACTGGTCCTCCAGCAGAATCTTGGTGGGGTTTTAAAAAAAATGACCATAAGGTCTTTGATCCTTGTCCCATGGAGAAGTGGTTTTGTGTCCCCTCCCCTCAAGCCCTGGTGGCTCAAAACAAAACAGGACTGGATGAGGGTTACTGTGGGTGGTATCAGAGGCACCCCCTCTCGGGAGGCCCTGCGGCTTCTATTTTGTTTCCTCCCAAGGCTTGCTCTATGGCCCATCCCCATGCTCCAGATCCATCATGATGGCCCCAGCTGGTGAAGTCTGAAGCAAGAGTGAGGGCTCCTCCTCACCTTCTATTTATTTCCATCTGCTGTCTTTTTCTCTCAGCCTCCTCTCTTTCTAGCTGCAGGCAAGCTAGAGGGAGCCAGCACACGGACAGTGGCCCCTTGTCCTTCCTGACTGGTGGGATCGCAGGGTGATAGACTGAGCTGTCGCTGTCGCCCTGAGTCCCAGGCTGGCTTGGTAGCAGCAGTAGGGACAGAGGAGACAGCGGCTACTTAACAATCACTCAGTTCAGATACTCACGGTGATCAGGGTCAGCTCAGGAGGAAGCAGGCTATGTAGACATCGGTCCAGAGATGAGCCAGACCTGCTGAGCCACCTAAATTGCCCGTGGTGGGTAGTTTTGATGGTCAACTGGACACAACCAAGGACCTGAAAAGAGCCTTATCATGAGGGACCATCTAGGTCAAGTTGGCTTGTGGACTCATCTATCAGGGATATTTCTAGGTTAATTGAGGAGGAAAGATCCCGAGTACAGACAGCACCACTCCCTGAGTCATCCTGGACTGTGTAAGAACAGTTCCTGTGTAAGGATCAGTTCATTTCTATCTACTCGTGGGTGTGGGTGTGATGTCATCAGCTGCTTCAAGCTCCTGCTCTCTTGAGTTTCCTGAAGTGATGGACTATGAACTGGAACTATGAGCTTAACACAAGCCCTTTCTCCCCACCTTAGTCAGGATTGATAGCACTATGCTCAAACACCATGACCAAAAGCATTAGACCTCTTGTTTCCTATTTCAAGGCAGGCTGTGTGGGTAGTAACTTGGGGAGGAAAGGGTTTATTTGGCTTATATATCCCGAGCCATAGTCCACTAGGGAAGTCAAGGCAGGAACTCAAACTGGGCAGGAACCTGGAGGCAGGAGCTGATGCAGAGGCCATGGAAGAGTGCCGCTTAATGGCTTGCTCCTTGTGGTTTGTGGCTCCTGCTTTCTTATAGAACCCAGGACCACTACCCCAGGGGGTGGCTGTGTGACTTTACTGAGTCCTACCTCTATGAGCCTCTGGCTTTAACTGTCAGTAAGACATCACACAGAGGAGCTTCTGGTTTTCAAGGTTTCTGGATGGAGGTCCACCTCAGCCCCTTACTTATGCCGAGAGAGATTGCCATGTCTGTGTCATGAATGCTTTCATCAATTTATTTCGGTTTAAGTTTTTGAGTTTCTGAGACAGGATCCCACTTTAGCCTTGGCTGGCCTAGAACTCTCTATGCAATTGAGACTAGCTCCCAACTTATGGCCATCCTTCTGCCTCATCTTCTAGAGTCTGAGATACATGCTGTACATGTAAGACTCTAGAGCAGAGACCCCTTCCTCCACCTCACACCGAACCACAAATTCTCTTCCGACCACCACACAGCATTGGGGCAGGCATGTTTGGATAACCCCCCATCCACCCGCTCACACAATCAATTAGTCACCAATAACAAATGTAGAAAAGAATGTCACTTTAAACCCAGTGCTTGTGAGGCAGAAGCAAATGGATCTCAGTAAATTTAAGGCCTGCCTAGTCTACAGAGCAAGTTTCAGGCCAGCCAGGGCTACACAGCAATACCCAGCTCAAATATTTAGATAGATAGATAGATAGATAGATAGATAGATAGATAGATAGATAGATAGATAGATAGATAGATGGGGAGAGAGAGAGAGAGAGAGAGAGAGAGAGAGAGAGAGATTAGTTTATTTAATCCCATAATCACCCTCATAGGTAGGGACCAGCCACAGCTCCTTTTTTGAAAAAATGGAAGCCCAGAAAGCTCAAGCAACCTGCCTACAGGTGCTCAGTAGCTGAGGGCAATGCTCCTGAAAGAGATGGGTGCCACCTGGCCCGACTGCCACATTCAGGACCTTTCACTGAACAACTGTATGCCCCTCAGGAAATGCAAAAGCAAAAAGCAGAAGCACTAGGAATCGAACATGGACCTTCAAGAATGGAGGGCAACATATAAATTCATCTTCCCTTGAAAACATGACACCAGCCATTACCTGCAGCCAAAGAAGACACAAAACCCAGGAGCCAGAATGATTGGCAGGGAGGGGTGGGGGGCGGGAGCGACCTTTCTTCTCTTTTTACTCTAATGTCCACCGACCCCATTGTCTTTGCAACAAAAATAACTCATTTCCCCATGAATGACTTTCTTTAAAGTGTCACTTCTAAATTCCTGCTGGACCCTTGGAGCTGTGGTCGGGTGCCTTCATGGAAGCAAGAAGCCATTATCTCCTCCCAGGGAATAAGAGTCCTCTGTGCAGGGCTTTGATGCTCGGCGGTCCCTAAAAGAAGAATGGCATTTCTCTGGGCATGCTGGAATGTCCGGTGGGTAACCGGACCCACGCAAAGGGACACTGTGACCTCACGTGACGGAGGAGGCAGAGACTGGGTAGCGGGCTATGCCGTGTGTAATTCAATCCAGCATTTCCCAGAGTCCCAGAGTCTAGGAGTTGCTGAAGGGCCAGCCCACTGCAAACTTCCAGAGGCATATTCATTGGGATGCCTGCAGTCTTCCCCAGTTTCTCCTGGAGCAGGGCTGGAAGCCTGGGGGTTCAAAGGAGGCTGAGGAACAGCCACTGTAGACCCAGCTTACCAAGGACCTGGAGGTCCTGGCTGACGAGTCCTAGTATGCACGGAAGAGCTTATGCGTAAAAGGCCATCTTTCTCCCATGGATGAGCACTCAGGGGTCTGCCACACGGATGGCACAGTGCAGTGGGTCAGACTCTAACGGCCCAGTCAGTAAAGTGCCTGCCACACAAGCATGAGGGCCTGTGTTCAAATCTCAAGAATGGATGTATAAATCCACGCGTGGTGGAGCGTGCCTGGAGAGGCAGAGACTGGAGGATTCCCCGGGTCTCTCTGGCCAGCTATCATGACTGAACCCTTGAACTCCACGATCAGTGAGGGACCCTATCTCTCTGGTGTCAAGTGATGGGGGACGATACTATCTGTTGACTTCCGGCCTTCACATGTGTAAGCATACACAGGCATGTGCACCTGAGCACAAGCATGCACATACATGGACAAGGACACATATGCACAGAGAGATAAGCCTCTGACCTCAGGATGACCCATTCTTCAGCAGCTCTGAACTCACTTCCCTCGTCTGTACCATGGGGGCCCTGCACTTCCTGGGGACAGACACTGTATTTGCTTTTTGGGGTGTTTGTGATGGGAAAGCTTTGAGGAGCACAGTGCTCAACGAACTCATGAAAACATGTGCCCTGCCAGCTCTGGGCCCCTGACATCTGCCTAGTCACAGGAATTCTAGCTAGGAAGAGTGGAAGGGAGGCAGGTCACTCCAGGCAGGTGAAAGTGCTGAGTGGGCCCTCAGCAAGCTGTCCTGAAGCCAGGAAGGAAGGGCCAGGTGTAGAGAGGCTCCTAGAGATAAAGGCTGTCTCTCTCTGGCTCATCTTCCCAGGTTGACTTTGCCCGTGACTGGCACTCCGAGCCTCAGGAGAGACAACTTGCACCCTCCCCAGACAGGGAGCCTCTGGTTCTGTGGCTTGCCAGTCACTTTCCCATCCCAGGACAGCAATGGAGACCCACCCCAGAAGGAGCTAGCATTTACAGAGCTGAGTGCGCACACCAGTACCTTCCTTCCTCAGACACATGAGGGACCCTGGGGAGCCCTCAAGATGGACAGACAGCTCTACTCATGGCTCCTGGGCAGGCTTGGCCAGAGTGGGCAGAAGGCTCCATAGCAGACGTCATTTGTCAGCTGTGGGGGGTTATCCTGATAAGGTTAATGAAGGGGGTATCCTGGCTAGTTTTTATCATCAGCTTCACAGAAGCTAAAGTTGGCTCAACAGGAGGCTTGCTTCCATCAGGCTGGCCATGCCTGTGAGGACCTGTCTTAATTGATGATTGATATGGGAGGCCCGGCCCACTGTTGTAGGGGGTACCAGTTTGGGTAAGTGTGCCCAGGGTCTAAAAGAAAGCAGGCAGAAGCTGGGCATGGTGGCACATGCCTTTAACCCCAGCCCTTGGGAGGCAGAGGCAAGTGGATCTCTGAGTTGGAGGCCAACCTGGTCTAGAGTAAGTTCCAGGACAGCCAGGGCTACAGAGAGAAACCCTGTGTCAAAAAACAAGCAAGCAAGCAAGCACACAAAACAAAACAAAGAAAGAATAGAAAAGAAAAGAAGAAAGAAAGAAAGCAGGCTGAGAGTGAAGCACAGAGCAAGCCAGCAGGCAGCATTTCTCCACAATCCCTGCCTCCAGGTTTCTGCCCTGACTCCCTCCCGCCTCCCTTAGTGATGGACTATTACCTGGAAGCATAAGCTGAAATAAACCCGTTCCTCCTCCAAGCTGCTTTCAGTCTGTGTTTATTCCAGCAGCAGAAGACAGACAAAGACAAATGAGACCTGCCTGTGAGTGGGGAAGCCAGAACTACTCAGTTCCTCATATTTGGACATGAGAAGTAGAAGACAGTGAGTTAGAGAGACCAGCCTCACCCCCAGCCGGGGCCGAGCAGGATATCCTCTGCAGGGACAGGTAGGCCTAGGACCCAATGACGGCCCCACCTGGCTTCAGCAGGTGGCCTTGGGGCTTGTGCTGTAAAGGATCTCCAGTGATCTGGGATCCTGTAACAGGCCCCTTCAGGGATCCCATCCTTGCAGTATCTGCAGTCCCTCAGTGTAGTAGCTACTTTTCTCACCGCTGTGACAGAAACCACTGAAGGAAGGAAGGGAGGGGGGGCTTTATTTGGCTCACAGTCTTGAGGGTACACAGTCCGTCATGGTGGAGAAGTCATGGTGGCAGCTGGTCACATCCCAGTCACAGTCAGGAAGCAATGGACTTGAACGCTGGTGCTCAGCTCACTCTTTCCTCCAGCCCACATTCAGGGTGGGTCTCTCCCCCTCTGCAGAAATGCCCTCAAAGACTTGCAAGGAGGTGTGTCTTCCCAGGTAATTCCAAATCCTGTCCGATGGCAGTGAAGATGGACCGGCTGGCTCACTTAGGGTCATATAAATGGTCGGCCCAGCTGAAGCTGGACAGTCTCTCAAGGGCCTCAACTCTAGTAGAGTCCAACTCAAATAAATCCAGGCAAGCTCTGGCTAAACCCTGATGAACTCCAAATGAAAACTCTGGGCACCTCAGGCAAAGGCCAGTCCCACCACTACCTGTGGGCGGTTACGGGAGCTGAGAGGAGGGCTGGAGAGGGGAGTGCGCGCTTTCTCCAATTCAAGAAAAAATGTCTAGTTCACAAAAGGCCCTACAGGAGTTGTGGAATGAACTGTGCAGGCAGGCCAATGCATGAAGCGGTTGAATGGCACACTGGGAGCTGTTGGGTCTGGGGAGAGGGGGTAACGTTAGTGAATCGGGTAGGGTGGGAAAAGGTGGTTCAACAACTCCCCCAGAGGACTGTGTCTATGCTCAGCTGGTATGATGCTTGCCTAGCCCTGGCTTGGATCTTTAACACTGCATCACTGTGGGGTATGATGGTGCCCGTAAGATCAGCGGCAGAGGCAGGCGGGTCAGAGGTTCAGGGTCATCCTCAGCTACACAGGGAATATGAGGCCACCCGGAGCTCACTAAGCCCTGTCTCAAAAACAAAACAAAAACTAACTAAATAAATTAGATAGAGATAGATAGATAGATAGATAGATAGATAGATAGATAGATAGATAGA
>NW_026592636.1:2366125-2392506 GCF_907164565.1 Psammomys obesus
GATAGATAGATAGATAGATAGATAGATAGATAGATAGATAGATAGATGACATTGTAAATAGGCAAGTGGCCTCGGCTGCAGAATGCTGGAGAGACAGGATGTCTAGGTCAACAACCTGACCACTATGTGCACGGTACCTTTCACCTCAGCAGAGTTGCTGTAAAATAATTACGCTTGTCTGTACGGAAGAAACAGCCTGAGGGGATGTAATGTCCACAGATGCCTGACTGTCCCCATTCCTGGGGCCGAGCACTGTCACCCAGCACTCCAGCGTCAAGCTCTAAGGCTCGGACTTTCTCTAGGTTTGAGAAAGGCTGAGTTGAAAGTCAAAAACCATAAGCAAAATGCATCTGGGAACACAAGGTGGGTGACTGTCATAACCAAGGCTGCTGTGTGTCAAGGGGACACGGACTCCCAGGCAAAATGCAGCTAAGAACATTGATATCTCAGGGGACGTAGGGGGACGTTAGCAGACGGAAGCCACCAGACAGTAGGGCAAAGTCCGGGTCCTAGGAGCCTGGCCTGTCTCTCCTGCTTTTGCTGGGACTCCGTGTTGGAACCCTGTGTCTCCAGGCTTTCCTGTGAAGCTCACACCTGGGAGGGCCTTTTCACCATGAAAAAGTCCTGTGATCTGGCAGGCCTTTGCCAATTAAGGGATGTTTGGGCAGACATCAGCCCTGATGTCCCATGGCTTTGGTGCAGACCCAGCAGGGTACGCAAGGGAAGGGTTAAAGGCAGCTGCAGGGGGTCCTGGGGGGACCAGCAGCCAATTTGTAGAGGTCAGAAGGCCACTCCTTCCTCCCAGGTGAGATCAAATGCTGTAGGGACAAAGGGACAAAAGGGAAGGAGATTGACAGGGATGCTCTGGGGGACTGCACCCCAAGGGAAATCCCACCCCCACCCTGAGAACAAGTACGGCATGGGGTCAAAGGTCAGGGTGTTTGGCTTGGATTATGCCTTTGCTTTTTACCTGGAGAGCAAAGCCAGGCTTGAAGGCTAGGAGGCTTCCTGATCTGCCCCTGTGGGGAGGGAGGCTTTGTGAGTTGCAGGGCTGGGGCTGAAAGCATGATGGTAACCAGCCATTGTGACTCCCAGACAGCCTGTGCCCAGGAGGGCCACAGGTACTTCTGCACAGCCCAGCAGGGAGACTGGGAGGAACCTGCAAGGTTACCTCCAGCCTAAGGACCTCTTGAGCTCAGCCCATTGCCGCAGAATCTGGGGCTCAAAGGATTTGAGATTTGACAGAGAACAATGTCAGCCAATTAGCTACCTTGTGCATGCTTGGGACAAATGGACCGGCCATGTCGCCGGTGGCCCTGGGTTTCCTCTTGAAGTCAAGTGGGGCTTTGCTTAAGCCACCGGCCAGCCAGTCATTAGATCTGAATTCAGCTTTTAGGGTCAGCTTTGTTGTACAATTGGGAAGCGGCCCCAGGGCAAGGGACTCTGAGAAACCCTCGCTACATCCCACTTGTGTGCGTCCATCATGTCCAGCAGGAGAAAGGAGAAGAGTGTGTGTGTGTGTGTGTGTGTGTGTGTGTGTGTGTGTGTGTGTTTGCACAAATGTGCACATGTGTCCGTATCTGTGTATGTGTATGTGCATGTGAGTTCAGGTACCCTTAGAGCCCAGAGACTTAGTGTTCTCTGGGGCTGAAGTTGCAGGCAGTTTGTGAGCCCAGTACTGACCTTAGAAACCTAACTTGAGTATTTGGCAAGAATGGTACATGCTCGACTGCTCTGAGCCCCCTCCCCACCCCCACGTTGTTCTAAGACTGAGTCTCTCGATGGAGCTGAGAAACTACACTGGCTGGCCAGGGAGCTCCAGCCATCCTCCTGTCTCCCATTCCCCGGGAGCAGCTTTGGCTGCTGAGGACTGAACGTGGGTCCTCATGCCTGTGCAGCAAGCACTTGGCCTGTGACCCTGGCAGGACCACTCTTGTTTTTATGAGATCACAAAAGAAGGTCCTCAGTGGCCCCAGGTTCGGTGTCTGCTCCGAGAAGAAAGTCCTCTGAAGTCAGCTCCAAAGGCCACACACTCAACCCTTGGTGCAGCTTGCCCATATCTGTGCAGTGCTGACTGCAGGGGCCAGAGCCCATCCGGATGCCAGGGCAGAACCCTGTCCCTGGCTGCATCTGGATTTAATGCTCTCCCTCCAGCCGAAGAGTTAAAATGCTCCCTCACTTTTTTTTTTTTTTTTTTTTTGAGACCTGATGGCCTTGAACTCAGTGTGACCCACCTGTCCCTGCTTCCTGAGTGCTGGGATTACAGGTGTGTGTCACACCTAGCAGGTCACACCCTTTTCTTACACCCTTACCTTGGAGTCTCCATTTTCCTTCAGACCATTCAGACCCTTCCGTGAATCCATCCCCGTGTTAGCACCAAGGGGTGTCAGCACAGCCTATCTGCCAGACAATCCAAAGGCTTCCCCGACAGGGTTATTGACAGTTCCCCACAATTCTGAGGCCTGTTCCCATGTTTTGTCTGGGGACAGGATCCCTCCCTCCGTGTAGCCCTAGCTCGCCTGGAAGTTGCGATATAGACGGAGCTGGCTTTGAACGCACAGAGATGCCTGTCTCTGTATCCCAAGTGCTGGGAGTAGAGGTGTGTGTCACCTCTACATTTCCAATCAACAGGTGAGGTGTGGAAGGGTTCGTAGGCCCACTATCACTTCAGATAGCCGAGTGGCAGAATCTTGACTGGATGTTCAAGTGCAGCTGGCCCTCAGAATTTCAGTATGGTGGGTCCTCGGTAGGGTGGACCCTCTGTGTCCAAGAGTTCTGTAGCTGAGGAATCAACCAATCAGGAACTAAAAGACACCCAGTAGTCCTTTGACCATACACACAAACACACACACACACACACACACACACACAAACACACACACTCACACGGATGGATGGACGGACAGATGGAAGGGTGGATAGATAGATGTTTTAAAATTTTCAGGAAAAAAAACAAAAACAAAAACTTGCATAAGATAATACATGCCTGAATCCCAGCTGCAGTAAGGGAGGTCAGAAGTTCATCCTTGGCCAGGCAGTGAGTTTGAGGCCAGCCTTAGCTACGGGAGACCTAGTCTCAAAACGAAGGTGGGGGTGGGAAGGCTGGAGAGGTGGCTCAGGGGTGAGAGCATCGGCTACTCTTGCAGAGGACCTGGGTTTGAGTCCCAACACCCACACAGTGGCTCACAACCATCTGTAACCCAAGTTCCAGGAGGTTTATCGGCCTCTTCTGGCCTCCATTAACACTTCAAACGTGTGGTGCGCGGCCATGCATACAGCCATACACTCACAACATAAAATAAAAGTAATTTTAAGCGATTGAAGCATCCACTTTAAGTCGAGTATCACAATTAAGTGTTTCAGTATCGAAGCAATACGGATAAGTTACAAGGAAAAATTAATCTGTTTGATTGAAAGCCGGAGCCCCTGTAAACCACCCCCTGGGTATCTCTTGCCCCCATTTATCCCCACCTGTTGCCCAAACTCCCACTTCCACATCCGGAGCAGAACCCACTCCAAGATTCTCAAGCATGTTGGAGAAGGGACACTCTCCGTCCCGTGGTCCCTGCTGCCCTTGGGCACCTGTAGGCTCAAGTCCCTACGGGGGCAGGAGTGTTCTCTTCCAGGTTGGCTCAGAGCAGCTCACACATGCGGTATTAGGAGTCCACAGCCTCCTCAGCTGGTGGACTCCTACTGGCCTGGAGCAAGGCTGTGGCTGTCACAAACTTCATGTGAGTACGACCTGCCTGTGCTGTGTGCGTCCACATCGGGGAGACTGAAGACACACCATTGCCACCCATGGTCCTGCGCCGGATGAAAAGCCCATCTGCACCCCTGCGTGGTCCACTTTGCCCACTGCACCTGCAACCCCACAGCAAGCAGGAAAGGCTCCCCTGGGCTTTAGGGTACCACCCATGAAGTACCAGAGGCAAAGGTCCAGGGACTCAACTGGATACTTAAATCAGCCCCAGCCTGCTGAAGCACACAGATGACAGGTGACTCCAGCAGAACCCCCCCCCCAACACACACACACACGCACACACACACCATCTCCCAGCTGTAAGCTCCTGAACCAGGCAGCTTACCTCTGTGGGCTTGGTAGGGCTAAGGTGCTTTTAGGATTTCAGGGTGACAGTGGCCCCAGGTCAGCACCCAGCAAGCAGACTGGGTCTCTTTGCCCTGCCTTTAATGGTGGAGTAAAGAATGAGTTTGGGGCCAAAAGCCAGGGACATCACAGGGCACTGTCCCCTGCCTGTCCTCTCCCTAGCTCTCTCTTTAGGTGCAAGCCCAGGGCCCCGAAGGACCAGAGAGATTAGAGGAAGGAGCTTCCGGAACAGGCCCTGGAAGCAATGTGAAGTAAGCTTCAGCCTGGTCTGGGGGTGTCCAGGCCAGGAGAGAGGTTGGGGGGGCAGCTGGAAGAGACCAATTAGTCAAACGGCTGCAATTGGCCATTTGGAAGCAATTAACAGGGTCTCCATTACCATATTATGCTCCCACCTCCGACACACTCTGCCCCCCCACCCCCTATATGCTCTGCTCCCCACTCCACTCCCTACATGCTCTGCTAGGCTCTTCTCTGTACAGGAAGGGAAGACAGAGGTTCAGCCCAGCCCAGGGAGACTGCAATGGAGGCCCAGCTCTGGCCCAGCTCAAGGTCCCTCTGTGGGGAGGGGGCAGGGGGAGAGGAGGCAGCATCTGAAGACCTAGCAGTGGGTCCATTCATCACCTGAGGAGAGTGCTGGGACTTCCAAGGCCAAAAAGGCAGGTGTAGAGAGGTGCAGGAAAACCTCACTGGATAAATGAGGGCTGTAGGAAGCAGGCTAGGGGTATGAGCCCCAGGGTCCAAGCTCACCTACACCAAGGCCTCCATTACAGGGATGAGCTGGGATGGGGCAGCTCCTTCCACCTGCATGGTGGAGGGTTTGCAGTAGAGCCTGTGGACACTTGCACAAGACCCAGAGGAGTGTGGGTGACCCTGGGCTACAAGGATGGATGCCTTGGGGACAATTGAGGAACAGGCCAAAGTCAGCCAGGACCACAAGGGAAGGTCTGGGCCATATCACCTGCTGGACCACTGAAGCCCATCACTCTCAAAGGCACCTGAGGTCTCTGTGACGGTGTCATGATCTGGTCACTGACGGTGGCAGCGGCTGGTAGGGAGCTTCTGGCGTGGGTTTAGAATTTATATACGGAGGAAACCAGTGCCTCAAAGGGTTATACCGTGTGCATGTTCTGGAGAGCTATGGAGTTTTGGGTGGTCCAGGAGAAGGTACCACAAAGGACACACCCAACAGGAAATGTGGGGGTTCAGGTGTGGAGCAGGAGGGAGGCTCTGAGGCCAAGTTGTCCAATGAGATTCTTCTGGCTCCTCCCAGTCTCCCAGACACCCACAAAGGAAGACACCATCCCAGTCCCTATACCCCTACTCTCTCCTTTCCTCCCTCCATCTCTTCTTGTCTCCTCCAGTCTGTGTGTGTGTGTATGTGTGTGTGTGTGTTAAGATTTATCTGTTGTGATGTGTATGGCTCTTTTTTACCTGCATGTAGGTATTTGCACCTGATATGTGCCTCATGCCTTCCTAGGCCAGAAGATGGTGTCAGATCTCCTAGAACTGGAGTTAAAGGCATTTGAGAGCCATCAGGTGAGTGCTGAGAACTGAACCCAGGTCCTCTGCAAGAGCAGCCAGTGCTCTCAACCAGTCAGCCACCTCTCCAGACCCTTTCTTAGATGTATTTATTTGCTTTAAAGACAGGTCTCAAAGCTGATGCTGGCTTCAGATCTGCTCTGCGGTTGAGGCTAGCCTTGAACCCCAAGTTCTTCCTGCTTCCGCAGCTTCAGTGCCAAGATGGCGGGCCTGTGCCAGCACATCTGGCTTCTGGGCTTCTCTTGGCCAAACACAGGGAGGTAGCTGGTTCCAGAAGCTGTGCTAGAGACGTCTAGGGAGGAGATGCCCTCTTCATTCTTTAGTGCCATCTTAGAAGCTTGTGCTGCCAGCATGTGCCAGCCCAGTGCTGGTCAGCAAGACAGAGCAGATAGCCCTGCCCACTAAGCTGTCCTGGATGCTCTCCCTATCCCCTGTAAAGCAGGTTCCATCACTGGCCTTAGCAATTCTGTGCCTTAGTCTGCTCAAGGCTTCTCAGGAGCCAGCCAGACCCTGGCTATGACAGAGGCTGTGGGAGACTGCTGGAGGGTGCTCAGCTGTGGGGGACGCCCGACATCAGCACGCCAGAGAGGGCTCCCAGAGGACCTACTACCCTGTATATGAGGTCTCAGACTTGAAAATGACCCCAGGGAAGCCTTTAATATCAGCACTTGAGAGGTAGAGGCAGGTGGATCACTGTTAGTTTGAGGCCAGCCTCATCTACAAAGCAAGCGAGTCCAGGACAGCCAGGGCTACACACAGAATAACGTGTGTCAAAAAGGAAAAGAAGAAAAGAAGAAAGGAAGAAAGGACGAAAGGAATAAAGGAAGGTAGGAAGGAAGGAAGGAAGGAAGGAAGGAAGGAAGGAAGGAGGGAGGGAGGGAGGGAGGGAGGGAGGGAGGGAGGGAGGGAGGGAGAAAGAAAAGAAAAGAAAAGAAAAGAAAAGAAGGAAAGAAGGAAGGAAGAAAAAAGGGGGAAAGAAAAGAAAGCCCCAGAGTGTGCTATTAACAGCTTCTGTACCATGGGGTGGGGGTGGGGGTCCCCACCCCCCACCCTTTGACGTTCTCAGGATTTCATATCTACCAAGAGCCTCCCACCTCCTGACTCTTCCCGGAGCTCGGCACATTGGCAGCCAATGTTGAGACCCAAGCCACTGGGCCCTTAGGCACACCTATGTGACAGTAGCTCCTGGCCGGGGACCGCGGGAGGCACAGGCCAAGGAGGTGGGGTGGGACCTCTTCTGACACCAGGAACCTTTTCTTCTTTGAGGCCCTCAGCAGATGGAGAACTGAGGTCAAAAGCTCAGGGTCCAGGAAGCTATTCCCGGAGCCTAGACTCCCGCTCAGCTTCCCCAGGTGAGTGTGCTAGGGATCTTTGTGGCGTCTTCTCTCCCTTTTTCTCCGCCTCCCACCTCCCTCATCCCTCTTTCCCTTCTACTGGATCTGCCACCTGCCTCCCCCACCCCCATTTCTGTCCCTGCCTACATCTCCAGGGCTCTAAGACGCTCTGACTTTATTGTCCCTGCTTCCATCTGCGCAGTCCGCTCTCTGGACCACCGATGGGACAGAACACTCCGGCTCAAGGTGTGCCAGTTTCCTTCCGTGTCTTCCGGTCCGTCGCGAAGCTTCAAGACAGAGAGTCCCAAGGGCCCTTGGGTCACGAGACTGGGCGCCCGAGGATAGCCCTGCGGCTCGTGTGAGAAGCGACCTGCGCAGATCCAAGCCCAGGCTCCCCACGCGCCACCCTCGACAATCGCTCTCGATTAGGCGCCGCCTCTCAAGAGCGTTCCTCAGCCAGACTTCCCCGCAAGTTGTTTGCGCAGACATCAGTCACCCGCGGTCCCATTGTGCACCCAGGATTGATGTAAAGCGGGGGGGGGGGGTGTGTGACAGGGCCTGGGGGCGGCTGCCTTTAGCCCTCGCTCTATAATTTTCCGAGACATAATTGGTCTGGGGGCGGGGCGGGGACCTTGCAGAGGTGGGAGGGGGCGCAGGGCGCGCGGCGGCCCGACGGCGCTGGTCCCGGCGCTGAGCGCAGGCGACGCCTGGCCTGAGCCCCGCGCCCCCGCCGGGGACCGCGGCCGGCTTTTGTTAACCGAGCGCCCTTTCTTCGGAGCTGTGCGCCGCAAGGGAAAACAGGGCTCCCATCCCTGGGTGAAAACTCAGTCTCCTCTTCCCATCTCCCCCTCCTCTCGTTTCCTCTCCAACCGTCCCTCTTGCCCTCTCTCCCTCTCCCTCTCCCCCTCTCCAAACCCGTCCCTCTCCTCCTCTCTCTCTCCATCTCTCTCCCTGACTCCCCTCCTTTTCCTCCCTCCCCCGTCCCCCACCCCTCCCTGGTGCCCCTCTCCCTCTCCTCCCCTCCCAGTCACAGCAGGCACAGCCTGACGCGCGCGCGCTCGGGCGTGTGCCCCCCAGCGCCGCGCCTTCCCGAGCCCCGCGCCGGGCGCTGGCGCCGCCGCCGATGCGGGCGGCCGCGATGCCGGGATGGGCCTGATCTGGCTTCTGCTACTCAGCCTGCTGGAACCCGGCTGGCCCGCGGCGGGGCCCGGGACGAGGCTGCGGCGCGATGCGGCCGGCCGCGGCGGCGTCTATGAGCACCTCGGCGGGGCGCCCAGGCGCCGCAAGCTCTACTGCGCCACCAAGTACCACCTCCAGCTGCACCCGAGCGGCCGCGTGAACGGCAGCCTGGAGAACAGCGCCTACAGTGAGTGTCCGGCCGCCTGTGGGGACAGGGGCCGCCGTCCCCCGTCGCCGCGTCCCGGGTGGGAACGGAGATCGGGGTGAGGACGATGCCGCGCTTCCCGCGAGCTGCTCCGCCCCGTCCCGCTCTCCCGGGGGCTGCGCGGGAGGCGACCTCCACCCTGACACGTCTGTGCTCCTCGCTGAAAAGCCGTTGGACAAGGATTTATCGCCCTCTTTATTGTTTGGACGACCCCGGGGCGCACGGCCGGTCCCTTCCCGTCCTTGCTCTCAGCCCATGCGCCAAGGACACTCCTCCCCCGGGCAGAGCTCCGGTTTTCGCGACTCTGGCGTCCTGCGCCCAGCGAGAGGGCGCGACAGGGCCGGACGGGCGTCCACGCGCGCCCTGGAAGCAGCTGGCACGCATCCGCGGCCCGCGGCTCGGTAGTGCCCAGCGCCGGTTCCCGAGCGCTGCAAGGGTCCGGCTTGGTGGGCGCGGCGCGCGGGAGCCGAGCTCGGCCCCGGAGCTCTGCGCACCGCGTGGGAGGGAGGCCGCGCAGAGCTCACGGTGCCCGGGGCTCAGGAAGCAGAGCCAGGGGTCGCGGGCGGCGGCGGGAACCGCAGCTTCCTCCCGAAAAGCCGCAGCCCCGCGGGGGCGGGCTGGGGACCAGCCCCTCTCGGGCCTGAACTTGGGGCTCCTCAGGCGCACCTCCTCCCTAGCTGTCCGGTTCTGGGCGGGCCCCAGGTGCAGAGGAGGGGCACTTCGCTGCCGCCCCCCGGGACACCCAGGCCGGCGCTCCTCCGGCTCCAGCTCTAGAGCCTGCACCCTGCACCCCTCCGAACGGTGGCTAGGGCAGAACCTCAGCTGGTCCCGGTTATCTGGACCATTCTGGGTCCCAGGTGGGCGCCAGAGAGGGGCTCCCTGAAAAGGGTGTGAGTCCTCAACCCACTATCTCAGGGGACATTAACTTCCCTTCCCCTTCTCCCCCCTCCCCTCCCTTCCCCTCCCCTCCTAAAAGCACTGTGCTCGGCACAGAAAGCCGCTGGTGGAAGCTGGTTGGTTGGTTGGTCGGTTTTGCATTTTATTTATTTATTTTTATTTATTTTGTGTGTGTGTGTGTGGAGGTCATTGGACCCCTTGCTGGAGTCGGTTCTCTGCTTTCACCATGTAGGTCCCGGGTTCAAACTCTGGTGGTCAGCCTTGGTGGCTACTCTGCCATCTTTGCTGAGGGCCCGTTAACTTCTGTGCCTCTTGGGCCTGGGCGAGTCCTGTTACCCTCCCTCAGGGGCGAGGCCCTGCGGAGGCAGGCCACCTTTGAACACCCATCTTTGGATCCCTGGCCGGCCACCGGGGCCTGGGGGCGGGGTCCCTCTGACTGGGCGGTATGAAACGCTGGCTTCTCTAGCTGTCTCAGCACCTCCTCTTCTGGGGCTCCACCTGTCCCGGGGTCTGGCTCCCTAAACCGTTACATGTGGCCTTGGACAAGGTGTCCTCAGCCTCTGCTTGCCAGACTGAGCCTTTCCACAAGATTGCACCAATTACAGACTGGCTCGATTTGCCCGGGTTGTGCCCAAGGGACATGGCAGGGGCAGGACACTCCCATCGTGTCTTCTGGGGTTAGGATTAATGTCTTGGGCACAGCGGCTGTGTGTCCCCCTTTTTCACAACCTGCCCAATACTTTCTCTCTACTAGGAGTTCCAAGCCCCCACCTCCACCTGCTGGTCGTGGCTGCTCTTCTTTCCCAGTTTCCAAAGCCTTGGCGGCGGGGTGTGTGTGTGTGTGTGTGTGTGTGTGTGTGTGTGTGTGTGTGTAAGGGGGCTTGCTCAGGCAGAGGTTCTGTTTAGGTAGAGAAGTTGATGGACCTTTCCTGCCTCTTTCCAGGCATCCTGGAGATTACTGCCGTGGAGGTGGGCATAGTGGCCATCAAAGGGCTCTTCTCGGGGCGGTACCTGGCCATGAACAAGAGAGGACGGCTCTATGCTTCGGTGAGTCCCATCGCTAGCGGGTGGGTGCTGATGGAATAGCCAGCCATCTGGCTTGAACTTCTGGTTACGGGTCGGAGAGGACATGAGTGGTAAAAAGCTTGCTCCCTCCCCCTGGGGTCATGCCAGACTCAAACTGGTCCAGTTCCCTGGGCTTCTGAGTGCCCACCCAACAGACTTTAGGTGCTCGAGAATTGTTCTTCTCACCTGTCTGAAGTCAGTCTCTTTCTCTGAAAGGCACACTGGTGGAGCTAGGAAGAGAGCATGGCATCGGGGTCCCAGACCTCCGTGGAAATGAATGAACAAGCTATTCCACCCTAATCCCTTCCAATGCCCCCAATACTAGGTAGGAGAGAAAGAAGGCTGGGGGGGGGAAAGGATGTAGTCCTTTCTAGGCTGCTTCCTGCTGATTAGGGGGAGTGGAGTTCCTTGAGGCAAGTCCAATCTTCATCTCACCAGGATATCTCCGACTGTTTCTTGTCTCTTTCCCCTTGACCGCTTAACAAATCAGCAGAAGCAGAAACCAGTAGGAGGAAGAGCCTCACCCCCTCTCTTGGGGCTCTGATCTTTTCATACCCTCTCTAGAGTCCCCCAGAATTAAGCTATCTCCAGCTAGCAGAATCCCTCCTCTGCCGGAGCACACACACCATCAGTGGATGGTCTGAAGCAGCCCCACCTTCCATACCTTGGATTAAAACAAAGACACGTTTCCATAACCTAAATGGGTTTTCAAAGACACCAAAACCCTCACTACACGTGATGGGCCGCGTAGCCTCACCTCCAGCCATCTCTAAGCCCTCAGCTGTGCTCCTTGCATTGCCGTCTTCAACCTGCCCCTCACCCGCTGCTGCTTAATCCCAGAAGTCTCACCTTGTCACACGGGCCTGGTCCCTTCCCACTTGGAGCTGCAACAGCCTTGGGTTTGAGTGACAGGCTGGCAATTTCTCTGCCCTCCAGCCTATCCGTTCACTGTCTATCATCCATCCACCCATCCATCCATCCATCCATCCATCCATCCATCCATCCACTCAGCCAGCCACCTATCCACCCACCCCTACACTCTGTCATCCACCCATACTACCATCTATCCACTCATCCATCTAGGCCAACCATCCCAAACATCCTCCCAGCCATCTAGCCACCCAGCCATCTAGCCACCCACCTAGACACTCATCACCCCATCATCCATTCATCTATCCACCTATGTGCCATCCCTATACCCAACTATCTATCTACCTACACAGCCACTCAGCCACCCACCCATCCATCCACCATCCATCCATCATCCATCCACCATCCATCCACCATCCATCCACCATCCATCCACCTCTCCAGCCACTCACCAACCCACTCATTCATTCACCCTTCGACACACCAGCCAACCATCTACCTTCACCGTGCTCCATCTACCACACACCAAGCAATGAGCCAAGTGCCAGGATACAGCAAAAGGGAGAAACGGCCCTCCATCCTCATCGGAGGGCCGGTGGAGGGAAGTCACTTAAAGCAGAGCCCGCTCTTGGAAAAGGTAGGATGGCCAGGCTGCACTGGCAGGTGGGGACAGGTGGTCCAGGAGAGACCGAGCCACTGGGGAGGCGTGGACATCATGTGGACATCATGGCCTCCGTGGAAGTTGACTGTCCTCTGTCCCGCAGGAGCACTACAACGCAGAGTGTGAGTTTGTGGAGCGGATCCATGAGCTGGGCTACAACACATACGCATCCCGCCTGTACCGCACGGGGCCCAGTGGGCCAGGGGCTCGACGGCAGCCTGGTGCCCAGAGACCTTGGTACGTGTCTGTGAATGGCAAGGGCAGGCCACGCAGGGGCTTCAAAACCCGGCGCACACAGAAGTCTTCCCTCTTCCTGCCCCGAGTGCTGGGCCACAAGGACCATGAGATGGTGCGGCTGCTGCAGAGCGCCCAGCCACGGGCCCCCGGTGAGGGCGGTCAGCCCAGGCAGCGGAGGCAGAAGAAGCAGAGCCCAGGGGACCATGGCAGGAGGGAGCCCTTGTCTCCTAGGGCCACTCCAAGCACCCGGCTGGATACAGGTGGACCGGCTGTGGCCTGAATGGCCATCCTGAGACCCCTCCGAGACCAACCCCAGAAGGTACCCAGGATCCACCCGAAGGCCTGGCTGCCACACCCTTGTCTCTGGGCTGGCTACTTTGGGGACCAAGAACTTGCTTGCCTTTTGTGGCTTTCAAAGAGCAAGTGTCAGCTGCGAAGGGGCTTGAGTCAAAGACCCTGGAAGACTCGAAGTTCAAGATGTGTGTGGGGTCATGTGAGAGGAAGTTCTCATTGCAGGGGTAACCCAAACCCCAGGTGGGGCCCAGCCAATGTCAGACAGTCTTGTCAGTCAGGGGAAATGGACAGTGGGGGGAGCTAAGATTCAAACATTAAATGTGTCATTCTGTCTCGCTATTTAGCAGCTGGGATACAGGATCGGGATGCCCTGAGGCTCCAAGTGGGACATTCTGGTCAAGATGGGGAAGGTCTGCAGGCTTTGGTGTCAGGAAGGCTGTGTCCTGAGGAAAGGCTGAGGCGCTGCCCACAGGCATGTGTCTGTGAGTTCTTCCATTTGCAAATACTCACAAGAGCGTGTAGAAGGGTGTTGGTGTATTCCAGAGAGGTATGTGTGTGTGTGTGAGGCATGCACACAAATGGACTCTCAACTTTTGACTTACAGTCTTCTCTCTCTCTCTCTCTCTCTCTCTCTCTCTCTCTCTCTCTGTGTGTGTGTGTGTGTGAACTCTATTCCTAAGTGTGTAGTCTGTGTGCATGGAGAGAAGAAGAGAGGTTTGCTCTGTTTGAGAATCCCCTCCTTCCCTTGTGTTAATTTCCTTATTGATGTGACTAAACCCCTGACTGGAAGCGTCACAAGGGAGAAGGGATTCACTTTGGCTCACAGTCTGAAGGCACACAGTCCCTCACCATGAGGGGAAGGCTTGGTGATGAGGGCAGACTGAGGCTGTGATGTCAGGAGCCTGTGCACATCTCCACAAACCAGGAAGCAGAGGGTAGAGTGCTGGGGCGCAGTAGTGAGGGATGAGTGTGGTGCCCAGCCCTTTCTCCTCCTAAGCTCATGGTTTGGTACCCATCATTGTGGGGTAGCCACAATGGCAATGGGACCAGAGGCAGCTGGTCACATTGCATCCACAGTCAGGGGTAGAGAGAGAAATGAACGGTGGGTGCTCGGCTCACTTTCTCCTTTTTATTCAGTCTGGGATCTCAGTCCATGGGACTGTGCCCCCCACACACACATTTTGGGTGCGTCTTCCCTCAGTTAAACCTCTTTGAAAATAGCCTCACACACAAGCACAGAGGTGTGTCTCCCAGGCAATTCCAAACCCAGTTAGGTTGGCCACGGAGCAAACTATGAATCTCTCTAGGGACTGTTTTTATTGGGTGAAGAACTTCAGGCAGAGGTCCCTTCCTTTCTTTGTTCTTGCTACCCACTTCCAGAGCTGCAGCCTGTCCTGACAGCCATGCCCAAGGCGGGCCCAGCTCCCTATCTTCATCATGAGACTCTTGGCATGAAGCTACCTCCAGCATCAGGATAGGTAGACAGCCCTAGCCCCTCAGCAGGCCCCAGTCCCTGGAATTGTGCCCTGAGGAACTGGCATCCAGGGCATCTAGGAAAAGTGACCCCTGTGCCAGGCACCTCAGCAGCTTCTGGGGAGGAGTGCAAGGCCTAGGAAGTGTTTGTTGGCTAATATTTAAAACTGTCCCGACAGAAGTCTAGGCCACTCCTGCAGCTGACTGTCTTCCTGGGACTCTGTCCCCCGACCTTGGTCAGAGGCCACTGGCTTCGTACCAGGCCTGGGTTAGGAGGGAGGCAGGAGTACAGGCATGTCCTCCTTGCTCAGTTCATAGCTAACCATTTGACCCTGGTTGACACAACACAGCCTTTTCTAAATGAGGTTGTGCTAGTTGTGAATGGCTTATAGGAGGCTGCACAGGCTCAGGGAAGGCCCCAGCCTAAGCCATTGGTGTCTCTGTAGAGAGATTTGGCTGTAGGCAGACACACACACAAACACACACACACACACACACACACACAGGAGAAGCACACAAAGACACTCAGAACATCCCACCAGTGAGATTCCATGTGGATCTGGGGGCTAAGTCAGAGTGAAGCTCCCACAGTGGCCAGAGGCTGCCAGAGCCCCAGCAACTCAGGAGGTGCTGCCGTGAGCCTTGAACCCTTAGAAGGAGCTAGCCTTGCCCACCCCCTTGACCTTGGATTTCTGGCCTTTGGCCTGTGACAATACATTTCTACTTTTTAAGCCACCACCTGGTTTGTACTATTTTGTTTGTTTCTGTGTATATGTGTGTGTGTGCGCACACACACACAGTAGGCATGGGATCTGATGTCTAGAACATGCCACACAGGCCACTGAACCACACCCCAATGCAGCTGTGGCATTTGTTCCAGCTTCCCCAGCACGGTGGTACCAGGCCTGGCTGCCTGACCTCGGATGACCCTAAAAAGAAGAAGAACCCATACTGACAAACGCAGAGAGGGGACACATCAGCTCCCAGGCTAGTGGTCACCCAGGTGCCCGGGAGGTCAGAGGCCTCAGCCCTGTCGGTCCAGCATGGGCATGTGAGGAAGCAGTATTTTCTTCCACACGGAAGGGGACTGGAGTAGGTCAGAGCCGCAGAAGAAGAGCAGCCTTACACCTGCAGCTTGCTCCCACACTCTGTAGGGAGCTCAGGCTGGTAAACAAAGCCTCCTTGGCGATTTTGCCACAAGGGTCAAACACCCGTCAGGAGTGAACACTGAATGGTGCAGCTGTTGTGAGGAGCAGGGTGGCAGCTCTGAGAACACAAGGCTGGACCCAGAATAGCCATAGCAGCCTTCGGAGAGCATCCCACAATCAGTGAGAGAAGCACTCCAGCCCAGGTTGACATATCTGGACTCACAGCAACACTCACTGTGGCCCGTAGGGGGCGCAACCAGTTTCCATCCGCCACTCCCCGGCCCCCGCCCCCAACAGACAAAATGAGGCCAGATGCGTGTGGAATACTACTCTGCCTAAAAAAGGAAGAACCTTCTGAAAGAGGACTCGTTGCTGAGTGACATGGGCAGATGCCGAGTGGCTCCCAGGTCACATGTTCAGGATGTCAGATCTACAGAGACAAGGTGGGCTAAAGGTGCCAGGAGTGGGGAATGGGGAGGGAATGTTTGAGGGGGTCAGAGCTTCAGCCTGGAGAGAGGAGAAAGTTCCGCAGGGAGAGGCAGGGATGGCTAAGTGTCACTAAAGTGTGCACCAGAGGCACAGCAGGTGGACATAGGAAGTGCTGTGAGGCGGGGGCTGTGGCAGGACGCAGCGTCCCTTCCGGAAGTGCCTGGGCGACGCTGGGGAGCAGGGCTGAAATGTGGCTCCGTGGGCAGGATGTTTGCCTGTCACAGTGAAGCTCTGGGTTTCATCCTCAGCGCCATGTGAGTTGGGAGTGGCAGTCCACACCTGAGAGCCCAGCACTCAGGAGGTGGAGACAGGAGGCTCAGAAGTTCAAGGTCATCCTAAGCTACATAGTGAGTCTAAGGTTAGCCTGGGTTTCCATGAGTCCCAAGAAAGAAAAGAAGAAGGGGGAGGAGGCTCAGGGAGAAAAGTGTTTGCTGTACAGGGTTAAGGACCTGAGTTCGAATCTTCGCTACTCACATAAAAGAATAGCACTGTGGTAACCCCACCTGTAACCCCAACTCGGTGCTGAGGGGACAGGCATGAGGACCTCCAGGGCTGGCTGCCCAGCCTGTCTGAATCTGACAACTCTAGGTTCAAACAAAACCAGTCTCAAAATTAAAGTGGGTCTCAGCACTCAGAAGGCAGGGGCAGTAGGATCTCCGTGAGTTGTGAGTTGCAGGCTAGCCTGCTCTACATAGAGAATTCTAGACCTGCCAGGGCTATGCAGAGAGATTTAAGAAATTTCTATCTTAAATTCAGAAAAAGAAAAAAGCTAAGGTGGAAAGTGAGAGAGGAGTCAACCACCACATCCGTGTACACACACACACACACACACACACACACACTGAGAGGGGAAGGGAGGAAGAGAGAGGGAGGAGAGAGAACAGAATCCTTCAATCTCCCCAACATGGGCAGCACCGCTTTGGCCCCTGCCTTCCTACCCTCTCCATGACCCTGGGCCCTGGCTCACCTTCAACCCTCCAGCCAGCCCGAACTGTTTGTTCTCAAGCTCCTTTGCACACGACAAGGGCACTCTTCCCTCCTCTTGTCCCCAGATGGGCCCCTTCTCAACATTCACTTCTGAGGGTGTCTTCCTGGGACCACTCGTGCCATTGCATTTTTCCCACAGTGCCTTGCAGTTTTCTTCATCTAATTATTCACTGGCAGCCGTCCTCTGCCAATCAGCCACCAAGGCATGTTTAACTACTGAGTCCCTGCAACTTCTGGTCTGTATCTCCAAGCTTGGAGCTTGTGACATGATTGGGACACTTGCTCCTAAACGGTGGGATGAAGGGGGAACAGATTCAGCTGCTGCCTTCTGTTGCAGATGCCTTTTACTGATGAGGCCACACAGCCAGTGACGGACCTACGGGGGCTGGTTCCAAGATCTGGGGGCTCCAAGGCCTTTCCTGCCACCTGCATGGTGCCAGGAGGGTGGCAAGGGGATGGAGTCCAGTGGCAGGAACCTGAGGCTCCTAAAATCCCAGAGCTGAGCTGGGTGTGGTGGTATATACCTTTAATACCAACACTGGGGTAAAAGGCAGCGACAGAGAGATCTTCATGAGTTCAAGGCCAGCCTGGTATATATACATAGTAAGGTTCAGGTTAGCCAGGGCTATGTAGAAAGACCCCATCTCAAAAACAAAACAGAAAAGGGAGACAAGCAACAAACAAACCTGAGCTGTGTGAGACTCTGAGGTCACTCCGGAAGTGCACGAGGAGACAAGACACAGGTCCACACAGACACCCCTAGTGTCCCAGCAGTGCCCACAACAGGGGGCCAGGAGACTGTATGTGGGCGGGGCCCTTCCCAGGTGAAGGAAATGTTCTGAAAAGGGCATCAGTGACAGGGCAGCCAGCATGCTGAGGAAATTCATTAAGGTCACAGCTCAGATAAGGGGACTGTGTGGGTTGTTTTGATGGGAACCTGATGCTGGGACTCAAGCCAAGGCTGGTCTGAAACTTTTGGCCATCCTCCTGCCTCCACCTCCAGAGTTCTGGAATGACAGGAGTGAGCCCTCACGCCTGGCTGAGTTGGGAGTTTCCCAGGTTACATCTGGATAGGTCTGATTAATTGTGAATATTCCTCCGTCTTCCTGTGATAGCTATGTGGTTTAGGGAGGGCCGCCCCATACATTACCACTACCCACCAGCAGGTGGCAATGGTCTTGGGGTGGGGGGAACTGGCTTGGGGAGGGTCCATTGTTTCCTGGTGGGGTCTTTGGTGGGGTCTCTGCAGGTGATGGCTGGCTGGGTGGGTCATGCTTGGCCATCCCGGCAGGCTCAGAATTACACAAGACAGCATGTTTATAGAAGCAGGACCTGGCAAGCCAGGGGCCCAGGTCAGGGAAAGAGCAGGACTCCACTCTAACCACAAGGTGTGAGATAGCAGCTGAGCTTGGAAGAACAGCTTGCTTTGGCTGGAAACATTTTCCACACCATCCCATGATGGCTGACTACCTCAGTTTCTGCCATGCAATAGGAGGGGAGCTGAGACCCAAAGAGGAAAAGCTGCTTGCCCATGAGAGGAGGAAAAGCAGGGCTGTGGCCAGACACACTGGGCTCTAGACCCCTGCTGCCTCATGGTGGTTCACATGGCACTCAGTTTCCTGTCTAGGACCCTGATTTAAGCCAGGGGCCTAGTTAGACACAGTAGTACAGGACTATCGTCCCAAGATATAAGAGGCTGAGGCAGGAGGATGGCAGCCAACCAACCAACCAACCAACCAACCAACATGGTTTCAGATACAACTCCCTAGCCAGGCTCTGATCCCCAGATGGCCCTGGATATTTAGCCAGGGCCCTGGAATGCTCAGGATTCCTTGCCAACCTTTCTAGCCAAGAACCCTATTTTAATCTTTATTTTAATTTATTATTTATTTATCTATTTTTTTTTTTTTTATAAATAGTCTTAACAGATAAGCCATCTCTACAGTTCCTGTTTGTTTTTGGTTTAGCTTTTTGTTTTTTTTTTTTTTCTGTTTGTTTGTTTGTTTGTTTGTTTGTTTGTTTGTTTAAGACAGGGTCTCACCATGTAGTCCTGGCTGGCCAGGAACTTGCTATGTAGATTGGGCTGGCCTCAGACTCTTAAAGATCCCCCTGCCTCTGCCTCCCACATGCTGAGACTAAAGGAGTGTACCACCACACCCAACTAGGAATCCCTATTAAAGTGTGCCCTAATGCTCATGAACTCAGTGGGCACACTGAGAGCTTTCGTGTGAACTGGGGGTGTGCCCTCACCATCCTGTGGGTCCTCCTGGTGACCCACAAGCTTGGCTGCAATGATCTCCATTCACAGATGGGGAAACTGAGGCATTGGGATCAGCTCAAGCAGGAGGCCGGGTCTGAGAAGCCCAGGACCCATCTGGGACTCAGGAGACTCTCTCGCCTTTTCCCTCTATATTTGACATGGGATACCTGCTCAGCTGTGGTACAAAATGGTTGGTTAGGCTCCAGTTATCCTGCTTGCGTTCAGTTTCTGAGACCACCAGGGTGGTGCTGGAATGGCTAGTACTGTGGCCACCTCCAGCATCAGATGCAGCTGTCTCCCAGATGGTGGGGCAGGCCTGTAGGCTACCACATACAGTGGCCACCCACACACCTGCTCTGCTTTCCCTAAGCACCAGCTCCTTGCACTTGGCCAGAGCAACGTGACCCATGCCCTCTAGACATCAGCAAGGGAGATAAAACCGGGAGATGCTTCTACACTGCATCATGCCAACTTCATCATGGTGCCCAAGTGATATGACAGGAACAACAGGTGATGCTCTGTGTGGGAGGCAGCATCCAGGCTGAGACCCAGGGGACAGAACGACACAACACAAAGAAGGTAGGAGCACAAAGGCCCGGGGGATGGGAGGGCCCTGGCGACAAGCAGGCAAGGCCCGGCCCAGCCAGAGTCTCAGCATTTTGTCCCCAGTGTGGTTAGGGCTAGGGCCGAGGCCAGGTACAGAGCCCAGCCCAAACCCTGCTCCCCAAAAGCTGCCTGGGTGGATGATGGCCGACCCACTTTTCCTGCCTTCCAGATCCCTGAAGAGCAAAGGAACATGAAAACCAGCAGGGTTTGCCTTTCAAGCCCAGAGCCTTCCAGATGGTCTGCAGGATTGTGGATGACGCCCTAGATGGGAAAGAGAGTGTTTGTTTGTTTGTTTGTTTGTTTGTTTTGAGACAGAGTCTCACTTTGTATCTCAGGCTGGCCTTGAACTCAAAGTAATCCTGTTCAGCTTCCTGTGGCTGCAATTGCAGGTGTGAGCCTGGTTGACCTTCCTGTGCCAGCAGTGCATCTTACTGGCTGACACAGGATTAGTGTAGTCTGCCTGTAAACGGGCTCAGTGTGCCTCAGTTTCCCTGTTTACTTAAAAGAACTCCTCCATCATCTCTGAGGTGGGCAAAGCCCAACATAGATCCATTCATCTGACAACCCTGGAGGTTGGAGCAGGAGGATCAGGTCAGTGCCATCCTGCCTTATACAGTGAATCTGAGACCAGCCTGAGCTGCTTGAGACTCTATTTTTAAACAGAAAAATAGGGCCAGGAAGGGGCTGGAGAGGATTCTCAGTGGTTAAAAGGACCCAGAGTTCCCGGCACCAGTGTCAAGAAGCTCACAATTATCTGTAATTCCAGCTCGAGGGAATCCAACCCCATCTGGCCTATGCAGACACCTAAACACCTGTGCGAGTACACCCACATAAACACACGTACATATAAGTAAAAATAATAAAATCTTTAAAATTAAATACATAGCAGGGCAGCCCAGTATTTAAATGACTTGAATGACTAAGTGAGTTTTGAGTCAAATGTCCCCCGGATTCTCAACCTAATACCATGGCAAACCCAAGACACAAAAGATAATGATCTCAGGCCGCTTTGTCGTCCTGGGGAACTCTTGGAAGCTCGCAGAGCTAAGGCAGGGATCGGAGAACACATTCCTGCCCCGGGTCAGGCCCACCTGGGTGGGAAGCTCACGAAGAGGCCAGAATATGAAGAGAGGTGGTGGCGCACCATGGGCGGCGCCATCGCCTGAGCTAAGAAAGGCTGCCCAGTGTCCAGGACCAGGGCAGCGACAATTGACATCCACAGTCTTAGTTGGAGTGATGTCGTGTTAGGGGAGCCTGACTTGCACTTGCTAGGACTCCTTGATCTCAGGGGTCCTGCCCCATCTCTGAGCGGGACACATTTGTCCACAGACATAACTTCACAAGGGACCCACACACTCGGGTGGCCAGAGACAAGTCTCCTTGACACTCTGGCCTCCAGCCACCCCAGTCATTTACCATGGATGCAGGAGTGTCTGTGTAGCCGAGCCTACTCCGAGAGTCATCAGAGCCAGCCTGGCTTTATTTTGGTTTTGCAATGAGTTTACCGTCAGGATTTCCATGAGTAGCAAGGAGCTCCAGATGCTGAGTCTGTATTTAACTTGAATGAATGGCGGAGAAGCCATTGGCCTGGGCAACCTGGTTCCCGGGGAGGGGGGGTGACCTCTGGGCTCAGAGCAGCTATTTTAAAGGAGGCTGCCATTTGGTCTTTGCCAAAATAGTTGAAAGAAGACCCCAAAATAGCACCCGGGTCTGCCCTGGCTTAGACGGCATTGCATGCAGGCTTAGAGCAGGCGTGTGGCCTGTCAGCGAGCAGGCGGCAGAGACCGCTTGTCACCCAGGCCAGGGGCCCAGGAATGGCCTTTGCGTTGCCTCATGAGGCCAGTGTCCCTAGTCCTGCAGGGTGACATCAGGAAGAAGGAAGCATAGAAGGGCTAGTCAAGTCCTGAGAGCCCAAAGAACTAGCCTCAGAGCTGGGGCTGGCCCAGGTGTCCTCAGCAGTCCCCAGGCTTTGTAGAACCCAGATGGTTCCCCTTCTTTTTAGGTTATGGTTATGGGGAAGGAAGACCATAACCCCTTTCTTGAAGGGGACAGAGAGGTCAGGACCTCACTCAAGGTGTGAGACGGAGTGTCTGTCACCCAGCAAGGCTCCTTGAGTCTGAGGCAGGGCAGTGGCGTCCTCAGGGCCTGAGGAGAGCCAGTTTGACACTAGGTTCTGGAAGCAATTTTTTTTCTTTAAAAAAGGGTTTTGTTTTGTTTTGTTTTTGGTTGGGGTGTTTTTGAGACAGGCTCTCATTGTGTAGACCAGGCTGGTCTGGAACCACAGAGATCCTCCTGCCTCTGCCTCCTGAGTGCTGAGATTAAAGGTGTTAACTGCTGCATCAGGTCAGGTCAGGTTTTGTTTTGTTTTCTTAACGCCAATATGTGTGTGGACTTGTGCATATATGAGTGCAGGTGCCCTCGGAGTCCAGAAGAGGGAGCTGGATTCCCTGGAGCTGGAGTAACAGGTAGTCGCTCATGAGCTGCCATTTAACGTAGGTGCTGGGAATCTAACCCTGGTCTTCTGCAAGAGCCACAAAGCAAATAACTACTGACCCATCCATCTCTGTAGCTCTCTAGACGGTCCTTTCCAGGACACACGTTGCTCAGTGAAGCCCCACTTCACCAAATATACTCACATCCTGCATCCAGGTTACCAGACTGGCCCTGCACCTGCAGCTATCCCTCCGCTCTGAGCTCCTGTTCCCTCCAGGTGAAGACAGGCCTTGATGAGGGTGAAGGAGGAGGAGGAGGAGGAAGAGGAAGAGGAGGAGGTTTTCCCATCAGTGGGCCAATGGAGATACTCTGCCCTGTATGGCTGAATAACAACGAGATGATGGTCTGTTTTGTGGCATCCTCTGAGTCTCTGAGCTAGATGGCAGATGACCAGGTAAACTGAGGCCCTGGAGGAGCAGGTGTCTGTGGAGCCCTCCTCCCATGACCTATGAACATACTGGGCCTTTGGGCTGCTTCTGGGGACATAGGTGCAAGAGGCAAGAGTAGGGGAACAGGCAGGTGACCTTGAGCCCCACACACTGAGCGCTCAATCCTGCCCCAGAAGAGCTCTTGTGAACTTTGCACCCAACCATGCCCCCAAAAGCGTTCTGTTGAACTTTTCATGGTCCCTGGGGATGAGCCTGCCCAAGGGCAGGCCAGTCTTTCCCCAGAGGTCAAGGTGGAGGGAAACCAGAAAAAGAAGGTTTCCCGCCCCCTCTCCTCCTGAGCTGGGCCCACACCTTCCACTGTCAGGAGAGGGAATAGGGCTGCACCCTGAGGGACTCTGGAGAGAATGGCTGTGGGTCTAGGAGTTCCCCTTTCTCCACTTTCCCTTTCTCAACTTCTTTTTTTCCAGTTAACAAAAGAAAGGTTGACCTGGTCTCAGGTGCAAAGGCCCTGGGGCACCAAACACTGAGACAACAATGACCCTCCCAGTTCACTCACAGCAGCCCTGGATCGTGGCTTCGGAGATGTGGTTTGACCTGTACCAGTGAGCACCTCGAACATTTTGGGGAGCAGGGGACCAGAGACTACCGGTTTTATTCCAATGACTGAAACACACACAGTGACAGACAGGAGAGTCTCGAACACTGGTGAGCAAGCAATGCAGCCCCCAGATCCATTCCTCTTGACAGAAGCAGGGAGTCGGCCCTGGAGCCTTACCTGTTGGAATTCCCACCCCCAGGGAGCCGTGGACCTGACTGCACTTTGGACAAAAGTCTCCTGTGTCCTTGCAGCTTCCAGGTGGCAGACACCCTAGCACAGAACCCACAGATGCAGCTTGGAAAGGGCCCTTCAGTGTCCCTGAGCAGGGCCCCCGGCCACTTCCATCTTCCCTCCGCTCTGGTCCAGGTGGGCCCAAGGGAGGAGCGGTGGACACAGTGTTTCCTCATGGGTCCCACACGGGTGTGTGAACAGGCAGTCCGGAGTCAGGTAGGGCAACACCTGGGGCTGGTGGTCTATCCTTCACTGCCTGGGGGGAGGGAGAGAGGGAGAGAGGGACGGCCGGAGGGAGGGAGGGAGGGGGGGGGGGGGGGAGGGAGGGAGGGAGGGTAGAGCTTTCCCCTAACACTGGGTTCCACCCGCAGCAGGAATGGTGGTTTGTACTCGGAGTCAGAGGTCAGCCTGGTCTCCATAGTGAGACTGTCAAGGAGAGAGAGAGAGATAGGGCTGGAAAGATGGTTCAGCCAGTAAATATATACTCTCCATCAAGCTTAATGACCTGAGCGTCATTCCTTAAACCAACATGGTTTATCTTGGTAGAAGGTAAGAACTGACTAAGTCTGGACTGTGGAGTGAGTTCCAGGACAGCCACAGATACACAGCAAGACCCTGTCTCAAACAAACAAAAGAACAAAGTTCTAGAGACATGGCTCAGTGGCACTAAACTGAGTAAGAAACTTACTGCTCTGTCAGAGGACCTGGGTTCAATTCACAGCACCTACATGGTGGCTCACAACCATCTGGAACGATGCAATGCTAATGCTGTCTGCTCAGCCTCCGTGAATGAGGTGCTCTGTGCTAGAAATCTCTGCGTTGAATCCCATCCCTACTGTGGGAGAGTTACAGAAAAACTGTCATCCATAGTTTCAGTGTCTGGGGGGGACCCTAGAGGTTATGAGGGTTTTAGGAATTTATAACAAAAATTTTGTATTTCAAATTTGAAACGTGGCAGAGAGGGAGGCCTGGTGCAGTGGGAGGCTGAGGCAGGAGGATTGCTGTGAGTCCTAGGCCAGTCTGAACAATGACATAAGGCTCGAAGAAAGGAAGGAAGGGCAGGAGGGAGGAGAGCCCACTGAGCCACATGCGTGAGGTCCCTGTTTGATGGGGAGCCTCATGACACACTTCCTAAGACTCTGCTGGGGAACATCATTATAGCAATGGGGTTCAGAGACAATGGCTGACTTCCCCAAAGCCACCCAGCCCCTCAGGGAAGGAGAAGACACGGAGGCCCAGCTCCTGTGCTCAGAGTCTCTGCCAAATTTAGAAGATCATCATTCCTTGCCCTGGTACCTGAGAATATTCCTCCAGGCTGGGGAAGTGAGTCATGTCAGCCAGGGAAATTTGCAGATACATATTTTTTTTTTTCTGTCCTTTTTCCTTCCCCCTTTGAGGAAAGAAAAGGGAAAAGAACCATGTGTGGCAGGATGTCACTCCTAGCCAGAACCCTGTCTAGAACCTTCCTTGGGCTCAGTCCATCCAGGCCTGGGGGCGGGAGACACAGTGGCCCAGTCTGACCTTTAAAATGACCTTTTCCTATCCCCATGGTAATTCCTCTGAGGTCTCCCAGGGCTGTAGGCAAAAGAGTGGGTGGGTCCTCTTACCTCCCCCCTCCTCTACATACATGCCAAAGCTTCATCTTCCCCAGATCCTGTGCCCACACCAGGAGCAGACTCTTTGAGTCTCCAGGAGAAGAAATTAAGAGCCTCAGTTGTTAGGTTTGTGGGGAGAAAGAGGAAAGAGAGAGAGACCCCCCCAGGCCCTGCTGCTTCCAGCCTCCTGTGCACCCCTCCTTCACTGAGACCCAGCTTGGGACTTGAGGCCTAGAAGCATTTTCAGATACTTCCCTGTGGTAAGTGGAGACCAGGGATTCATGCTCTGAATCCCCTTTGGAAAGATACCCACCCCCACTCCTCACAGGCCCTCCCCACCATCTCCACATCTGCCCTGACAACCACCCATTTTCCAGACACCTGGACACCTGGTTCCTGAAGGCCACTCTTTCTCAGCCTCAGGGTTGCTGATGCATCCCTTCCTCAGGACTGTCAGTCAGCACGGATGCTCTGTAGTAAGAACTCATCCCACTGCTGGGGACGGACTCTGGGCAGAAGATCTCAGCCCTCTCCTTGTCTTGCTTACCAGTATTCTCTGACACTAGGAATGGGGAGAATGTCACCTCTCCAGCCTTGGGGTGGCAGGGCGTCTGTCTTTCCTAGCCTTAGTGTCTTTGGTCTGCCTGGGTGTCACATCTATGGCCTCCTCGTGAGCAGGTAGCTCGCCTGCTCTATGTCACCTCATAGAATGTGACCCCATTCAGGCCTGCACAGTCTGAACTCCTCATGTCTGTGTAGCAAACATGGTTAGGTCATTAGTGCAGGAGGAGAAACAGAGGCAAGGACAGAGTGGGCCTGGAGCCTGCCTTAGGCACCCAAGGGCAGAATTGAATCCTGTGCTGTTACTAGCTGGTTCTGTGACCTGTGACCTTGAACCAGCTGTCAATTGCTGTGCACTGCAGTCAACTCTCCCTGCCGTGGAGACCATAAGAGGACACCTGACAGGGCTTGACCAGGCAAAGGCAGTGCCCGGCCTTGCTAAGCCACCCATACCTAGCTCAATGAACTTACCAGGAAGAGAGGGGCTCAGAGTGCCAGTCACCCGGTCCTCGGCCCCTGGGAAAGGAGCCTGGTCCTCAGCCAGCAGGGTGTCTGGTTCTGGATTCTTCCCCAGCAACTTAAGAAGGCAGATCTGAACCCGGAGAGTCAGAGGGCCAGGAAATTGCCGATAGCCTGGCCAGGGCAGGCAAGGAGAGTGTGGACCATGTGGCAGGACGCCAAGCACAGGCAGGGCAGCAGCAGGTTGCACCCCTGGTACCCCGCCCTTTCTAGCACCAAGCACGGACAGGCCCATTTGAGTCTCCAAGATATCTCCAAAGTGACAGATTTAACATCACCATCTGACGGATGAGGAAACTGAGGTCCTTCCCACGGATGCCATGGGCTTCTTTAACATGTCCAGGATCCACACACCTCCTTTATTAACCCAAAACCACAGGAGTTGCTGCAGTCAGTCCCCGACCTGGTGGGACCTGTTCCAGAGCAAAAAAAAAAAAAAAAAAGAGCAAAGAAACACACGTAATTAGGTAATTTCTGGGCACAAGAACCCCACAAACAGCCAGACACATGCCAGAGTCAGTAGGACCTCTGTGAGTTCAAGGCCAATTGGTCTACAGAGCAAGTCCAGGACAGCCAGGGGCTCCACAGTGAAACTGTGTGAAAGAAAGAAAGAAAGAAAGAAAGAAAGAAAGAAAGAAAGAAAGAA
>NW_026592636.1:2392516-2420977 GCF_907164565.1 Psammomys obesus
AAAGAAAGAAAGAAAGAAAGAAAGAAAGAAAGAAAGAAAGAAAGAAAAGGAAGGAAGGAAGAAAGAAAGAAGGACCTCTATAAGCATAGAAGTGTGGTTCTATGTGTGTGACTTTGTTTAGTTTGTGTAACCCAGGCTGGCTTCAAGCTTCACATAGGGAGGGATAACCTTGACTTCAGATCCTCCTGCTTCCACCTCCTAAGTACCGAGATGGCAGGCAAACGCTACCACACCCAATTTTATGTGGTGCTGGGAATTGAAGCCAGAACCTCCCTGGTGCTCAGAAAACATTCTTCCAACTAAACTACAACCCCAACCTCAAGATGCCTTTTCAAAATGCTCTTAAAAATGCCCTTAGGGGTAGTGAACACCTTTAATCCCAGCACTGAGCACTCAAGAGGCAGAGGCAGGTGGATGTCTGAGTTCAAGAGGCCAGCCTGGTCTCCAGAGAGAGTTCCAGGACAGCCAAGGCTGCACAGAGAAACCCTGCTTCAGAAAACCAATCCCTTAGGCAGGCTCGGCTGTGATGCCATCCCTCGAAGGCGGAGCTGCAGGTGGTGAAGTCAATGTCTGCTCTGCCTGGAGACTGTGTCAGAGAGGAAAGCCTGAGGGCAGCTGCAGAGGCGGCTTGGTGGGTAACAGCACTTGCTGCCTGATGACGGAGTTCAATCCCTGGAAGCAAAGCCAACTTTTGGAAAATTATCCTGGGCCTCCACGTGCCCACTGCATCCATGCAGAACATACATAGAAACAGCTGTAATAAAAAGTTTAAGCCAGGGTCTCACTGTGTAGCCCTTGCTGATCTGGAGCTCCTTGGGTAGACCAAGGTGGTTTCCAACTCAGAGAGATCCACCTGCCTCTGCCTCTCAAGTGCTAGGATTAGGTGTGTACCACCAGGCCTGGCCTGGATTTTTTTTCTTTTTTTTTAACAGGGGCTGGGAAGACAGCTCAGTGGTTAAGAGAACTTGTTGCTCTTGCAGAGGACCAGACCCATGTTTCCAGCACCCATGTGGCAGCTCACAACCATAATTACCTTCAGTCTCAGGAGATCCGATACCCCCACTAGCCTTCATGGACAACACATACATACATACATGCAGGCAAAATACTCATACACATAAAATAAAAGTAAATAAATCTTTTTTCCTCTGAAATGGACTGGGCTGTTGATCAGTGGAAGGGCGCTGGCCTCACAGCATGACTTCATGGTTCAAGCCCCAGTACTGCCAAGGATAATGCCCGAGAAGGACAGCAGTGCCCCCCAAAACCTCAATGTAGAATTACCATCTACCCCAGCCTTCCCAGGAAGACCGGAAAGGTGCCAGCTAAGCGTGTGCACATTAGTGGGGGGAAGGGTCACAGTGTGTCGCAGCAGCTCCACCGTAGAAACCCAGGTGGCCACAGGCAGACCGAGGGGTGAACAAAATATGGCCGCCTGAGCGGTGGAATAGTGTTCGGTCTTCAAAAGGAGGGGAATTCAGACACACACACTGCGGTTGTACCTATTGAATATGGAGTGAGTTCCAAGAGGTTAGCCCAGCCAGGCACAAAGGACCACATACTGGTAGGCTGATTGCTGCAGATCCCAGAGTCCTCAGCTCCACAGGATGTGGGCTGGGGGAGGATGAGTCAGCATTTAAGGGGGACGCAGTTTCAGCCTGGGAGGTGAGCACATTCTGGAGCCGGAGCTCGGCGACAGCAGCACAGCACAGAGAATGCTGGGCCAGGAGTTGCTTCTCTCCTTCCACCATGTTCCTGGATTTGAAGTCAGGCAATCAGGCTTGGGTCCTGCAATGTGCCTTTATCAGAGAGCAATTATTATTATTATTACCATTATTATTTTGACAGGGTTGAGACAGGGTCTCACTGTGTTGCCTTGGCTAGCCTGAAACTGTAAGCCAGCCTCACAGAGATCCACCTGCCTCTGCCTCCTGAAAGGCTAGTACCACCAAGCTCAGCCAATTTTCCATTTTGTTTTTTAAAGGACTCAGGCACTAGCCAACCTCCCCCTCGGTTTGGAGTTCCTGCGGTGTCACCTCTGGAGACCCACCTGCCAGGCCTCCCCCACCTGTCTGTGTCTGCATAAAGGCACTGCCGAGGCCAAAAGACGGATTTAACTCAAGGAAAAGCAGGGCTCGGATTTGTAAAGTTTACACTGGGCCGTGCCCAGAGGACAGCCTCCCTCCCCCCTCTTAGAACTCAATTTTCATGCATTCCTATTCTTATGACGATGAAGCTGCCGAACTCTTAACAGCTAAACTGGCTACCCGGAGAAGCCCAGTTCCTAGAGAGAAGTGGCTATTCAAGGGAACGACACTGGGTCATGCAAGGTCACACTCTTAGGACTCGCCTGGGCCCTAACTGCAGGCTTCAAGTCTGAGCCTCCGGCTGCCCGCCCACCTGTCAGTCTCCGCCTACAGCCTACCGAAGGGTGATTTTTTTATGAAGGCTCTCAATAAGCCTTGGCTCTTCCTCAGAGACCAACACTTGCTCTCAGTCAGGCCTGGTCGGAGGCACTGCACCCTCAGACTTTGCTAAGCTTTTACCTCTGCTGGCACAATGTAGCCCGCACTGGCCCTCAACTCTCTTTGTAGCTGAGGATGACCTTGAATTTCTGATCCTACTGAGTGCTGGGATGATAGACGTACACTGTCGTGCCTGGGTAATTCAGTGCCGGGATGAAACCTGGTGCTTCCTGCACAACAGGTAAACGCTTCACCAAAGGAGTCACAGCCCATAACAGCCACCACCTCGGCCGCTACACGCCAGAGGCTAGACTTGAACCCAGAGCCGGGTGGCTGCAGGATCTTCCTGTGTCCCAAATTCATAACAGACCAGACATTCAGGGCTGTGGCAGGACAGAAGGCCCAGGGCCCCAGCTTAGCGAATCCAAAGGCACCTTACCCCATCCTGTCTGTCCCAGGATGGGGACACTTAAAAGTTTCAGCCCTGAGACTTGCAGTCACTGGCAGAGTTGCTCCGGGCCTGGCTTAGCCAGTAGCCCTGGGCCCACAGGCTGTATTCCAAGCCCTGGAGATAGAACTGGGAAAGCCCCAGACCTGTTATGGTGACAATTTCAGCAGGGCAGGGCCAGATAATAAATGAAGGCATGTTTGGTTTTGGTTTTTTTGAGACAGGGTTTCTCTGTCTCCTGGAACTGTCTCCCAGGCTGGCCTTGAACTCAGGGCTCTGCCTGCCTCTGTCTCCTGAGTGCTGGGGTTAAAAAGGTGCATCCCCAACACCCGGCAAATGAAGATTTTTGTTGTGATTGTTTTTCCTTTTGAGATAAGCTCTCATTCTGTAGCCCAGGCTGACTTGGAACTCATTATCTAGACCACGCTGGTTAAAAATCCACAGAGATGCACCTGCCTCTGCCTCCTGAGTGCTGGGATTAATGGTGTGGGACACCAAGCCTGACCCCATACGATTCTCAAGAGCTGTGAATTAGCTGCAAGTTGAGTGTGAGTGGAGGCACACCAGCATCCTGAAAGACTGCCCTCCTAGGGCACCCTAAGGGGGAGGAGTCACGGGCCAAGGGAAAGGACTGGGAGATGGACAGGCCGAAGGTAGAGGTCTAGTGACAAACTAGGGTCAGTCTGAGGGACTCTCATCCTCACCTAAGCTCCCACAGTCTCCCTAACACCACGGAAAATGGAGGATGAGCGGCCTGAAGCCGCTACTGTAGGTTCAGGGGCCACAGCCAGGAGCAAGAACCCCAGAGCAGTTGGATAATAGTGCCCCACCCTCCTGACTACTTCTCTTCACTGTCAAGGGCACGAAAGGGTGTGTGCCCAGGGGTTCCTTCTGTCACAGTCAGGGGTGCACCCCCAAACTGAGTTGGGGGTGGGGGGAACCTGTCCGCTATCAGCAGCAGCCTTAATGCAGGGCAATGGCTTAGATCTGATCCAGGCCTGGCTGGGTCTCAGCTCCCAAGAGGGGCACCCACGAGTGCCCAGACCAAGGTCTGCACCCTCCTCCAGTGACACGTCACAGCAGGGGAACGAGGGACTATGGGGCAGGAAGGGATGTGTCCCAGGAGAGTGTGTCTGTAGCTGGCTTTGCTCCCCGGCTAGCAAGGGCAGCAGCAGCCCTACCACCTACTGGAGGCGCTGGGGATCCCAGGCCGCCAAGGGGCCTCATCAAGGGATTCCCGGGCATGGCCTGTAACCCGACTAAGGACTAGATAGAGCCTCAAGAGCCTTCCCCCCGCCCATCACCCCCCACCCCCGGGTCTCAGGACCTGGCTGCCTTTCCTTTGGTGTTCTGAGTCAGCGCCAGGAAGCCCACGACAGAGGGCAGGAAGAAGCCACAGACCTGTGAGGAGGCTCTGGTCCCAGGTACTGATTCTGCGGTGAGGGCGCAGCAGGCTCTGAAGCCCCTGCATACGGGCCAGGTCACCTGCTGTCTCCAGGCCCCTCAGATACCACAGAACAGGGACATTCACACCTAGGTGAGCAGCACTAGGGCGCTACCCATCAGGCCCATCAGGCCATAATGGCCACAGGGGGGGGGGGGGGGTTTGCTGGTGGGGGAAGGGACCCTTCCAGAGCCTTTGGTGCGCTCGTAGGTTGGGAAGGTCTGGCTGGTCTCCACACTCGAAAAGCCCTGCTCTGTTGCCAGAGGTAGGACACTGATGGCTCCAAAAGCCTCCTGTCTGTCCTTGCCTAGAGGTACCTGGGAGACCCTGGGTGTCCTTAACCCGACTTCTCCTAGAAGCGCCCACTGCCTGCTTGCTGCTCAGGCTTCTCTCCACCTGGCAGACCCTTACACTTCTAAGCCTCTGAGGCCAGACCAAGCCTTGCCTCCCTCCCGGTCATGCCACCCTTAGAGTTACCCCCGAGAGCCAAGCCGAAATGTGGCTTGCTTCCTCCCACCCTAACCCAAGGCCGGTCCTCGGCGCACCAGAAAGGATCCAGGTACTGGCGGGTCCCCAAGGCTCCACCAGCAAGAAAGGAAGACGGGAGGTGCCCTGGGGAGCCAAGAGCCCAGGGGCGGGACCAACAGGTTCGAGCGCTGGGCGGAGCCAAGAGAGAGGGGTTGGGGTCTCTACAGGTGACAGTAGCCACCGCCCGGTCCGCGCCTCCTTCCCCGGCGGTGATTGGCAGGCGGCCCGCGCCCCGGCTCCCAGGCGACCGGCGCCCCGCGGGCGGGCGAGTAGGAGGGGGGCGCCGGCTATATATACCGCTGCTCGGCAGGGCCGGGCGCGCGGGGACCGTCCCGCCACCGTCGCAGGGTCGTTCGCTCCCGCAGCTTCGATCCGTGCGCGGCGCGCGCGCGCGCAGGACTCGCCGGACTCACGGCCCGCGGGCCGGGATGGCGAAGCGCGGGCCGGCTATGGGGATGCTGCTGCCCGGGGTCCTGCTGACCCTGGTGGTGGCCCTAGTGGGCCGAGGGGCCGCCGCACCCAACGGCACGCGGTCCGCCGACCTGGGGCACGGCTGGGACGGCCTGGTGGCCCGCTCCCTGGCACGCCTGCCGGTGGCCGCGCAGCCCCCGCAGGCATCGGCCCGCAGCGGCGCAGGGGACTACCTGCTCGGCCTCAAGAGGCTGCGGCGGCTCTACTGTAACGTGGGCATCGGATTCCACCTGCAGGTGCTGCCCGACGGCCGCATCGGCGGCGTGCACGCGGACACCGGCGACAGTGAGTGGGCTGGGGCGCGCCGGGAGGGTGGGGACCCGGGTAACGGCCCCACAGGGACCGTGGGGACTCCCCTCGGACGGGAGGGCGGCGAGCGCACCCGGCGGCCGGGCCCCGCCTCCCGCCCTCGGAAGCCTGGGCTCCCGGTGCCGAATTCCAGCGCCTTCGCCCGCCGGCACCCACGGGAGCCTGGGACAAGCGCCCAGACCGAGGCCGGGCTCGGGGGCGCAGACAGGACAGACGGGAGACGGGCTTTTGACGCTCGCGTTGGGGACGCAGGGTTTCTCGCCCCCATTGGCCCCGACATCGAGGTCCAGAGAGGCTCACAGTCGCAGGCTCTGGGTGGGCCCAGGGTCACCTACGCTTTTCTGACCTGCGTTCCCCCTCCCCCCTCCCCCTAGGCCTTCTGGAGCTGTCTCCGGTGCAGCGGGGCGTGGTGAGCATCTTCGGAGTGGCCAGCCGGTTCTTCGTGGCCATGAGCAGCCGGGGCAAGCTCTTCGGTGTGGTGAGTGTCCGGGGGGGGGGGGGGCCGGCGGGGTGGGCGCCTGCGGGGGGGGGGGGGGCAGCGGGCAAGGCTAGCGTAATTGTAAACCCCCCACCCACCCACCCCCACACACACTTGTGTCTGGAGCGGCAGTGTGGGGTCGCCAGGTCTCAAGGTTTGGCCGGAGGCAGGCTGGGTTTCCAGACCGACGGGACCACCCCTCCCTTATTCCTGCCGGCTCTGAGTGGCTTACTTACTAACCCAAGGAGAGGAGCAGAGGGGGGTCCCAGCAGGCAGGACACGCGGCGGCGGGAGAGGCCAGGTTGATAGCGCCAAGGCAGCTGAGCTCTACGCTCCTCCTAGCGGGGCCTTCTCACCTCCGCCAAGCCTGGGACAGTCTTGACACCCTGCCTGCCTCCCCAACTCTTGGACACCCCCACCCCACCCCACCCCGGCTGCAACCGACTCACCCCCCGTGTCCTCTCTCCCAGCCTTTCTTTACCGACGAGTGCAAATTCAAAGAGATACTTCTCCCCAACAACTACAACGCCTACGAATCGTACGTGTACCCCGGCATGTTCATGGCCCTCAGCAAGAACGGGCGGACCAAGAAGGGCAACCGCGTGTCGCCTACCATGAAGGTAACCCATTTCCTTCCCAGACTGTGACCCTCCGGAGCCCCGCCTCAGCCTCGGAAGCACACCCCACCCCTCAGGAGGAGCACTTTCTCTCTCTGGAGAACTGTTTGCAAAAACAGGTGTAAGATATTTAAATTAATTATTTAAATATGTATATACGGACAGCCAATTATTTATAATTCTGTGTATTTTCACCTTCTGGGGGAAAACGACCAAAGGAACAAACAAATCAGACGCAGCTCGGACTTTTTTTTTTTTTTCTGGTTCAGCGGGATGAACTTCCTTCACTGTCAAAGTCTAGGCTGTGCCGCTATTTCATGCGTCGAGTCTCTAAAACTTTGTGACATCAGATTTCAAGGGTGTCTTGGCCTCTTCTGTGTCTGGAAAGGCCTGCCTGGGACCTCTGAGCCAGTGACGGGAGGACCCTGGGCTCTCTCCTTCTGTCGGGGAGCCAGCGTCCGGCAGCAGCCGCTCCCTCACTCAGCTCCCTTTGGTATGAACCCGGTCGGATCGGTTTACTCCAGGGACAGAAGTGCGTCCTGGAAGTCCTCCCGCCTCTGTTTTTAGATCTCCAAGAACTGATCTTTGAACTCTCTTGCAGTCAATCTTCTTCAACCTACCGGATGAGAGACCCTTAGGCAACTTTATAAACTCCTGCTTGCCTTTTTTGGACTGGTCAACAGGGCATGTGGCTTGTAGCCATTGGAACTTTGTCAATTGCCTGGGAAGGGACAAGGAGGTGTGTGTGTGTGTGTGTGCGCGCGCGCGAGCCACGACTCAAACCCTAGGAATGAAATTCTGTTTTGTGATAGAGGATATGACAGAATACATTGTCAGGATATAACAGAATGGATTTTGCAGAATTCAAACTGGGGGAAAAAAACAGGCTCCCCTGAATTTGGGGGCGCTTTGTGCTGGAACTCCATCATTTGAGGGTGAGCTGTCCTTGCCACCCTGGGCAGCACTCCTGTGCTGTCCCAGGGTGAACACATTCTCTTCCCATCTACCTCAGAGTTCCTGGGTCCCTGGTGACCACACAGAAGGCTCTGCTGAGTGCGTCCGCCTGCTTCTCCTCCCCATGTAGCATCCCGCGCCCCGCTGGACTCTTGTCACGTTCCAGCTATCTTTACCCAATGATTTACTTTTAGTAAGGGGTATTCATGGTGAAAATATGTGCGGCCAGCTGTCGGAGTGCACTGTATGGTCACTAAGTCAAGTAACCCTTATACTTTTCTTTATATATTTTACGAATGTAACCCCTGTCGCTCAGACCAAGATGGAAGAGCGTGGTTGGCGGCATTTAAAAAAAAAAGGGGGGGTGGCTGAGGTGAGGGAGAACATTTAATTTTAATGAATGACTCTTTGGAGTTTATACAAAATGACCTTAGCTCCTTCAGTGGATGCCCCGAATGCTTCTCCCCAAAGATGTTAAGGCGCTGCTGGATGGCTTCTGAGCCGCCTCCCGAATTAACTTTATGGGAGGCTACAGACAGCAAGACGGGGGGGGGGGGGGGGGGATCTGATTGGCATTTTTTTGTCTTTCACATTCCTGTAGAAAACTCTTTGTTTGAATGCTAATCGGATACTTAAAATACTATTCTGTACCAAGGCCCAAGA
Organism: Psammomys obesus; assembly: GCF_907164565.1. NCBI lineage: Eukaryota > Metazoa > Chordata > Mammalia > Rodentia > Muridae > Psammomys > Psammomys obesus. Next base: position 2,400,894 of record NW_026592636.1, read on the forward strand.
AGGAAGAAGCCACGCCCCAAAGCTGAGGTTGGAGCACATCCCAAACTTCCCTTTCTGTCTGGTGGCTTACAGGACAATACAGATTTTGTGTTTTGTTTTGTTGTTTAAAAAAAAAAAACAGGCCCTAGACTCCGAGAGTGTTCAGGAGAAGGTAGTTGAAGGTCTTTTGTTTCTTTTTGTTACTTTTAAAAGACTGGGTCTAGTAGCCCAGGCTGGCCCTGAACTTTCTGTGTTGAAAGAGGATGACCTTGACTTTCTGATCCTCTCCCCCCACCACACACACCCTGCTTCCCAAGTGCGAGATCACAGGCATGCCCACAGATTGAAATTGGTGCCTGCCAGGCCACTCAATAGAGCTAGGTCTCCCTCCTTTTTTTTGGGGGGGGGGGGTGGGATCGGGCTTTATTCAGTAGCCCAGGCTGGCCTCCTCCTGGAGTCAACCAAGTGCCGAGACTGCAGGTGGAAGGCATCTGCCCTGCTCTCAGGGTTTCTTAGGAGCTGTGTTGCCTGGGGCAGGCTGCGGACCTCTCTGTCCGCCTGTGCCAGGAGACAAGGCTGTACCTTTGGAGTTTTGTTGCTGGGATGAGTCTGAATCCGCCCCCTGTTACCGAGTCGGTCTGTAGTTGATACAGGCGTCGACCCGGAAATCGTATGTGCTGTGCACAGTGGATGCCCCATCCAAAAGAAGCATTCAATCATGTATCGAGAGCCCCTGGGGACTGATGGGGACGGTCGGGAAAGATATTAAAATGGCAATGTGTCATTTTAATAAACGTGTCTGGATGCACCCGTGTCTGCTTCGTCTTTTTCTATCTGCAGCTGCGCAGGGTGGGATGGGGAGCCAGCTGTGTCTACACAAATGTGGCCTTGAGCAGACCTGGAGGGAAAAGACGTCACAAAGTTTGACCACATCCTAGCATCTCTCCCTCAGTGGGCTCTTGCTGCCTCCTCCCTCGTCACTAACCCGGGTGTGTGGGTCTGTGCCCACAGCCTTGATGAGCATAGCTACCGGAGCATGTGTTCCTCCAGGAAGCACTGTGGGGCAGAAACTATGGCTAGGGTGAGAGCCATCAACAGATGGTACATGGTGAGGTCTGACCTAAGCTAACGGCTCTCAGTGAGGCGATAGGATCAACTCATAAGTCATAAGAGATACCAGGTCACAGATTTCCACTGTTTTGTACAGTTTTTGTTCCCTTATTTTCAGAGACATCCCACCAGGCATGTATTCTGGTCTGGCCTCAGACTCGATCCTTATGCTTTATCCTCTCAGATTCTAAGATAATGGGTTTGTACCTCCACACCTGGCTGAAATTGTGTCTTACTTTTCCTTATATATTTATATGAAGCCTGTCTGTATCAGGCTATTTTAAAATATTTTCAGGTTTTTTTGTTTGTTTTGCTTTTTGTTTTTAAAATTGGAACCCTAGCCCACAGTGGAGTATGAGACACTGTCTCTAAAAACCCAAGTAGGTGTCTGGATGGCAGCAGCGCACACCTTTGAGTCCGGCACTCCAGAGACAGAGGTAGGCAGATCTCTGGGTTCTAGGACAGTCAGGGATAAGCAGAGAAATCCTGTCTTGGAAAAACCAACAAGTAGGGGCTAGGATGTAGCTCAGTGGGAACAGAGCACGTCCCAAGCACACAGAAAGCCGTGGCTTACGTCCCCACATTACATACCCAGGGTGTGGTGGTGTATTCCTGCCATCCCAGCTTTTGGGAGGTGAAAGCCGAAGGATCCTAAAGTCAAGGTGATCTTCCACTACACTGAGTTTGGGCTATTCGGGGTTTACGTGAGAGCCTGTCTCAATAATAACAGTAGTAGTAGGAATGGTGATTAGGGAGGGCAGCCTACATGTTCCCATGCCAGGCACAGGGTGGATCCCAGAGAGACACCTCAAGCATGGTCCTGCCTGGCTCTGGAGGGCCTGCCTGGTCCATTCAGACACCCAGGGCTTAAGGCACCCCATGACAGTACCCCAAGAGACTGGCACAGGTGTTATTCATAGATGATCAGAAACAACTAGAATCTTGAGCTTCCCCCTGTCCTGTTGGCTCCTGGGGTCCTCAGCAAGACTGTTACAGCCAAGCAAGGTGACCATCTTTGGTCTACCGGTGCTTTTGGATTGGCTACCTCCAGCACAGAGGGATTATGGGGGCTGGGGAGAGGAAGAGACATTATTAGTACTTGTGGCAGGCACTGAGTGGAGCTGAGTGTGTCTTTGTTTTCCTGTGTTTATTTGTTGTATATGGGCTTCAGGGTAGGACCTGTGCATGGAGAGAACAACTTATAAAACTCAGTTCTTGGTCAGGCATGACGGCATACATCTTTAATCCCAGCACTCAGAGGCAGAGGCAAGTGGATCTCTGTGAGTTTGAGGCCAGCCAGGGCTACATATTGAGTTCCAGGCCAGCCAAGTGCGTCCCTGTCTTTTATTCGTTCATTTATTTATTTGTTTGTTTGTTTGTTTGTTTATTGCCTTTTATCACACTCAGGACACCCATCAGGTTTGGCTACTGCCTTTGTCCACTGAGTCATTTCACTGGCCCTGGTCTTAGGGTTGTTCTTAGTTTGTTGTTGTTTTGTTTGAAACAGGCTCTCACTATGTAGACCAGGCTAGCCTTAAACTCCCAGAGATCTGCCTGCCTCTGTCTCTGGAATGCTAGGATTAATGACATGCACCACCACACCTGGAGAAAACAGGTGCACAGAGCACACTAGCACAAGTTATGTGGTCCATTTTCTCAAATTTGGGGGAAATTGCACTGGGCAGTACATCTGGAGTGCAGTGGATGAGCCTGGGGCCCCCGCCTCCCCTTCTTACTGGAAACTGTCAAGTGTTCAGGAATAACTGTCCCAATAGAGACTTCGTTCTGGTGACAATGGCTGGGAGAGAAGCCAGTGGGCACGCTGAGCTGTGGGCCACCTGAAGCTGCCCGAGGGACTGCATGGTACCACCCAGTCGGGGCTCCACATAGCCAGACTGGTGGTGCTAGAGTGTGGGGGAGGGGGGGAGACACACCAAGGTCGTGGTCAGCTGAGGCTGGTTCTACCTTCACCTCCCTGAGTGCTGTGGCATCCATCTCTGGAGGAGTTGGGAAAGCATGTGACTCAGGCAGGAGATAGCACCTGGCAGGTGGAACATGCAGGGCTTGCTGGTCCTTGGGTGTTCTGGAAGAAGTAGAATCTATCACCGTGGTTAAAGGACCCCTCGTAGCCTGTGAAACTGTCAGGGGCCCTGGGAAGCTGGCCAAACCCGGAGCATCCCTTTCTAAACAGCCTGCATGCATGTGCCCCAGGCTCTCTGGAGTCCTGGACAGGACGACAGTGTCAGGCATAGCTCTGTCAGCTGCCCCTTCTGCTCTCCTCTCTAGGCATCTGTGACCCTCTGCTTCACATTACCTTTGCCAGAAACATCTGTCTGTGACTTCCTAGGCAGGTCACTCTCGATGTTCTGAGCCTCTACAGGGCTGGACACCTAAGGTTCTGTGTCTGGTGTCTCAGGAGGAAGTAGAGCCATACAGAGCAGCCACGAGAGGCGAGTGCTCTGGTAAGATCCCTCCCTGAGCCTGAATCTTACATCATGACCGCTCAGGTTAGTCAGGCTGTGTCTTAGAAAAACAAACCAGAAATCCAGCAGTGGGGAAGTAGAGGTTAAGAGGCTCATGAGCTCAAGGTCATCTTCCTGTACAGTGAGTTGGTGGCCAGCCAGGGCTTACACACCTGTGGTCCCTTCACTCAGGTGCTAGAGGCAGGAAGAAGAGGAATTCAAGGTCACCCAGGGCTACCTAGTAAGTTGAAGGCCAGCCTGGGCTACATGAGAGCTTGTATGAAAGACCAAAAATTGAAAAAGGAACTTTAAGGGTTACTATACTCTGAGAATCTTTCTGGCATTGGCTCCTGGGTGGCTAATTCTGTGTCAGCCCAATTCTGTTGTTCTGAGGACAAGTGGAACATGCAGGGTTTGCTGGTCTTTGGGTGTTTGGAAGAAGTAGAGCCTATTGCTGTGATTAAATACCCTGACTGAGGCAGCTTAGGAAAGGAAAGGGTTTATTCTGCTTCCAAGTCCAGTCCATGAGAGAAGGGAGAAGTCAGGACATGAAGGCACAAGCTTGAAGGCAAGCCTTCTTGCTTTTTCACACAGCATTCCCTCTAACAAAAAACTCACAGCCAAGGAAATGCAGCAGGAACCATGGAGGGTTAGCTGCCTGCTGACTCCCTCTCAGGCTCATGTTTAGCTAGCTGGGTTTTTTGTTTTTGTTTTTGAACAGGGTTTCTCTGTGTAGCCCTGCTAGCACGGAATTCCCTCTGTAGAGCAGGCTGGCCTCAAACTTGCAGAGATGTGCCTGCCTCTGTCTCCTGAGTGCTGGAATTAAAGGTGTGTACCACACCAGGCTAGATTTTTTTTTCTTAAATGTATATATGTGTATGAGTAGGAACAGGGGTTCAAGGTCGTCTTTAACTACAAATGGAGAAGCCTAGGCTACATGAGATCTTGTCAAGAAAGAAAGAAAAAGAAAGGAAGGAAGGAAGGAAGGAAGGAAGGAAGGAAGGAAGGAAGGAAGGAAGAGGAAGGAAGGAAGGAAGGAAGGAAGGAAGGAAGGAAGGAAGGAAGGAAGGAAGGAAGGAGATAGGAGGGAGTAAACACTTTAGTCTCTGAACTTGGTAAACAGAATGAAGAAGATCTATACGAGTTTGAGGCAACTCTGGTGTGCATAGTGAATTCCAGGCCCAGCCAGCCCTGGCTATGTAGTGAGACCCTGTCTCAATATAAAATAAAATAGGAAGAAGAAAAGAAAAGAATTTGGAGAAAGATTCAGGCTGCTATAGCAGAGCTCCATGGGCAGTGGGTTTGGGGTTTTTTTTGTTGTTATTTTGGTTTGGTTTGGCTTTTTGTGACAGGGTTTCTCTGTGTAGCCTTGGCTGTCCTGAACTTGCTTTGTAGACCAGGCTGGCCTCGAACTCACAGAAATCTGCCTGCCTCTGCCTCCCTGAGTACTGGGATTACAGGCATGACCCACTGCACAGGCTCTGGGGCAGTGGTTTTGAAAGCCAACATCCGTTGTCCCATTTCCTTGAGCTGGAAATTCACAGCTGTGCTACCTACCTTGGAACTGTCTCCTCACTCCACAGCTCCCAGACTGTCTTCTCTCTGTATCCGAATATGTCTGTGCCCTGATCTCTACCTATAAGGACATGAGCCCTGTGGGATCAGGTCCCACAATAGTGACCCCGTCTTATCTCATTCTAAGCTACTGTGGGTTAGGCTTCCAGCAACAGATTTGGAGACACAGTCCCCTATAACAAAGCCTTCTTACTACGAGCAGTGTGAGGACATTGTAAAACACAGAGTCACCCACTGGCCTCTCCTCCAGCCATCAGAGCTTGATATCCTGTCCACATCCCAAGTTAGAAAGTGTGGAGTGAAGGGCACACTTGTGAAGATGGGTGAGGCAGCAAGGCCCTCAACACTTTGACGCAGGCCAGCCTGGACCAGCCATGAAAACAGGTTCAGGCCCAAGAGGACAGTGTCCCCAGACCTGCCTTGGTGTGGTGACACCTTTCTTCCCATTCTCCAGGGAGTCCCTGACTCTTCCAACACTCTTGCCTCCAGAGGATGTGGGTTTACAGAGGGGCAGGCAAGTCTGGAGAAGAGTCCAGCCCTCCAAAGGCTCTTTGAACCCTCCAGAGCCAGGCTTATTTGTACTTCAGAGCTAATGTCATTCATTAGGTTACTTTTGCCAGGAGAACATGCCAAAGGCCTCAAATAGCTCTTAATTACCTTCCAGATGAACAGCAGGGCAATGAGAGTCTAACCTGGGTTGTGCCTCCCTCAGACTCAGAAGCTCAGGGGGTTCCACAAAGATCCAGGAGCCTGGGTCCCAGCTTGGCTGAAAGACCCAGGAAAGGCAGGCACTGAGGTTCAGTGTCTACCTCCCCACCGGAATCCTCCCACCCACCGCAGGTAGAGGCTGCAATGGATGTCCAAGCCCTGTCATCCCAGTATCTCCTGGGGCCTAGCAGGCTAGGGCTTGTGAGTGTCTGAAATGGGAGGTGAAAGAGATCCCCGAATGTCTGGGGCTCATCCATGCTGAGCAGGGCGCTGAGGACCTGTGTGTTTCCCGTGGAGATGCCACTGGCTGATGGCTCTGAAAAACACAAACCTAACTTTCTCATGGCTCTGGCAGCCAGCAGTTGGCAGCAGGGTGGGCAGGGCATGTCCCCTCCCCAGATCCAGAGCAGATTCTTTCTTGCCTCCTACACTGCCTGGGCTCCAGGCAGTGGGTGATGGTGGCTGTCCCTCGGTGCCTGCTCTATCCCCCCTCCTCTACTCTGGAAGGGCACCTGATTCTAGATTTAGGTCCGCTCAGAGCCCAGGATGATCCTCTTGAGAACTTTAGCTATGTTGTCTCCGCAGAGACCCCATTTCCAAGGAAGGTGCCAGAAGCCAGAAGGTAGACATGTCTTTTGCAGGGAGGGGAGACAGCAGGGTGTTCACATTCTGCTTCCTATACCTAGGGAAGCACTGTCCATCCCAGCTTCACAAGCTTTGGCTGGGCTGTGCATGGAACAGGCCTCTCATGGGACTGGCCTTTCAGTCCTGTCCAGTGCGGTAGACCAGGCACAGGGGACAGAGCAGCTGGCCCAGTGTGGAAGGGTCTGGGATTTGAGCAGGGACATCACCTTACTCAAATGGATCTCTCAACAGTGGACTCAGGAGGACCAGAGTGAGCCCTGACAGCTCTCCCTGTCCAGCAGGGCCCCAGGGCCTTTGCACTTCACTACTCACAAGCTCCCTTTCCTGAGCCCTGCTGAAGCAGGCCTGCCAAGCCCACACAGCTATCTTTTTCCTCTTTATGTCCACGCTACAGACTCTGTGCCTGTAAGAGTGGGCTCCCATATCGTCTGTCCACTTTGCTGAGGCACCCCCAGTGTTGGAAGAAAGAACCAGGATGCAGGAAGGACAGGACAAATGTTTGTGGAGTGAATGAGTGAGAGTGAACAGGAGGCCAAGGATCCGGTCCCAGGCAGCTCAGGTCTGGGGAAGTACCTTCTAAACTTTGCCTTCCTTCCTGTTGGGGGTGAGGGCATAGGTTTGGGGACTCAGGGTGTCTGTTCCTGCAGAGCTGAGGTTGGCTCATTCCAGCTAGGTAAGAGTCAGGCAGCCCCCTGGGAACATTAAGCTGCCTTCACACTCGGTGCAGGGGTCGGGCTCACCGTTTGCTGGTGTGTGCAGTGCCCAACTAGGGCCCTTTTGGTGAGAAATGTGCATTTTCACGCAACTTGGCCCAGGAAATCCCTGGCTATTCATGTGCTAACACAGGGTCTCTGTCCCCAATGGCTGCCACAACAGGAACCAGGAGGAAGGCAGAAGGGGCTGAGGTTGGCCAGGAAGCCACCCAGGGGCCTGAGGCCTCTCTTCCATAAGCTTTTGCCCTGCAGGGAGGCCATGGGTGTCAGATCTCTGATTCTTCACACTCATTTTTGGGCCTTAGTTGTTCCAACCAGCGTGTCACATGGTGCTCAGACACCCAATCAAGTCACCTGTTTTCAGCCCCAGTTTAGCTGTTGACAGCAACCAGGTCCGAGAGCCAGCGGCTGTCAACAGTCAAGGTCTGAGAGAAATGGCCTCCAGTCTGCAGCACCGTCCCTCCCACCACTGTCAGAGCTAACTCAAAATGGCCTTCCAGCTCCCTCACAAGCTGCTGTCAGTCATCCCAGCACTCAGGACACTGAGACAGAATGTTCAGGAATCTGAGGTCATCCTCAGCTACCTAGCGAGTTGGGAGCTACCCTGGGCTACATACGACCCTGCTTCAAAACTAAGTGACAGGCCAAGCATGTTCGGAGTCACCATGGGACACTCTTACGCTAACAGGTTGCTTGGGTTATCAGAGGCCCCGTGGCCCCGACGCAGCCCCGCTTCCTGATCTCCCCCCCCACACACACACACACAGGAAGTTGTTTCTCAGCTCTTCTTTCTGGAGCCACAAGGATTCTCCCACGCTCCTGTTACAGGGATTGTATTGCTGAGGGACAGTGACCCTCCCATTGGGGCTAGAAGTGGTGAGAAGCCTGGCTGGGACTTTAGTCATGGCTGAGAGGCTGTGCTGATGTTCACAGGAACATGGGAGGGATTGAAAGGTGCCTCCAGCATGGGCACATGGGCAAGGCAGCCAGTGGTGCCCAGTCTGAGGCCCTTCGCATCACTTTTACCTCCTGTGATCTCCTCCCTCAGTAAGGAAGGCTGGTCACCACCCTGTCCTGTCCCTGCAGGGGTTTAGAGTCCTGTCCTACCTGAGCTATGGTTCTCATGGATGCTCTTGAGGCTGACACTGTATGCATTGCCTGCAGAGCACGTTCCACCGTTCTGCTTTTCTGGGGTTCATTCAGCTTGTGACTGTGATGAGCTGAGGAGTGGCCGCACCTGCTCTCAGAGTAGGGCCTGAGCTCCTGGCAGCGAACTGGCGGTAAGAGAAAAATAAGAAAATGAGGCATTGTCTTAGAAGGTAGTGAGATGTCAGGAAAGGAGAGAGAGGGCTTCTGGGGAATGCTCAGGGTGCCGGATGGCCAGGAAAATACCGGGCTTTGAGGCAAAGCTCCAGGAAGCCTTGCTCAGAAGGCATCTGGAAGCCGGGGGAGGGAGCGGAGGAAGGGTCATCAAGAGCTTCCAGGGTGAGCAAGGCAGGCTGAGTGGACGGCATGGGGGAGTAAGGCTGGGGACTGGATTGGAAAAGCTCCAGGACAGCAGTGGGGAAGGATATTGAGGTGACAGGAAGAGGCCAACGGTCTAGGGGACACTGCAAGCCCTGAACTCCTGCTAGGAGCGAAGCTGGAGTTGCCGGGCTGTTTGAAGCAGGACAGGGGCCTTGGTTACTTGGTAGGCAGAGTTTGCCCTGAGACCAGGCTGTGGGGTCAGGACACTGAGACCAGCCTGGTTCCCTGGAAGGAGCGGGGAAGAGAAAATGAGAAGTGCAGGGACGCGAGTAGGGAGCATGAGCATGCCAGACTTAACAAGTAGTCCCCCCAATCCCCATACAACCCCGCCCGCTGCTCTGCCCCAGTTTGGTCGTGGGGACCAAGCTGCTTCAGCTCAGAATGGCGTTTGTTTGTTTCCTTGAAGTGAGCAGTTTATTTTCCAGCTTATAACAGGCACCCACCTCCCTTGTCATGAGCTCACACACTGAAGAAAGAACGCCAGGAATTTCCCAGCAGGACAAGGGCCCATAGGCTGCTTGCCTCTCAGTCAGGCATCTCCATCCGGCCCCCTCATCCCTGGCAGCCCAGCACCCTGAGGCTCAGAGCCAGCTGCAGCCTCAAGGGAGGCCCCCAGGGTCCCTACAGAGCTGATTCTGGACTCCGCCATCTACGTTTGCCTTTTGAGGGATCCTTGGAAAGATCCCTCAGTCACCAGGCAGTCAGCCTCCAGCTTGGCGGTGGCTACCAGCAAGCAGGGACCCTCACATTGATCCCAGGCTTCAGGCCATCAGCTGAGTGCTCAGGACCCTGATAGGACAAGACTCGACAGGCAAAGGGAGGGTGACGAGCTGAAGCTGGGGTACCCCTGTCCCCCAAAAGAGAAGCCTTCGCATCTCTGTAGTATAATCTTGGACAAATCACTTAATCCCTGTCTTCTGTGCTCTGTCCAGCTACAAAACAGTACTTAGGTGGCTTGGGACCCCTAATTAAGCCAGCTGGCATGGTCCTAGGGGCTTCAGATGAAAGGCTGATTGAAGTACAAAGCCTTGTCCCTGTGAGGCACTCCCTGGCCCAGGCAGGGCTGCAGGCTCGCAAAGGAGGGAGAGGGGTACTATACTTTGAGAGAAGGCTGGGCCTCGGGGCCATTCACACAAGGTGAGGACAATTTCAGGCTCTGAGAGGTGTCTCTGAGCTGCACTCTCCAAAGCCACCCCTTTTCTGTCCCCTCACTTTGCCTCCAGCAGAGACTCTGAAATTACAGCGTATATACCATCACTGGCTATGGACACCTGCCCTAGACTAGCATTTGAAGCTCTGACATATGGGCCTGGCTGACCTGAAGTGCTGTCCCCAGTTAGAGCCACCCCTGCCGCAGTGTTCTCTGGATCAGGTGGCCTGACGCCTGCTCCTTCCTAATTCCTGCTGTCTTTTGAAGCCAGTTTAAGACTATCCTTGGCCTCATGGCAAGTTCAAGATCAGCATGAGCTACACGAGACCCTGTCTTAAAACACTCCAAACTCAAACAAAGTAACTGTTTTGGAAAGAGAGCTGAAAGTGGTGGCACACACCTGTGATCCCAGCTGCTGGGGGTGGGGGGCACTGAAACAGGAGGATTTAGAAACTGAGACCTGGGCTACAGTTGGAGAGCCTTTCTTTATTAAAAAAAAGAAAAGAAAAGAAACAAAAAGGAAAGAGAAAAAATAATGCCATGCATGGTGGCACACACCCTTAAATCAGCACTCCTTAGGCAGAGGTAGGTGGATCTCCGTTAGTTCAAGGTTAACCTGGTCTACATAGTGAGTTTAAGGCCCGCCAGAACTGCACAGTAACACCCTGACTCAAACACAACAGCAGCAACAAAAAGACAAAAAAGAAGGGAGGGAAAGAAAGCCGGTGCAGGGCAGGAGGAGTAGACAAAACAGGCGGCTGCATCTGACGGGAAAGGGAAGGTACTTAAAAGGTGGGAGCTACGCTCAGATCCTATCAGTACCTGGCTCACAGAGGGCTTTCCTGGGCACACCTGTGGGCCCAGGCCCAATCTTTCTTTTATTTGAAAAAAAAAAAAAAAAAATCATGCAACATATAACTCCCGGAAGAGGCCAGGGACGCAGGAGTCCCGCCCACGGAGCCCAGGTGCTTCTGGGGAACTGAGTGGTTCTGTCCAGTGCCATCCGTTCACCCCAGCCACCTGGCTTCTTCCAGGAAGGGTTAGGGAGAACCAGGCCGGAGAAGCCCAGAGACCCTCCTGTTGGCCAGGGAGACAGGCTTCTCGCTTCACTCCCTTGTGACTCCATGGGGCCTCACACCTGCCAGGCACCTGTGCAGGCGCAGGCCCGTGTGAAAAGGCTGAGGGGAGGTCTGGCTCTTTGAATTGGCACCGCCTCCCCCCTGCTACCCTAGGTCTCAAGGCAGCAGGCGCTGGCTTTCCCACGTGGCTGACAGCAGGTGCTGGCTACAGGGGTCTTTTTTCTTTCTCACAGGGGCTGTGTCTTCTCCCATCCCATCACAGGCAGCCTGGGAGACCCCCGGCAGGCCCCCGGTCTGCGAGCCTGGCCTGGCCCCTGAAACAGAGAGCTGAGAACCTAACATTTCAAGAAAGAAGCTGCCAAGCCATGTTGCTCTCTACTGAAGCTTCTCATAGTGCCCAGGGCACAGACGCTCAGCGAGGCCCCTCCTGTGCTCTCCATCCTCCCCACCATCGCTTACCTCCTCCCAGCTACACTGTTCTTCCAGACTAATCTGTGATACTCCGTGTCCTTCTGCCCCTTTGCACTTGCTGATGGTTCCCTCTTTGGGGAAGGCTCCCCTCTCTTGGAGAGTTGTCTGTCCCATCTCCCCTTTGTTCCTAAACCACAACGGGGGCCAGTTCCTATCTGGTTTTCTTCAAGGCACTTGTCTGCACCCCAAGTCATCTCTCACCTAGGTGCTCCTGACGGTAACTAACAGACTCTCCCAAGCACTGAACCCCAGAGTCTCTTGTAGCACTGTCCCCATCAGAGAGCACAGAATAGAGGCTTGATAAGCATTTTTGGAAGGAATGGGTTGAGTAGGAAAATGGAGGGTTTTGGTCCCCCAAATACAGTCTCTTGCCCCATGGCTTCAATCAGGGTGGGTATGCCTCTGGCCTCAACTCTGCATTTGTTTTAAACTGATAGCAGAATTTGTAGTAATATTTACCTGAGTTAATAAACTGGAAACTGGCCAGCCGTGGCGGCACACACCTTCAAGGGAAAGGGGCACTCAAGGGAAAGAGGCAGGCAAATCTCTGTGAGTTTGGGGCCAGCCTGGTCTACAGAGTGAGTTCTATAACAGCCAGGGATACAGGGAGAAACACTGTCTCAAAGAACTAAAAACCAAACAACAACAAAAAGTCAAGCCTGATTCTTTGGAGTTAACATTCTCTGCGGTTCAGCTCAGAGACAAATAAAAAATAAAAGAGAAGGATCCTATCCCTATCCCCTCCCCCGACTCCCTGGCCTTCCCCACCCAACACCAAAGAAAGGCCCAAAGGAGCTCCCTGGGGGTTGGGGCAAGTCAAAACTAGAGAGAAAAGCAGAACCCAGTCCAGCACTGGGCCAGGGCCCCTTTGAGGCCCTTTGGGCTGTGCCCAGTGTGTCTGTGGCGAGGGCGGCACAGCCTTCCAGATGCTGCTAGAAGGACTGCCACTTCAAACGCCCAGTTCCGCCCAGCGCCTGCAAGCCTCGGGTGTATTTCAAAGGCACAGGCAGCAGAACTTTCCCTGTAATCATTAGGCCCCAACTTGCTTTTAATGGACCATTAGGGAGGATGTGATAAAGAACACTCCTGATCATTACCGTGCTCTGAAGGCCCTGGAGCCCACCTGGAGGGCCCCCCGCAGGGCAGCCACCTGCAGGGCCAGCTCTTCCTGGGAGGACACTCCAGGGAGCCAGGACCCTGGCCAGCGGTAGCCCTGGCCTGCAGTGAAAGCCATGGCCATGAAGGCCAAGGCGGCATAACCAAGAGTCACTTTCTGCTTGAGAATCCTGACTCTGCCAGCTACCTACTTAGCTGGGTCTTTTCCAAACTGTGGGCAAGAGTAACAGAGCAGCCTTCAGCTCTGTGCCAAAGCACAGGCCTTCTCACAGGTAAAACACCAAAATGAACCCTCAGTTGAATGGTGATTTCCCCCCAAATTAGAGTCCATCTAGGAAGAGCTTCAGAATGTCACCTTTGGAAGCCAGGAGTGGTGGCTCACGCATGTCATCCAACACGGGAAGACTGAGGCAGATGGATTTGGTTCATATTACGGTGGCTGAGACACAGAGAGAAGACAGGAAGAGGACCAGGGATATGTCCTCAAGGACCCATTCCAACAGCTTTCTTCCTCCGGCTAGGTCCGATTTCCTAAAAGTTCCGCAGCCTTCCAAAATAGCAACACTGTGCGGATCCCATATTCAACCAGTGGGCCTGTGGGCAGCATTTCAGGTACAAATGATCCCAGTGTTCATTACAGCTTCCTCCTGGGATGGGAGGAGTGATGAAGCTGACCCTGCAGAAAGATAAGCAAACACAAGTTCTGTGTGCCTGTGTTCGTGTGTGCGCTGTGCATGCCTGCGTGCGTATTGCATGTGAGCGTGCGTGCATTCATGCGTGAAGGCCAGATGTCTCCTATTGCTCTTCACCTGATTTTTTTTTTTTTTTTTTTTTTTTAAGATTTATGGGTTTTGGTTTTTTGGTTTTTCGAGGCAAGGTTTCTCTGTGTAGCCCTGGCTGTCCTGGACTCACTTTGTAGACCAGGCTGGCCTCAAACTCGCAACAGTCCACATGCCTCTCTCTGTCTCCCTGGGTGCTGGGATTAAAGGTGTAAGCCAACACCTGCGGCTTTTTTTTAATGTATTTTTATTTTATATGTATGAGTGTGTGCCTGTGTGTAAGTCTGTACACCACGTACATGCAGCAGTACTGATGGCAACCAGAAGAGGGCATCATATTCCCCAGGACTGGAGTTACAGATCAGTGAGAGACCCTGTCAGTCTCTACTGAACCCGGACTTCACTGACTCAGCTTTGCTGTCTGGCCAGTGAGCTCCAGGGATCCTCTTGTCTCCACCTCCCCAGTGCTGAGTTCAGGCATGTGCCACCACACCCAGCTTCTTACATGGGTGCAGAAGATCCAAACATGTTCAGCAAGCACTTTACTGAGTAAACCATCTCCCCAGTCCCAGGATGGGTATCTAGAGCCAAGTTTGGGGGAAGCAGGCCGCATATCAAGAGATCAGAAAAACATTGATCACCCAGCAATATACCCCAAAAGACTGGCCATGAAATCGAAGCAGAGTCACAGTCATATCAAAGCCTGGTCATTGCCTCTTAGTGTGCTCCCAGCCTGCCCACCTGAAGACCCAGTCACAGGCCCTCCCAAGCCTCCTTTGGGTTGGGAAGGAGTAAGCAGCAGAGCCAGGGCTCAGTCTACTGGGCAAAGAGGTAATATCTGTCATTGGTTCATTATGTCCTTCAGAAAGGAAAGCCGGGGTCCTTAACAGACCCCTGGCTGGAGCTGTCCCCAGATGCCAGGGCTGGGGAAACAAGTGGTCTAGAGAATGCAGAGGACCCAGGCAAGGCCTGCAGAGCCCTGGGCAGCTGAGGAGTGGCATGTTCCCGCAAAGGTCACTGGTTTGGAATTCTTCTGTTGCGGCTCTGCCACCAAAGGCCATGAAAGTCCCCATTCTTCCTCTCCCAGCAATTCTCTCTCTCTCTCTCTCTCTCTCTCTCTCTCTCTCTCTCTCTCTCCTGGGATGGGAGAGTTGGTGAACTGGCCCTGCAGAATGATAAGCAAACACAAATTCTGTGTCTATATGTGTGTGCATACATCCCTCTCATCTTTTTCTTTTTAAAAATTATTTTATTTTAGTGTGTGTGTGTGTGTGTGTGTGTGTTTTGCCTGCACATGAGTCTATGCCTTCAGATAGATCTATGCCTTCTAACGATCCCCTGGACTGGAATTACCGACAGCTGTGATCTGGAGTAGGGATTTCTGGGTGTCTCTCTCCACACCCCTGTCTTGGCAGGTGTGTAGGAAGCCAGGGGGCTGCCAGGAGCAAAGAGATTTTACTCTTTGGAGTAAAAGAGGTAGCTAGCCTCCTACCTCAGTGCTTTGTATCTATCCTAGACGGGCCTAGGTGGGCAGTGAGCTTTCTCATCTGTTCAGCAGGCACTACAGGGGCCAGTCGGCCCTGGGCCCAGCCAGGGACATCAGGTGGAGAGGGGTTGTCCTGTCATGGAGGGCTCCACAGTGGACACCGGACCCAAGAACAGAGGAGCGCTTAGGAGGACGGCCTTGAGAGGACCTGAAAGGTATCATGGGGTCCTCGCAAAAGGGGCCTGCTTTTGGGGTGGTCAGCCCTCTCCCAGCATCTCTGCGGTGTTGGGAGCCAATAAGCAAGATCTGTTCTTTGCCAGGTGCCCTAGTCCAGCAGGATCACCAGCTTCTGTCTCTGCCTCCATCTTGCCATCCAAGGCCTGGGATGACGGACACAAACCACCACCCACATCTGCCTTTAGGTGGGAACTGGGCAGCAGAACTGGGTCCTCATACTTGTGCAGTAGCTACTGCTCCAGCGCTGCGTCTGTCTACCCGCTGCTCATTCATTTCTTCTCTGCCCCCTTCCAGCCCCAGCCCCACACATACGAGCCTATGGGTTACACACAAACCTTGGCTGTTCCCTGCCGGGTGCCCAGTGTGGAACTCATGTGGACATCTCTACCACTGACTGTCAGAGGCAGGATCAGGAGCTACATAAGCGGCAGGCCCCTGGGGGGATGTTGCCATGGGGACTTCAGGAGCCCTTAGAGGTACCCCCTCCCCATTCCTCCATGTCAGGAGAGGAGGCTGTGCCCTCCACCCAGCTGGTGGACAGACTCTCTGACCATGTGATGGCGGGGTTGGCTGTGTCGCGTCTGTCTGTCTCCTCACTAGCCTTCTGCTTCTCTGATTCTCAAATGGTCCCTTAATTGGCCATTTGTCCCCTAAATTAGGGGCGATTAGGGTCAACCCTCAAACAGTGTTTCAGATGGTGGCCAAGGGGTCTGAAGTTCCTCACTGGGGTCCCAGGACTCCTCTGACTTGGTCACAAAAAGGTCAGCCCTCTGGCCTGGCATGAATGTCTGGATGACCTCTGACCTCAGCTTGTAAACCTGACTCTGGAGATTGAAAATGGAGGTACTCAGGGCAGTGGTTCATTGGACAGTGCCAGAGCATGCAGTGGGCAGACAGACTTTCATGCCAGGTCCTCCTACACCTCCATTTCCTGGGCTTTGCAAGGGTACAGCCCCAGCCAGAGGCAACACAGAAACGCCAGGCCCAGAACACTCCTGTTTGCTGCTGGGACCTGGGCAAGCCTACCCATGCCTTGACATTAGGGTCAGCTATAGCCTCCACAGTGCTACAGTGCTGTCCTCAGGACAGCTGCAGGCATCTGGGTCTTCCAGTCCCTAGGCGAGTCTCTAGGGCAGCGCTTCTCAACCTGCGGGTTGCGACCCCTTTGCGGGTCACGTAGCAAAAATTTCAGATATTTACATTATGACTCGTAACAGTAGCAAAATTACAGTTATGAAGAAGCAAAATGACGTCATGGTTGGGGAGGGGGTCACCACAACATGAGGTAGCAGCCGCCTTAGGAAGACTGGAGAAGCACGGCTCCAGGGAGATTTACCAGGTTTAGTCGGTCCAAGGAATTTCCTGGGCTTCCATTGTCTATCCACCCTCATCCTGGACAAGGTTGTGCGAATGTGTGAGTGTGCATGTACATGCGTGTGTGTCTCTGGACGGTCTGCACCTGTAGGCGTACACACAGGTGGGCAAGATCCCACACATCTGTCCAGGCAGGCAGGCAGGCAGGCCTTGTACAGCTGTGCAGGTTGCTGCCTGCGTAAGGACTGCTGGCTTCCGTCCAGCGTTTCCGCTGCTCCTGCCGTGTACCCAGTGAGTGCAGCTTTTTTCCCCTGCAGCGCAGACATTGTGGCAATAGGCAAGACTCCAGAGCTGCCAACTGCCCCTTTGGTGCCAGTGCCTACCGAACTCAAAGGCCTGTGCTGGCTCTCCTTTCCCCCCTCCCCACATCAGTCTCTCCATTTCTCTCTCTCTCTCTCTGTCTTTAATAACTTCGTTTTTATTTTATGTACATTGGTGTTTTGCCTGCATGTATGTCAGTGTGAGGGTGTCAGACCTTGGACTTTAAAGACAGTCGTGAGCTGCCATGTGGGTGCTGGGAATTGAACCTGGGTCCTCTGGAAGAACCGTCAGTGCTCTTAACCACTGAGCCATGTCTCCAGCCCTTCTCGCCAACTCTCTTACCAACTATGGTGAGTTTGAGGCTGTCAGCTCTTACAGTGTGCACCTACCAAAAGCAGGCAGGGCCAGACACTGATGTGTCTCATAGAATTTATGGTGTCTCCGGTCCCCTGCGCATGACCCCCAAGACCAGCCCAAGCTGCCCATGGATCCATCTGACACCAACCTCTATGAGTTGACCACATCAGTTGGCCCATTAAGCGACTGAAGAAGCGGTCATGTGGCTACTGAGGCAGCCAGGGATGAACACCCAAGCTGATGCTCCTTTAACACCTACAACCAGCGAGACCTGTTTTGCCAGCTGCTGGGGAAGCTGAGACAGAAGGATGGAATATTTAAGGCCTGTGTGACTATGGAATAAGTTCAAGGTCAGCTTGGTTACTTAGTAAGACAGTCTCAAATAAAATGGAGAGAGGGCTACAGGTTATCTCAGTGGTGTGCCTTTGGTTCAACTCCCAGCAGTGAAAATAAATAAACAAATGCCACCTGAAACCATCCTAGGGGGGAAGCATGTCGCTGGCTGTGTCCTCTGGAGCATGCGCGTGGGTTCTTCTGTGGACTAGCTCAGAGAAGGCCAAAGCACTTGGTTTCTGGCCCTGGCAGGCATTGGTGGGTTGACCTTGCTTTCAGAGTCAGTTCACCATGGGAAATGCAGGACCCTTTTTCCTGATGGCGGATAGGCTCCCTGTGTTGTGTAATCTCCATGACATAGTAGGTCTGTGGCAGAAAAAGCCTGGGGCTGTGATCCTTGTGGGACAGAAGGTGCCAGTTAGCATTGGTGTTGATGCCCAGTGCTGGTAAGTAGGCAGGTGCCAGCCAACACCCACTCCGGTGCTGTACAGGGCCACGCCCAGCGCTGCTGGCTTGCAAAGGCTTCTCAGCCCCTAGAAGGTGCCTGTATGGCCTTTCTGATGATTGTCTCTGAAATGGAACTCCACCCCCAACCTCTGACCCATTCAAAGCCCAAGACCAGTCCATGTCCCCATCAGGCCATCACCTTGTGGAATGCCACACCTCAGAAAAGTAGCAGCCCCCTATGAATTGGCCCTTAGTGTCCCCAGCTGCCATCACCTCTGGGCAGCTTCTGGGCCCCTGAACCATCTTGAGAGTGTGACTCTGTCCTGGTGCCAGCTGGCCTGAGAGAGCTTCAGAGTTGGCCTGTAGCACCCAGGAAGGATGAAGCAGCCCTCACCCAGGAAAACCTCAGAGCCCGGGTGGCCTGGCCATTTGGCACCAAAGGCCAGGACAAGCATGGCCACTGTTCTGCACTGCTCAGAGAAAAGTACCCAGGAAAGAGGCCCCCCCTTCGCTGTATTCAGGCCTCCAGGTGTGAGCAGGGACCATAAATGCCATTCTTCAGAGTTGTTTGGAGGTGGGAATTAGAGGCCAGCTGTCAAGCCATAGCCCTGCAAAGCTTGGTGATGGTCTCCAATCTATTAACATCCAAGTGGAAATGACAGGCCCCACCCCTGAGTGCTCACCCAGCAGCCAGGACATTGAGAAGTAGAGACAGAGCACAGGAGACAGCACATAGGGGGACTTATCTTAAAACAGATGCCCACAGGACAACAGCAGCCAACACCAGGAAGGGACTGGTCACCCCATAGCCCCCACCACTGTGTGCCCTTTCTGACCCCAGCCTGGCCTCCCTGCCCCAGGGAACCTTCCTTCTGCCCCTTCACTGCTTGCTTTGTAGTTTAACAGCCCAGGCAGACCTCTCTAGAGAGCTGCCTTTCATCTTTGTGCCTCTCTCTCTCTCCTCTCTCTCTCTCTTGTGTGTGCATATTTTGCCCTTCCATCCTTCATCACATCTCTCAGATTCACTCAAACGGGTGTAAGAACTATTCAGGTTTCTTTGTTGTATAATATTCCACACCACTATTGTTTAATTCTCTCTGCCTCCTCTAGGAACCCATTTGGAGTCCCAGTGATGTCAGAATTTGGGATTCCTAAGCCGTGAGGGAAATGTCTGTGGTGGCAGTCAGAGCCAACAGACCTCCATCTGTACCTCACAATGCCAAATGGTGATTTTAAGTAAACTTTTCCTCTCTGTACTTGTTTGAAGGTCTTTGAAAAGTAAAATTAGGCTAGTGATGTGCTTCAGTAGGTAAAGTGATTATAGAAGCCACCATGTGGTTGCTGGGGATTGAACTCAGGATCTCTAAGGAAGAGCATCTGGTGCCCTTAACCTCTGAGCCATCTCTCCAGCCCCAGTAAGGGGATTGTAAAGTCAAGCATGAGGACCTGAGTTCAATGCCAGGGCCCATGTACAAATGCCAGGTGTGGTGGCACACACTTGTAATCCCAGCTTTGAGGAGGCAGAGGTAGGAGGTTGGGCAGCCTGGCATTGGTTCAGTGAAAGTCCCTGTCTCAAAGAAAGTTGGCAGCATTCCTGAGAACGACACCTAGGGTCTTTCTCTGACTTCCATCTGCATGCAAACAGCAGGCAGATCTCTGAGTTCAAGGACAGCCCGGGCTAGGAAGAGAAACCCTGTTACACACACACACACACACACACACACACACACACACACACACACACAAACATAAGAAATTAAAGAAAAAGAAAGGACAAGCTAGTACACACAGAGGTTAAAACAGGATTCCTCTGTGAGCCCTAGGGTGTACAGCCACTGAGAGACTCCGCTGTCACCAAACCCTGATGGCAGTGGGCTACAAAAAAACTATGAAGAGAGGAAGGAGCTCCTTGTGTACATCAGCTAGTGCCTGCTCCGATGTCCAGAGTCTCTGCTTTGCTATAGGCATGCTTCAGCCCCTGGGCAGGGGCCTGTGGTCTCCCCAGCTGCTGCTGCTGCGATCTGGCTCAGGATGACTCTGCATAACACCAGCCCACAGTCTGTTTCTTGCCCTGTAATCCAGGCTGGCCTGAAGCTAGCAGCAGTCCTGCTTCGACCTCCCAAGTACCGGGAGAACAGGCAGCCAGCGAGATTATTTTGTAGCTCTCTCCTCTTGCGCGCCCAACTGGGCATTCAGGGAGGAACCCTGCTTTAATCTGCCTGTGCATGCTGTTAATCCCAGCACTCAGGGAGGCGGGGGGGGGGGGGGGGGGGGG
>NW_026592636.1:2421077-2439508 GCF_907164565.1 Psammomys obesus
GGGGGGGGGGGGGGGGGGGGGGGGGGGGGGGGGGGGGGGGGGGGGAGAACTGTGAGTTTGAGGCCAGCCTGGTCTACAAAACCAGTCCAGGATAGCCAAGGGCTACACACACACACAAAAAAAACCCTGTCTCAAAAAAAAAAAAAGAAAGAAAGAAAGAAAGAAAGAAAGAAAGAAAGAAAGAAAGAAAGAAAGAAAGAAAGAAAGAAAAAGAAAAAAGGCCTGAGCACCGGGTTAGGTGCTAGAGATCAGGCTAGGTGCTGAAATCAGCTGAATTTGATGGGGGGATGGGGAGGTGGGGAAGGTCACTGCTGGCCCTGTGAGGGGATAGTGGAAAAGGGAGCTACAAGGAGAAAATAAACACACAAATGAAAGGGTCATGCTGTGCTGTTGTGGGGTTGCAAGCTGGGCATTCCGGCGGCGATTGTTCTCATCACGCTAACCCTTTTTGGCAAGCCTCCAGTTACCCAGGCATGACCACCGTGAGTCCCCACCCACTACCTGTCCGTCAGCTGTGGAGTTGTGCAGTACACCGCCTGTGCCTTCCTGCATACCTGGCCTTGCAGCAGGGCTTCTGTGCAACCCTGGCCCCTTTATCTCACAGGGGCAAAGAGCCCAGCAGCTCAGCCTTCCCAGTAGCCCCCATGGTAAAATAAGCCAGTAAGCTGTAGAGACAGCTCAGTGGTTAAAAGTACTTTCTGGTAACAGAGGACCCAACTTCTGTTCCCAGCACCCAAGTTCTGAGGCCTTAAACTTCCTGCAACTCCAGCCTCAGGGGTTCTGACGCCCCCTTTAGGCCTCTGTGGGTACTACACCAATGTGCTCACATACGGCCCCCGCCACAGGAACATAATTCAAAATGTATGTTTTTAAATTTTATTTATTTATTATGTATATAGTCTTCTGCCTGCATGTAGCCCCGCAGATCAGAAGAGAGCATCAGAACTCACCATAGATGGTTGTGAGCCACCACGTGGTTGCTGGGAATTGAACTCAGGACCTTTGGAAGAGCAGCCAGTGCTATTATCCTCTAAGCCATCTCTCCAGCCCCCCCCCCCTTGGGTTTGTTTTTTTTTTTTAATTGAAAAGAAGCCAGTCTGGCAGTGGTAGCGCATGCCGTTAATCCCAGCACTCAGGAGGCAGAAGCAGGCAGATCTCTGTGAGTAAAGGCCAGCCTGGTCTACAGAGCAGGATTCAGGACAGCCAGGGCCACACAGAGAAACCCTGTTTTGAGAAACAATTAAACAAACAGACAAATAAACAGATGAAAACCATTGGCTGTGGGGGGAAGGGGAATGTTTTACCCCCCCGTCCCCCAGGCTCTCTTCATTGCTGGTTAGGCGAATAGACTAAAGAGCAATAGCATCTAGGCCTGGCATGGTGCTGTAATCCCAGTACTGAGGAGTCAAAGGCAGGTGGGTCCCTGGGAATTTGAGGCCAACCTGGTTTACACACTGAATTTCAGGCCAGCCAGGGCTGCACAGTGAAACATGGAGTCAGGAAAAAAAAAAAAAAAAAAAGAAAAAGAAAAGAAAAAAAAAGAAAGAAAGAAAAAAAAAATGAGGTCATCTACACCTTGCCTAGAAATGTCCTACCTACTGAGTGAAGAAACTGAGACCAAGGGAAGAACCAGGCAGCTTCTGGGTCTGAGGAAGCCCTGGCCAACCCTGACTGCTGTGTGTCCTGTAGCTCCCCTGTCAGTTTTACCACAGGTGGTAGCCCCAATTTGTTCCCCATCCATTAACAGCCCGAACCGGGAGCAGGGCTCTCTCAGCTTTGGGAGCTGACACCCCTATTCTTATTCAATCCCACCCCCGCCTCCCTCTGCCCTGCAAGTGTCTCCTGGCAAACATCTGTTCCGTGAATCAAAGCACTGGGGACTCGCCAGGTTTGCCGGGACCCTGAGAATCTCATGAGCCCTTTGGAGACGACAGGATGGAGCTGCGAAAAGTTAAAAGGCTCCTCAGCAGGCACAAAGTAGCCCGAAAACGGCTCCGTGAGGTCATAGCCCAGGCCGCCGAGGCAGCCGAGCTGGGGCTCAGGTTCCACCCAGGGCAGCGCCTCTGACCCTCGAAGGAAAACACCAGGATGGTTCCGGCCGGAGAAGCCTGACTGGAAGGCCATTGTGCAGGGACCTGAGGCTTTGTTTAGGAGGAAGGTGACATTCAGGGACGTGTGAGACGGTGCTGTCCATGTGCCTTTGACCACTGGAGCTGCACTGACGTCCCCAAATGTGGCCACTCAGTGCTGACTGATGGAGTCACTCAACCACGTCACAGACTCCTTTGTCTGTGGCCCTGGGTCACTTTGAAAATATCACTTGTAGGTTTCACAGCTTCTGGGCTGTGACGAGGAGAGCAGTTAGTCCACTATGGGGAATGTGAGAGAAAAGACGGAAAAGACCAGACCGGACCAGCTTCCCTAGTCCCCAAGCACAACTGTGAACCTTTCCCCTCTTAGAGCCAATATATTCATCCTGCAGCAGAAAGAGGTTTGTCGTCTGCTCTGAACTGGGCTCCAATAAATATTGTTGCCCATTGAAAAAAAGGGGGGGGGGCTGGAGAGATGGTTCAGTGGTTAAGAGCACTGTCTGCCCTTCTGAAGGACCCAGATTCAATTCCCAGCACCCACATGGCAGCTCACAACTGTCTGTAACCCCAATTCCAAAGGCTCTGACACCTTCACACTAATGCACATTAAATAAAATTAAATAAATTATTAAAAAAAAATGAGACGTGTTATGCCGTCTCCGTCTTTGGTATGAGCACCTGGAAACCTTGTGCACAGCCCTGATCTTGCAGAGCAGGACAACCTTACCCCGTTTCCTGGCCCCTGGGGCCTGCAGTCCTGGGCTCTTCTCTTCCCAGATGGCTAAGGCTCAACGGCTTCTGTTGTGTCCATCTTGGTGCTAGTGGGAACTGGAGATGGATCTTACTCACCAGAGAGGAGTAGGGATGATGGGTATGTCAGTGGCTCCTGGGCAGCCATGACAGGATCTCCTGCCAGCCCTCGTAAGAGAGCCAGGCTGGCTGAGCCCTAAGAGGAAGCCTTGCCCTTCAGCTCTAGCTATGCCAACCATGAGGGGCCTTCTTTGTGCTCAGTTAGTTGCAAGAAGCCTTCTAGGTGTCCTTGGGGGAGGGGCTCAATGGCTCTGCAGAAGCTAGGAGCTGCACAAAGATGAGAACCTCTGCTGTTCGTGTGAGAGCTTGTTTGCCTCTGGTGAATTTCTCCAGAGGGAGGGAGAGTTGGGAACACTCTGCTCCACCTCTCTGCAGGCCTCCCTGCTCTAGGAAGCCCAGGATCCCATCACAGATGCAGGGTTGTGATGTGTTGAAGACAGCCAGGCCAACAAGGGACCAGACTTCAGGGAGCCATGATGGGAGTCGCTCAGGGAGGGTCCTTAGGAGAGTGACTCTCAGAGTCCAGCCTCCTGGGCCCTGTCAGTTCCCTCCAAGTTGCTCCTGACCATTGGACCTCCAGACTGCTCACAGGGTGTCCTGCTCATGTCCACACTCTGGGGACCCACTGCCCGCCACTTCTTTCTCACTGCAATGAGGAAGGCGCCTGGGAGGTTGGGAGGAGCACTGACCGCTACAGCTTATGCTAGGCCAAATGGTGCTTCCCTGGATGCGTTCTTCCAGCCCCATAAGTGAATGTCCACATTCAAAGGAGATTTATTGAGGGAGTGACACAAAAAAACTTCAAGGCAGGCTGGGTATGGTAGCGCACACCTTTAATCCCAGCACTCAGGAAATGAGGCAGGTAGATCTCTGTGAGTTTGAGGCTGACCAGAAGGTCACAGTGAGACCTTGTCTCAACACCACCACCATCACCATACACACACACACACACACACACACACACTGGCAGCATCCTTGCTGAGGGTGAGGCTAAGGATGAGGCTGAGAAACAGGCCTCAGGGTCTGGAAACAAGTAAGTCTACCCGAACTAGCCTTCATTTTATCTTAAATAACTGGTTCTTTTAGATTATGCTTGTTATACTTTACGTGCAGGAATGCTTTGACTGCTTGCATGTGTGTGCACCATAGACAGTGCCTTTTGGACCCCCTGGAACTGGAGTTACACATGGTTGCAGTCCATCACGCCAGTGCTGGGAATCAAACCCAGGTCCTCTGGAAGAGCAGCCAATGCTCTTGACTGCGGAGCCACCTCTCCAGCCCCGCCCCATTTGTTGTTGTTAGTGTTGTTTGTTTCTTTCTTTTGTTTTTCCAGACAGCATTTCTCTGAGTAACAGGCCCGGCTGTCCCGAAACTCACTCCGTAGACCAGGCTGGCCTTGAACTCACAGAGATCCCCTCTGCCTCTGCCTCCGAGGTGCTGGGGTTAAAGGTGTGCACCACCACCGCCCAGCTTTGAATGATGTTGAACTCCTGGTCTTCCTGGTCCTCTGTGCTGGGATATCAGGTGTGCATCACCATTCCTGGCTCTTGTTCATGTCCTGATCTCTGGCTTCCCGCCTTAGATGCTCTGTGGAGTCCAGACAGAGGCCAGTGGCCCTGTGTTCAGATTCCGGACCTTTGGCTTGCAAACTGGCCAGTGTGGGGGAAATTGTCCCTTTATCATTGGCACAAGCGTCAGCAGTCACTTGGGAAGAGCTTCCAGGTGACCAATGTCCATAAGTGGCTCTGGCCGTTCTCGCAGATGCTGATCATTGCTAGAAAGGGGGGACTTCTGGAATTAAAAACAAAAAAAACCCCGCCATGCTTCCCTTCCAGAGGGTCTTCAGAGTGAGCCCTGGGCAGTGGGTGGCGGCTTGTGGGGTCTTCAGATGGTACCAAGTGTGTCTGCGGTCATAGTCACTCACAGCATCAGATAGGGCAAGAACATGAGCCAAACTTGAGCACTGTATCCCTAGGGATGTCACATAAACACTCAGAGCCACCAGGCCCCAGTTCAAGAGGAACAGAGACTGTGGCTCTGAGTGCCTTGTGAGGAAACTTCCAGAGGATCTCTCAAAACAAACAGAAGGCGTGGGAATCAGGCACGGAAAATGGAGGGCTTGCTCTGCTCTAATGACTCCGCCCACCGCGCTGGGCTCCTAGCAACCTCACCAGCAGCTAGCGGGAGACTGATCCATCCGTACCGACTCAGGGCCACACAGGCCCCAGCTCACTGGCATGCCAGACACTGAACCTCAGGAGGGCAACCTCCCAGTAGTGGCTAGCATTGCCCTCCAGAGACCCCACAGAAAAGACTGACGACCAGCGCGGCCCAGAGGAATGCAACCCAAAGGGACACAGAATAAGGAGCAGAGGCGGCAAAGCCCTTTCTCTGTCCATCTGGCTACTGGATCCTCCTTTCACCTTCCCACCTGTCGCATGGGCTGTGGGAAGGTGCCCCGCACCACCCGGGCTTTTGGCATTTGCTCTCACACCCTGCCCTGCCCTTGGTGGGAAGCCAACAGGAATCAAGCCCATTGGAGCGCAAGGATGGGAGCCCCTAGTGGCGAATTCGGGGATAGCTGGCAGGTGCTATGAGCTACCAGCTGAGCTGGGGGGGGGGGGGACGAGAGTGTGTGCGTGTGCGTGTGCGTGTGCGTGTGCGTGTGTGTGTGTGCGCGCGCGCGGGCGCTGTATCTGCTTCCTGCTCTGTGGGCTCAGCGTCCTGCAATCAGGGGCAAACACCACATCCTCAGACATGCTCTGTAGCGACGTCTTTCTGCATTTCCTAGATGAGGAAGCGGGATCAAGGGCCATTCCCAAGACACCCAGGGGATGTAGGTATGACTTAAAAGAAAACGCACCCTCTCACAGGTGTCTGTTTTCCAAACTAAAAAGAGTCCTGGAGACACCGGGTGACACCTGCTTCTATGATGAGGTGAACATGGAAAGCCTTAGGCTGCACCTGGAAAACCGTTCGCTGGGCTCATGCTGTTTCGTGTGTCTCAACAACAAAAAAGAAAAAAAAAAAAGATTCTAAAATTAGTGCCCTTTTAAAATTCAGATGCAGCCTCCCAGTCTGTAAAATTGGGAAATGACACCACGAATTACACCCTCCGCCCTGATTTGAAGGGCAGTTATCTACTCCTGTGCATGTGCTCATATGTGTCATATGTGTACATTGTGCATATATGGAGGTCAGAATACAACCTGTGGAGTCTGTTCTCTCCTTCCACAGGTAACGAGTCTTCAGGCAAGCACTTTTATTTGCTGACTCATCTTGCCAGGCCCCTCAGAGCACAATGCTAAATTTTAACAAACATTCCCCCCACACTCATGATGTGGGACACTCTGGCGACCTGCAGCCACCCCTTTCCCCATTAGTGGTCATTCTCCACCTTTGACTCTGGGCTGGCCTTCTCGCTTGTCTTCCTAAGTTTGGCACTGAATTTTAACAGTAAAGCCCGGTGTGAAGGCTTGTAATCCCAGCACATGGTAAGATGAGGCAGGAGGATTGCCTTGAATTCACAGCCAGCCTGGGCCTCATATTGATTTCCAGAACAGCCAGGATGAGAGAGAGAGAGAGAGAGAGAGAGAGAGAGAGAGAGAGACATACAGAGTGAGACAGAGACAGACAGACACAGAGAGAGTGTGTGTGTATGTGTGAAAGAGAAATAGAGAGATTCTTTCTCAAAACAACAAACAAACAAACAACAGGACTTGAAGCTGGGAGGGAGATTTTGTGGGGGACTCTGGGGGAGTTGAAGGGAACTGGGTTTGGAGGGATGGTTCAGTGGTTTAGAAGTACTGCAGCTTGGCTTGGAGTTGCACGCCTTTAATCCCAGGCAGAAGGAGGCATATCTCTCTGAGTTCGAGGCCAGCCTGGTCTACAAAGTGAGGTGAGTCCAGGACAGCCAGGGCTACACAAAGAAACCCTGTCTCAAAAAACAACAACAAAAAAAAAAACAAACAAAAAACAAAAACAAACAAACAAAAAAAAAAAACAAAGAAACAAAAAGACACAAAAAGTGCCCTCTCAGAGGGCCTGAATTCACCTCCCAGCACCCACATCAGACAGCTCACACCCAGCTCCAGAGGCATAGCACACCGCTGGCACCCCTGGGCACCCGCATTCACCAGCACCTTCCCACACACAAATAGACAAACATACACCCAATTTTGGAAAAAAAATGGATTGTCAGAGAATAAAAAAATATTATTATTATTATTATTGTTATTCAACCAGCAGAAAAGCCCTCGAGCCAATCTCTCTGGCCGACTGGTCACAGGAGTCCTGCTCAGCTGCTGCCCACACCACACAGGCTCTGGAGATTCTGCAGAAAGCAGCAGGCGCCCCCTACAGGCAATAATTTCCTCCCCTTTTCTCCGTTCTTTCTCCCGGAGGTACCCGCCAAAAC
Organism: Psammomys obesus; assembly: GCF_907164565.1. Lineage (NCBI taxonomy): Eukaryota > Metazoa > Chordata > Mammalia > Rodentia > Muridae > Psammomys > Psammomys obesus. The sequence continues at coordinate 2,428,395 of NW_026592636.1, forward strand.
CTAGGAGCGGTTATCCGGATCGCCAGGCCAAGTCTCCCTCCCTCTCTGGCTCTGTAAGCCTCAGTTTCCTTCAGGATTCACCCCCTCACTTCCAGATCATTGCTATAACAAGTTGTAACAGACTCTCGCTCTCGGCGTGAACAGCCCGGGCTCTTGTTGTATGTATGAACAAAGGTCTATGCCCGTTCTTTCATCCGATCCACAAGACAAGCCCAGAAGTAGGCTGATGCAACTGGCCCAGAGTCCAGTTGCCCAGGGAGTGCCCAAAATGTGCCCAGGGAGTGGCCAGCTGTGGATCTGCCGTCATCCGCAAGCGTTAAGACGGGCCATCCTGCTTCTTCCACACACAAGGCTCCGTCTTCGTCTCTCGCGTGCTGGGCCACTTTCAAGGGTCCCGTTTTCTACCTGTTCAGAGTTGGCAGTAAATCCCACCATTGGGAAGAATGTTCTCCTAGGCGCCCTCGGGAACCGGACAGGCATTTTCTCTGCGCACCCCATTCCCAAGGGAGTCTCTGAGAAGAGGGCAGGGTGGGGATGGGATGCTGGCACCTGCATGCCACTCTTCAACCCAATTTGAGGAGAATCCTCAGAGAAGCCTCCGCCAGCCTCCCCGGCACCCCACACTTTAAAACGAAAGCGGCAGCAGAAGGCAATTAAGATTAATAGCCTGCGCTGTCGATTGAGAATCACAAGGGGGAAGTAATTAGATTTTACAGGAGGCACGGTTCTCTGAACCAAGCCTCACAGCATGGAGTCACCGGTCCGGAGAGCCTTCGGCGATGGCTTTTTGTATGGGCTTTCCTGGTGACAGTCTCCCAGAGCCCCCGTCATTAACGCCAGCAGCTATTGGCGTCTGAATGTGGCGTGTTCCTCATTGAGATTCATCGGACCTGCCATCCCTCAGCCGCCCCGCCCCTGCAGACAGACCTCCCATCACCACCGAGCCAGCCCGGTACCTCTTTCCCCAAACCAGCCCCACACCCAGGAGGTAGGGGATTGGAGGCCTAATGAGAAAGGATAAGGGTTGGCCCAAAGCCCCCCGCGAGGACCCTTTCTTCCAGGACGGGGAATTCTCTGCAGGCTGCCTCCTTTCTTTGCGAGCGCGGCTCACCGAGAGGCCCCTGTTCCCCCACCCGACCCGCCGCCAGCGGCGTCCGCGCTTGCAAGCCAGTGGGTTCCCTCCTGGCCGGTGGGCAGACCCTGGGAGGGGCCCAGCCACCCACACAAGAGGGGACCCGCGGCCCGTCCTGCTTCTGCGCGCTGGCCAGCCCACCCTCCTCGAGAGTCGCAGCCCCAGTGACTCTCCCCTGGTGGAGCCCACGCGCGAGGCGGGCAGAGGGCCCCGCGGAGCTGGGCCGGCAGCACAGCCGAGGCCGAAACTGGGGCTGAAGCGCCACCTAGCGGGCGCGACTCGCTGCCGCGACGTCTGCACCGTTCACCGCAAACACCCAGGAAGAGGGGGCCTAGGTGTGGGGCCGGGGGAAACGTGAGAGGGTCGGCTGCGTGAGGGCGGGCTAAGGGAGGGGACCCAACACTCCAACCGGGGGCCAAGGAGGCAGAGCTCCGCGTGCCTTGCCATCCCTAGCGACCGTCCCCAGCGCATCCCTCTGAGAGCCGAGGCCCTGAAGGTCTGGGTCCTCGAGAGTGAAATTAAAACCGCCCGCCTGGTCAATAAACCGCCAGGATGCCGTGCCTTGAACACTTGCTACCGGGGACCCGGTGGCGAGGAGGGATGAGGGCTCCTTCTCCCGCAGCTCTGACCGGCCTGGGCGGGGTCACCGGGCTGGGCCCGAGTGGGTGTGTGTGTAGGGCGGAGTCTCGATGCAATTAAGAGGAGAAACTGATGCGGCGGCGGCAGCTACCCGCGCCCCCCCCCCCCCGGGACGAAACGTATATAAAGCCGCGTGCGCCGAGCCGCCGCGCCGTCGGAGCAGCGCTGCGCGCCCCGCGCCGCCAGCGCCCCGCTGCTTTGTGGCCGCCGCTCCCCCGCACCTGCCCTGCCCCTGCCGCTCGCGCCCCCCGAGCCCCCGCAGCCTCCTCGCCAGCTCCCTAGCCGTGCCTCCCGAGGTGCCATGTGGAGACCGCGGGAAGGACGTGCAGCCGGCCGAGCCCTGGTCCTGGCCGCTCTGTGGCTGACCGTGACTGGGCGCCCCCTGGCCCGGCGATCCCTGGCCCTGTCCGACGATGAAGGGCCGCTCGTTCTCTACGGCTGGGGCAAGGTCACCCGCCTGCAGCACCTGTATGCCGCCGGTCCCCACCTCTCCAACTGCTTCCTGTATATCCGGAGCGACGGCTCCGTGGGCTGCGAGGATGACCACAATAAACGGAGTAAGTGTCCACCAGCGCGTCCCCTGGGGCCCGGGAGCCCACGGGAGTGCCTTGAGGAGGGCTTAACCCCCCCACCCCCATCCCCGGACTTCCAGGCTGGAGCTGGAGAGGAGCTAGGTAGTGCGGCCCCGCCGTGCCCACGTGCTGCTGGGTCCCGGCTGCAGCTTCTCCCTTCTCTTGCTCCCAGGTTTGTTAGAGTTCCGCGCGGTCGCTCTGAAGACGATTGCCATCAAGGACGTCAACAGCGTACGGTACCTCTGCATGGGCCCGGACGGCAAGATCCGGGGGCAGGTGAGCGCCCCCACCCCACCCCCACCCCACGCGGCGGGATGCTCCGGGCGGCGCGGGGTCTGTGTTGGGTCTCTTCACCTCCCGCTTAAGCCCAGAAGGAACTTCGAGGGCTAAGTAGCCAGTGCTAGTTAGGTTAATGTTACTCTGCCCTCTCGGTGCGGAAAGGGATGGCCCCAGACTGAGCGGGCCAGGGAGGAGGCCAGCAGAGCGTGTCTAATCCACCCAAAGGTTGGCTCGGCTAGCTGCTCAGTACCATTCAGCTTTTGGCCCTTTTGATATTGAACAGGAAAACCCACCTCTGCCCTTTGTATCTCCAGGCTTGGCGTGTGTGGTCCTCTATTTCTTTTCTCTCCCTCAGGCAAAAGGAAAAAAAAAAGAAAAGAAAAGAAAAGAAAGGGAAGTGTTTTTTTCAGTCAGTCTCTATGTCCTAGGAACGCTATGTAACATTAGGTACTTCAGGAAGCCTCCAAAGCGCTCACCTGCTTGGGAGCTGAGGGAATGGGGGTTAGGGCCCTGTAGGAACAAAGGCTCTGAGTTCAAAGAGGTCTTCAGCTCTTCCTCCAGCGGTACAAGCGGAGGCTGTGTGCGGTCCCTTGGCCAAGGCCTCCCATCCAGCCCTGGCCTCCTGGAAGGAGCTGGGGTTGGGGTTAGGGGGCTCCCTGTAGGGAAGGATGGCTGCCGGACTCAAGGGTTTTGTTGTTTGGTTTTTTGCCTTTGTGTGTGTGTGGGGGGGGGCTCTGGGGTCGATTTATCTACCCTAAAAGACCACAAAAGAAAGAAAGGAAGAGAAAAAGAGAAAGAAAAAGAGAGGAGAGAGAAAGAAAGAAAGAGAGAGAGAAAGAAAGAAAGAAAGAAAGAAAGAAGGAAAGAAAGAAGGAAGGAAGGAAAGAAAGGGGTCTTCAGGGAAAGGAGGGTGCTGCAGAGGAGCCGGTTTACAAAGAAGGGGCTCCACCACCTGTCTGAAAGCTGATAATCCAGGCCTGAGCAAAATTTCTGCCACAGTGTCTTACTGGAATATTTATTTGTGGCCTCCCTCCTGTTCTGCTCTAATCAAAGACCCATAGGAGCTTTGCCCCTCAATTCCAGTGCCGCCCCGGATCTAGTGGGCATAGTCCATCATAAACTATTCCTGACACTTTTTTTTTTTTAATAGAAGCCCCACACAGTCTATCGCTCCTATATGAAGAAAGGGTGGGCAGTTCTTCCTAGGAATTCTCCAAGAGAAATAACATCCTGTGTTTATCTACGGCTCACATTTTTCAGGGAACGTGGCCTCTGCTGCCTGGTGGTTGTGTCCCCACGCCATCAGCCAAGGCAGAAGCCGTAGGTTCTTGGAATCAGCCTGTTATCAGAGCCTTATCTTCCACCTGTGGTTCAGTGACCTCCACAGGCAGAAACAGGGCTTGTGTTTATTGAACCCATGCGTTCCCAAAGGGATGTAACACCAGTTTGGAAGGCTGCTACTGGTACCCGAAGCCTGGGGACTAAGAAGGTCCTGCTACTGGGAGTGATGGGGGATCAGGGACAGCTTCCTGTAGCACACATTTCCGGCCACCCACAGGGTGCAGGCTTGGTCCTCGGCATGGGGGAGGGGCTGCGGATTATCAGGCAGATCCTGGCCTGCTGCCTGTGGGGGGGGGGCTTCTCTTCTCACAGTGGTAGGGGACCCAACCACCTCAGCATTAGAAAGGCTTCCTGTGCTGCCTGGCTAGATGGGGAAAGCTCGCTTTATCCCCTGCCCCAGGGAAGGCTGCAGTTACCACCTGGAAAAGGAAATCTAACTGGGAACAGAGTTTGGGAAGCTGAAAAATAATGATCAGAATTTAACGTCACTAGTTAAAAGCCACGGAGACTTTCACGATGCTAGTGGCTGTGTGGATGTTACTCAGTCTAGGCAGGGGTGGATAACTGGAATAAACCACTCACCTGCCAGCCCAACCCTCTGGAAGCAGCGAAGTGGTTGCCTAGCATGCGCAGAGTCCTGGGTTCAGCTGAGCACTGCATAAAATCAGCCCAGTGGTGCTAGATTGTTGTCCCAACGTTTGGGATGTGAAGGCTTAGGAGTTCAAGGTCAGCACAGGGTACATGAGGACTCTTGTCTCAAGATATAAATCTAGGCCTGACAGGGTCATTGGGGCCTTTCATCTCTGCACTCAGGAGGCAGGGGCAGGCAGATCTTTTGAGTTGGGGGCCAACCTGGTCTACGTAGCACATTCTATCGAGGCCAGCCAGGGAGGGGTACATGTAGTAAGACTGTGTCTCAGAGAAAATGCTGGGATGCATCTGGATTGAGCTAGCAGAGACAGTCTCATGTAGCCCAGGCTAGCCTTCAATTCCTGATCTCTTACCTCCACCTCTCAAGCTATGGGATGGTGGTTGCGCACCACCATGCCTGGCTTTTTGTGTGCTTGAAGGCAGCTGATAGGAAAGCGCACACAGCCAGCAGCCGTGGGGATGGGATAGCCCCGCGGTGCTCATGCTCACAGCCTCTTGTTTCTTTCTCCAAAGACTCATTACTCGGAGGAGGACTGTAGCTTCAGGGAGGAACTGGACTGTTTAGGCTTCAACCAGTACGAATCTCCGAAGCACCACCTCCACATAATCCTCATCAGGGCCAAGGCCAGGCAACAGCTCCGGGACCAGAAGCCCTCCAACTTTCTCCCCGTGTTCCCGCGCTCCTTCCTGGAAGCCAAGGAGCAGCTGGAGTCGGAGGTGCTCCCTCAGTCCATGGAGAGCGACAGCATGGATCCGTTTGGGATGGTGGAGGACGGAGAAGTGGTCAAGAGTCCCAGCTTCCAGAAGTAATGGGGTTCTGGCAGGATGGAGAGAACCCCAAAATCCTAGGAACTTCCCCTTAGGAGCTTGTACATATTCTAAGTCTCCCGTGGACCATGTGTGCTTTTAGTGGCTAGACTTGATCATGAACCTAAGTTGACTGCCTGCCTGGTTGCCATCCGAGCCCCATTGACTTTGGAGGCTGCTGACATGGGGCTAGGTTGCTCCAGTTCTGTTTGAATGCCTCCACTAATGGGGAACTCACTCCTGTGAAACATTCTTTAATTTTGAGCCAAATCTGTGAAACTTTGGGCAGTTTCAGTGAGGCAGCTGGCAGATGTGAAGTCAAATGACAAAATTCACGTACAGGACGTAGGCTCTGAAGTAATATGTTGACTGTCAGGACCTCACGGGGTCTCAACTTGTCCCCCCAAGTGCCTCCTGGGCAGAACTGATGGGGCAACAAATTTGGGGGGAAAAGGCAGCCCAGAAAACCTTGGGGGCTTTGCAGGATGGTTTGGGGATTAAAAGTTCCAGCTGACCCCTTAGCTTCCCCCTTCTCCCCACTCTCTAGGCGTCAGATGGAAGTGACCCTCAGGAGTGGCCTCCAGCCTGGTGAACAGTCACTTCCCCTTGTGCCCCAGCAGCTTATCTTGGTCATGTGACCCTAGAATCTGGATCTGCCCACTCTACCCCCTTCCCAGAGCAAGTAGCAGGTAGCTCCTTAGCCATCCCAGCTCCTGGCTCCTGCCCCTGACCACTAACCATTGTGTAGACCCGTGTCAACTGCCTGTGTCAAAACTGCACCCCTCATTGGCAAACAAGCGACAAGATCAGGAAGCCCCCAAACTTGCAGTGGCAGCAGGGGAGACAAGTCCTCTCCCCAGCACTTACTTGGCAGTGTGGTATTTATAAGTAATTTATTTTGTATACATCTCTTATTTTCTTACTTTATTTATGCCCCAGGTCGTATTTATGTACATGGCGTGTGTTTTCTACATTAAAAAGGAGTTGGTTTGTATCAAAAGTTGTTCTCTTCCAATGGAGATGCAGAAGGGGGCCCTGGTGCCTTTGTTGGCAACGGGTGGCTCCCTTTCTGGCCGGTCGCACCCCTTCACCCCTCATATCCAACCGCCAGATCAGGCCAGAAGGGTATACAATGACTTCAGTCAGAAAGCCCCACCGTCAGCTTTTGCCATTTAGGGACACACTGGTTGGTTGGGGTGAGGAGGTGGGGAAGGGCTTGTTGAAGAATCTCACACACACACCCCTCCCTTTTTCTGGGCCACAGTTTCTCTTATTACATAACTCTGGCTGTCCTGGAACTCTTAAAGTAGACCGAGCAGGCTTCGAACCCAGAGATTCGCCTGCCTCCTTAGTGTTGGGATTAGAGGCATGTGCCATAAGGCCCATTCCAAAAAGAAAAAAAAAAAAGTCTTGGAGAATGAGGATGTCACCAGCATGCAAATTCTCTGTCCTGATGTCTGTCTGGTCTGCCCCACTGGGAAAACCAAAGCTTGCTTAAACTTTTTGGCGACTTCCTCTGCCATCTAGAAACCAGGACTTTACCACAGGGTGATGGGGAGGGGATGACGTGGCCATGAGCCCTCAGCTGGTGGGTTCAAGAACAATGGCTGTCACAGTTCTGATTGCTGGGGGAGGGGCAAGATCAGGGTGGCTCGGGGGGGGGGGGGGCAGCTAAGGGTATTTGCCACCATTGGCCCCTAGGGACTGTGAAAGGAGAGGGTTGTGGAGTGACCTCCCCAAGGGAAACAGGGCTCAGACCTTCACCCTCTTACCCCTTTTGGATTAGGAATTGACTCTGTAAAAGCTTCCAAGACCAGAAAGGAGAAAGCGGGGATGAAGGTGGGGATATGGGGGGGGGGATGGGGAGGGGCTGAATGGCCCCAGGAATTGGGCCTGGATGTGATGTTGCGGAGGTATGTTTGTTTTTGTTTGTTTTTTTTTTTTCCTCTGGTCCCTATTTCCTGCCAGACAGCTTCAGAGTACCTGGGCGTCTTGAAGAAGATGTGTCTTTTAGTATGCTAATGGCCTTCCTGAGCTAGTATCCCTCACCCTCTAAGCCTGGTTGAGTACCACACACCCTGAAGTTGGGCCTCCCTGAAGCCTGAAAGGATTCACCTTGTTCTGATTATCAACCCCAAGGCCATTTACCTGAACCATTATACCTCGCCCATGAAGTCTCCATTAGCACCTGGCTCAGAAAAGCTTCTGCAAGCCTCTGAACCTGTTGCTCAGGTGGCCCTCAGGAGGTCTGGATAGCACAAAGCCTTCCCTCCACCCTGGCTCCCTGCTTCTGCCCTTCCGCCCGTCCTTTGGAGAACAGTTGGAGGGGTCTGTGTGAAGCAGCCCTTGAGTTTGAGACCAGCCTGGTCTCCTTAGTGAGACCCTGCCTCAAAATACATAAACAAACAAACAAACAAACAAATCAGAATAAATCCACAGTCTGCTGGTTGGTAGATCAAATTAGTGGGAGGAAGAGGGGTCATGGGTGGGCACCCTGAACTCGTAGTCAGTGGAGCCAAAGCTGAAGAGGAATACTGACCTCGGCCGTGGGGACCCTCATCTGCAGCTGCTGCCTGACAGGTGGGGTGGAACTCAGGGGTGACCCTGCTGCAGTCGCCCGCTAGAGGTGAGAGGCCACAGAAGGGAAACTGCGCTGTAAATAGACAGCAGCGAAAATGGAGGCAAAGCTTTTTCCTCACTCCCAATAGTCAAGGCCACGTTGATGGGCACGTGGCATGTGTCTGTATGTGTGCCAAGGTGTGAGTAACCATATTTTCTGCTGTGTCTTGGTGCTTCTTTTTTGTATTTTTGTTTGTTTTGTCTTGTTTTTCAAGACAGGGTTTTTCTGTGTCTCCCTGGATATCCTGGAACTAGCTCTGTAGACCAGGCTGGCATCGAACTCAACAGAGATCCATCTGCCTAAGGCATATGCCACCACTGCCTGGCAACTTGGTGCTTTTTAAATTCTGTTTCTTCACACAGGCTTTCCACATCTTCAAGAGATTCCATCATTGCTTGTCAGGCATTTCTTCCAGGAGGGCTCAGACCCTTCGCCTTGTGATTTCGTGTTTATTGTTATTTTTCTGAGGTGGGGTCTTCTTCCTTAGCCTCCTGAGTGCTGGGATGGCAGTGGTGTGCCACCGGGTAATTTCGTATCACCCCCCTTTTCCCTCCCTCCCAGCTTCTTTCATGTCTCCATGCGTACTCATTTGATCCCTGCCCCAGCCCTGTCCCGATGCTCCCACTGAAGAAAGAATGAACCACAGGATCGGGTCTGCAGACAGTGATCCATGAGCTAGGTTTGGTGTCCAGCTTGATAAAACAGCGGTAGAAAATTGGGGGGTTGGGGGTTGGGATGGAAATTGAGATAGGGTCTCACTCTGTAACCCACGATGACGGGAACTTGTTGTGTATCCTAGAACTGACTGCGGTCCTCCTGCCTCATTCTTCCAATCTGGGGTTATCTCAGATACCACGTCTGGATTTAGACACTATAAAAGAAAAAGACTCGTTTACTTTTATTTTATGTGTATGGATGTGTTGCTTGCCGCAGACCTCATGTACACAGTGCCCATGGAAGCCAAAAGAGGGCATCAGATCCCCTAGAGTTACAGACGGATGAGTGCATCCTGTGGGTGCTGGGAATTGAACCTGTGTCCTCTCTAAGAGCAGCAAGTGCTTTGAACCACTTAGCATGTCTGCAGTCCCTGAACTTAAACTTTCTTTTCTTTTCTTTCTTTCTTTCTTTCTTTCTTTCTTTCTTTCTTTCTTTCTTTTTTTTTTTCTTTTTTCAAGACAGGGTTTCTCTGTGTAGTCTTGGCTGTCCTAGATTCACGAATATGCCACCACTGCCTGGCAACTTGGTGCTTTTAAACTTCTGTTTCTTCACACAGGCTTTCCACATCTCCATTTGTTTCAAGGGATTCCATCATTGTTAGTGATGGGCCCCAGGGTCTTGGACAACTGTTGAGTTCTTTTCAGACAGGTTCTCCCTGATGCCGGCCTCCAGCTCTCTAGCCTTCTGCTTCAACCGAAGCATTGGAGTGACAGACAGAAACGCCTCTGCTCAGCTCCGGGAGATGTGCTTTGTAGAGACTATCACACGGACATAGGCGGGACACTACATGATGTTGTTAGTTTGGTGAGAAGGTAATGTTTCATTTGTTTATTTTGTTATTTAAACAAAACCTCAGGGCTGCAGAGATGGCCCATCAGTTAAGGGCACTGGTTGTTCTTGCAGAGGGCCCAGGTCACAACGGCCTGGAATGCCAGCTTCGGGGGACCAGGGGTCTCTGGCTCCTTGAGACATGCACACACAGCCGTGTGTAGGCGCACACATACATATCATTAGTAAAAACAAATCCAATAAATAAATTCTGTGGTTGTGTTGGGGAATCAAACCCAGGGCCTCAAGCACAACAGGTGAGAGCTTTGTCATGGAGCTACGGTGCCCACCTAAAAGAGCATGATCCGTGTCTGTCAGCAACATGCAGGGAAGTATTTCAGGCTGGGGAGCAAGAGCAGGGAGCCTTCACATCTAGGCCGAAGGGCTGAGGAGTGGAGGGCTCGGTCTCCACACTTATGAATCTGTCTACAAATAACTGAAAAAGAACCCCAGACACCGAGGTGTGAGTTACTTTTGTTGGAGACAGGGTCTCACTGTAGACCTGGCTGTCCTGGATCTCCCTTGTATAGACCAGGCTGGCCTTGAATTCTCAAAGATCCACCTGCCTCTGCCTCCTGAGTGCTGGGATTATAGACATGTACCTTGATGTATGGGTTTTTGATGTTGTCTGGGGTGGAGATGGAACGCAGGTCCTCATGAGCCTGTGCCTGCTCATCGGTGAGGTGATTCTAGCTGCTGCCTCAGGCATGCTCTCTTCACACCTGCCTCCTGGAGGCTGTTGGAATGGGTGGATGCCTTGCACCTGCCACCCACCGCTGTGGTCTTGCACAGCAATGTGGAGCAGAGCCTTGAGACCTGCAGTTGATACAGGAAGTGTGTGTGGCTGGGGAGCAAACCTTGGCTCTGTGGGGTCACAGAGGTTCAAGGCTAGCCTCTTATAATGGCCTCATGGGTACGGTCTCAGAGTGTGCCACAAGCAGGAAGAGATCATGTCTACATGAAAAGATGAGCACAAGCACATGTATCATGTACACCATCCAATGAAGAGAACATTGCCAAAAGAAGTCGTAAGACACAGAACAGACAGGGACACGGTCAGTGGTGGACTATGGCTGAGCAAGCAGAAGCTCTGGGCTCCATTGAAAAAGAAAAGAAACAGGTAAAAGAAAATAGGTAAAAAAAAGAAACACCAAATACTTCTGGTGATAAGGGCCGGGGAGAAGTCTTTCTCCATAACTCTCTTCTGAGGTTCTTTTTTCAAAAGCCTTTTAAAAGGAGGGGGTGTGGCTGGAAAAGAAGTAAATTGAAGAGTATCATGTTAAATGAAGTAAGGCAGACTGGCCAGCAAGAGGGCTTAGTGAGGGCTGGAGAGATGGCTCAGAGGTTAAGAGCACTGGCTGCCCTTCCAGAGGTCCTGAGGTTTAATGAGATCTGGTGCCCTCTTCTGGTGTACATGTGTACATTCAGGCAGGACACTGTATACATAATAAATAATTTAATTAAATAAAAATAAAAAAATAAAATAAAATAAAATAAAATAAAATAAAATAAAATAAAATAAAATAAA
>NW_026592636.1:2439518-2499560 GCF_907164565.1 Psammomys obesus
AAATAAAATAAAATAAAATAAAATAAAATAAAATAAAATAAAATAAAGAGGGATCTGCGAGTAAAGAGGCTTGCCACTGGGCTGGAGAGATGGCTCAGCTGGTAAGAACACTGTTCTTCCAGAGGTCCTGAGTTTAATTCCCAGCAACCAAATAGTGGCTCACAAACATCTGTAGTGGAATCTGATGCCCTCTTCTGGCACACAGGTGTACATGCAGGCAGAGCACTCATACATAAAATAAATAAAATCTAGAAGGAGGAGGAGGAGGAGAGGAAGAAGAAGAAGAAGACGGCCAAGACGATGAATAAGAAGCTTGCCACCACACCAGACAACTGAGTTCTATCCTTGGGTCCCACAGGGTAGAAGAGAACTGAAAGTGTTCCACGTGTGCACACATACAAAACAAATGCATAAAGTGTTTAAAAGCCAAACCAGACTCAGAAAGTCAAACATTGTGCGTTCTCTCTCATGCACAAAATTTAGACTTGACTGTGTGTATGTGGAGGTGGCTCAGCAGGTACGAGCACTGGCTGCTCTCCCAGAGGACCCAGGCGCAGGTCCCAGCACCCACATGGTGGCTCATAACCAAACGTACCTCCACTTCTAGCGGGTCTTATAAACTCCTCGTCCTCCCCAGGCACTGCATGCGTAGGATGTACATACAAACGCACAGGCAAAAACACCCACTAAAAAAAATCCTTTAAAGAAATAAGAAAACTTTTGTGTATGTATTTATGTGGGGGCATGTGTCTGTGTGTGTCAGAAAACTAGACAGGGCTCTTGAGAGGAGGGGAAAAGATCTTAAAGGCACAGGAGATAAGAAGGAAATTGGATTCGTGTGACCTGAAAAAAAGGGAGAGGGCTGGGGCGAGGGAGGGCTAATGGCACCTTTCTTTCTCGATAAAAACATTTGTCAGGGGCATGGAGATCAGAAATCTGTACCCACATAACCGGGTTATGTGGGTACTGCCGTTCCAGTCTCTGAAGATGGACATAAAGGCTCTCCATCCAGGTGGGTGAGCTCTGGGCTTCAGGGAGAGGATGCCTCAAAGAATTAAGTGGAATGAGGTTGGAGGCTCCCAGAATCAGCCTCAGGTCTCCATGTTCACATGCACACACACACACACACACACACACACACACGAGAGAGAGAGAGAGAGAGAGTGCTTGCCCCTAAAGCAAGTGAGCTACCAAGCACTGAAGGAGGAACTAAATGGGAACCAGCCAGAGGGGGTGCTGCAAAAGCAATTGGGGGGTAACAGAGAGTAGATTAGAAAGACGGACGAATATATGTGAAAATGTAATGTAATAAAGTAGCCAGGTATGGTGACACAAGCTTTAATCCCAGCCCTGGGAGGCAGAGGCAGGTAGATCTCTGTGAGCTCTATACCAGACTGGGCTACATAATTCCAGCACAGCCAGTGTTATGTAGAGAGACTTTGTCTCCAAACAAACAAACAAATAATAAGTTTAAAAACCGAGTAGACTGTAATAGTGAAACACCCTTGGTAGGATGCATACATTTTTAATTAACAAAAATACTGAATATAAAAGGGGATCTGGGGTGGAGCTAAGGAGCAAAGTAGTAAGAGAGGGTTTTCAGGGGCTGGAGAGATGGCTCAGAGGGTAAGAGCTACTGGCTGCTCTTCCAGAGGTCCTGAGTTCGATTCCCAGAAACCACGCGGGTTCACAACAGAGATCTGGCGCCCCCTTCTGGTGTGTAGGTATACATGCCGATAGAGTACTCGTGCAATGAACAAACCTTTAAAAAGAGAAAGAAAACATTGTCCCCCCCAAAAAAAAACATATGAGCTGAGTTGTGTTTCCCCAAAACTGGAGTTAAACCCAGTACAACTCAGGCTGCTGGGAGGCAGACAGGCATGAGGAGGTAAAATGCCTCACGAAGCCCTGCATTCCAACTCGGCACCATATAACAGCAGTCCCAGCACTCAGGCAGTTCAAGGTCACCCTTGGCTCCATAAGGAGCTCCCTCCTGTGGAGAAGGAGGGAGGGGTGGGGGAGGGACAAGGAGATGTGCTGCCCCACAAAGCCTGTTGACCCAAATTCAATCTCAAGGATACACACGTTTGGGAGGACAGAACCAGGAGCTGTGCTCTGCCCTCCACACGTGCACCCACACAGCCGATAAACAGATGTCACTTGGAGGCCAGCGGAGAGATGGCTCAGAGGCTGAGTTCATATTGCCCTGGCTGGGCTACCTGGCCAACAATATGAACTCAGTTAGACCTCACAGTGGTCTAACTGAAGCTCCCCAGGAACCCACACCTCCGGCCTCTGTTGGCAACTGCACTCATGTGAACACACCACACGCGCGCACGCACGCACGCACACACACACACATACACACACACACTCACACAGGCACACTTACTTAAAAAAATGAAAATGCCTTCCTTGCCGGAACTCAGGCGGCAGAGGTAGGTGGAAATGAACAGAGGTTAGTGTGAGGATCTGTAAAGTGACTGTAACAAGAGCCGGTCAGTGCTCCCATCCCCCCCCACACACCAAAGACCTGCCCCCTCCCCCCCAAATAAGGAACCTGGTGTGGTGGCACAGGCCTTTAATTCCAGTACTCAGGACACTACAAGGGCAGCAGATCTGTAACTTTGAGGTCTGCCTGGTCTACTTAATGAGTTCCAGGACAGCCAGGGCTACATGGTAAGACCCTAACAAACAAATAAAATTAAAGAGGTAATTAAGATGACCCAAGGTCTTAGGGTAGGGCTGTGAAGACACAGGCTCCAGAGGCCAGCCCTGCCCACCTTGACCTCAGGAACACTGACAACTAACCCATCCCTCCGTGGGATTTAGTTCTGGCCTTCCTAGTAGACATTAACATGCATCCAACCTCCCGTTTTCCAGATGGGAAGGTGGAGGCCCCGAGGGGCCAAGGGGTCTATGTGCCTCCGGTAATAAGGTGTTACCGCTGGAGGCCAGCTGAGAAGGTGCTGAGAAGGTGCTCAGCCTGCAGTGGCCAGCACCGGCCAGTTTAAACATCCTCATTTGGGCATCTTCATGGGGATACTGAGCAGAGGGGGAATCCAGCGTGTCCATGCTGGCTGAGTGTCCAGCTGTGCCTAGGCATCTCAGGGTACCTTCTGAGTGGCATCGGTCATGTCCCTCCACAAGAGTGAGGCCTGAACCCGACACAGTTCTTATAGTCAAGGCTAGGGGCGGAAAAAAGGAAATGAGGTCCGATTTATGCATTTATTATTATTATTATTAATTATTTTTATTATTCCCCGCCAGCTGCAGCGCTACAGAGTCCGAAGCGCAAGTGCGCCTCCTGGTGGTCGTGCTCGGAACTTGTCGCACGAGGCTGCAGAGCAGGATCTGCTCCTACTGCATAGATGCTGATGTTCATTTAGCGACCCCAGGCGCCCCGTCAACCATACAAAAGCCGAAAGGCCGGCACCTGGGCCAGCCGGCCCAGGCACAAAGGAGAAGGCAGGCAAGCAGTTGAGGTTCTCTTGCAAGCTCCGGAAAGGTTCTCAACATGTGGGTTGCAACCTCTTTGGAGGTCGGACAAACGCTTTTACAGGGGTCACCGGAGACCACCGGAAAACACAGATATTTATATCAAGATCGGTAACAGTAGCAAAATTACAGTTATGAAGTAGCAACAAAAATAGTTTTATGGTTAGGGTCCCCACAACGTGGGGAGCTTTGTTAAAGAGCCGCCGCAATGGGAAGGTTGGAGACGACCCAGGGTCGAGGGTCAGCTCCTTGGCGGCGCTGTGATGGCTAACGTTCAGTCGTGCTTTCTGAAATCTACGGGAGTGGCAGCTTTGCAGAAGTCAACTCTTTTTCGCTGTTCCCTGTAGGATTTTGTTCTGACACCTCTGGTAGACAGACGCCCGGTGTTTTTGTTTAATTGGGCTAGGACAGTCGGCCTAGCCCACCCCTCTTATCATAACAGCCAGTCCCTTCTCTCCCTTCCCCCCCCCCCCCCCCCGTCTTTAAGACCGGGTTTCACGTAGTCCAGGCTTTCCTTAATTTAGCAGGTATCCAAGGATGGCCCGTTCCTGACCCTCCTGCTTGTACCTGCCAAGTGCTGGGATCACAAGCTTTGCCACAACAGGCAGCTCTCGCCTTTCGTCTTAAACTTGAGGAGCCACACACTCCCAAGATTTAAGGGGAGAACTACAATGATAAAAACACACTGAGCAGAGCACCCACTAGGGCCACTATCCCGAACTCCATTTCCCAAGCTTCCTTGCTGTTTGAGGGGCATGTGACCAACTCTAGCCAGTAGGCTGTGAGTAGATGCTTTCTGGGTCCGCCCTAACTTCTCCAGCGCTGTTCTGCTGCTTGCCCCAAGGTGGCACCCTTGTCCCTGGTAGGGAAGTAGAGCCTCAGGATCCTACTGACATCCTAGGTGAATTACCTGGTTCAGAGCCCCCGCCTCAGCTAGAAGGTGAAGCGTCCCCCATTAGTTCTCATGTTGGAGTACGTCCCCATTTGGTGGCGCTGTCTTGGGAGGTGTGACCTTAGGGATGACGCCTTTAGAGGCAGGCCTTGAAGCATATCAGTTTCAGGTCTGGTTCTCTGTTTTTCTGATCCCCAAGATGTGAGGAGTTCCTGCAAGCTCCTGCCTCCAGCGACTCAGCTCCTCCAACCCTCAGGCTCGCCATGGTGGACTGCACCTAAAGCAGGAGTAGCCAAACCAACCCTTCCTCCCTTATCTCTGTCAGGTATCCGGCCATAGCACCAGCTCGGGATGCATAGCAGGTCCGGGCTCCTGAAGTTCCTCCGCTTCTGCGTAAGCAGGACAGGCTCTCCCCAGGAGCAGTCTAGGCCCACGGAGGTCTACTTTGCACAAAGCGCTCGGCCTCTTCTCCCAATGTTTGGAGTCCAGAGCCCTGCCTCGGTTCAGCAGAGCAAAGCTGACACCCACAACAGTCAAGGCCACCAGCCCAGGCTCGTATCTGTCTTGGTGCTCTAGCTAGGCAGAGATGCCCTGCTAGCCAGGGCTCTTCTTTAGCCAGGCAATGTGCCATATATAGCCGTCGGTGTGCTGTGGCTTGTAAGGGGTTCCCTAGCAGGCAGGTAGAAAAGTTACTTCCTGGCGGGCTTTCTAGGACTTCCCTCTCGAAGTTGCAGTAAAGGGGCTTATGTGGAAAGCCCAAATGCAATGGGTCTGGACCCTTGATTCTGCTCCCAGTTGCCTGACCTTACAGTTTTATTGTCACATCTCTGTAAGGAGTAGAGGCACAGGGTGGCCCTTTAGAGTGAATGGTTATTTAATGGCTTCCTGTTAAGAATTTAGCTACCCCACCTCCTGTGTGTATGAAAGGCTTACCTGCTTCACACAAAAGATTACACTGCATGAATGACAAGATACAGAGCACACATAAGGGAAAAAAAAAAAAAAAAAACCAAACATCCTGCTACCCAGTGTTCCCATGTGATCCCAGGACACCTGACCTTTTCACACCGGTCTGAGAACCTGTTTATACTTCCAGGGTCTCTCTTCTGGAACCAAATGCACAGCAAATGACCAGTCTTTGTTTTAGCTTGCTCTTCCTGGTTCTATAATAAAATGGATGCGTCCAGGCTAACACTGTGGGTCCATCCTCATGGCCAGGTTTGGTTTGGTATGTTCCTGCTATTTTGTTTCAGGTATAACCTAATTAAAAAAAAAAAAAAGTCAGCTGCTTAACCAGGCATGATTACTCACACCCATAACCTCAGCAATCCAGTAGCTGAGGCAGGAGAATTGCTCTAAGTGTGAGGCCAGCCTGGGCGGCAAAGACCTTGCCTCAAAACAAACAAACAGACACACAGACAGACAAGAAAACAATAAATATCAGTTACTATAGTGAACACATTTAAACTTGGAGGAATTTGCTTTTTGCTTGGTTTGGATTGTCTTGACTTTTCTCTGAACCTGAAAAAAAAAATGAGAATAAACACTTAAAAAGTGTTTGGTCTTAGTGTGGTGGATTTCTGGAAGCTGATTTGCCATCTTCCCTATACATCTTGTCAGAAATAAAATATTAATAATAATTTCATGCTAGTAATACTGGGGATTGAACCAGGAGCCTTGTGTATGCTAGGTAAATGCCCTACCACTAAGCCATATCCTCAGCCCAGTGAAAATGTTCTAAAACCACTGGCCTAAATAGAATGCACATGGCTCTCCAGACAGCTCAAAACACGTTTAAGAGGTCTGTGGCTGACCCTTCCCAGTCATTCTCAGCGTGACCGTTTGGGCTGAGATGCTCCAGTGTTAGCTAAGTGACTGTCACAATTGGTACCCCAAAGCCCAACATCAGCAGGAGGGCTTCCTACCCAGTTTTAAAATGTTCCTTCCCCCAAAGCCCGACATCAGCAGGAGAGCTTCCTACCCAGTTTTAATATGTTCCGTTGCTAAAATGAACAGTCAACTGGGAACTTACGTAAGAATTTTGAAATCGGTAATATTTGTACTTTAAAATGTTACTGATTCTGGCTCTTTGGAAGCTCTGTACTTTGACTGAGCTGGGCATTGAACCTAGGGCCCTGCTACTGCTAGGCAAGTGCTCTGCCACTGAACCATGCCCCCAGCCCCCCCTTTTGCTTTTAAGGTCCCATTTTTAAAGTCTGGACCTTATTGAGAGTAAAGCAGTTTGCAAAAAACGACATTGAAAAGTCAAGTCAGTGATTGCAGTGGGTGCCTATGCTCTCTGTGTGGACACAAGCTGGGATCAGAACATATTTAGGATGAAAACCAAGGTGGGCAGGGTGTCTCACCAAGTTCCAGAGCAAGAGTCACAATCAATAGTTTTGATTTTTGTGTATATGTGATCCCCCCCCTTTGCAGAATTATTAAAACAAAACAAAACACTAAGTTACAGTCTTCTATTAGAACACTAGCCACAGGCTTTATCTGTACGGGGTCCCCCACCCTCTTCCTCTACCATAACTATTTTCCTATTCCAAAAGCTACGTTCTGTTTTATTTCAGCCAATAATTGTCATCTTCATGATTGTATTTTAAACATACGATAATAAGTGTTGTTCTGGAGACACGCTGAATGCACAATGTGTACATTTTGGGGAGATTTTTATATATTTATGGGGAAAAACCAGGGAGGAAATGTAACAATACCAACAAAAAGAAAGTGGTGACCAAAAGACTGGAGAAAAACATTGTTTTTGCTTGCTTGTCTCCCGTTCTCTGCATTACAACTGTTTGGTGACTTTATTTGATCATGGGGGAAAAAAAAAAAAAAAAAAAAAAACTAAAAATGTAAAAGACATTTAGATAATAGCACAGACCCTATTTCATTTCACCCTCAAAATATACATGTTATTGGGGGTTTGGGTTTTAACATTCAGAAGTAACTGATGGGCTCTGCACAAACATGGATGTTCCAAGAACATATAGAAATAAGTCCAAAGGTCACTGGGATTCCCAAGTCGTGATCTGGCCACAGTTACCATTTTTCTCATCTTTCTTGTGTTAACTTAAGTGAGTTTACGAGTGCCTGAGTGTATCATTCTCCACGTCCGTCATCAAATCCAGCTCAGTTTTACAAGTCTCATCACAGGGCTTATTATAGGATGTAAAATGTCCACTCTTCTCTGACTGCTTTCTCCAGACAAAAATCCAAAGAGTCAAGGGAACAGACTTCAAATGACCTTCTGGTCCTTTTGAACCATCTGACCAAAAGGCAGCTCAAATTGATATATCCGTGAACAATGAGAGTTTCCTTTAATTCTACCAAAACACAGAGGGCTGGGGGCGTTTTAAACATCTCAGAAGGCAGATGCTGCCTCTGACTGCTCTTTCCCAGCATCCCTTCTGTTCCTCATGGGAGTCTCCCAATTTAAAGGCCAGACACCTGTTGCTCAGTCCTGTGACATACAAAAGGCCCACTAGCCTGTTAACTTTTCCTATTAGGATGAATTTTATTTATTCATGTATCTATTTCTAAACATCTTTATTTTGTGTTTTGAGATATGGCCTCACTGTTTAGCCCAGGCCAGTCTGGAATGCACTCTGTAGCTCAGGCTGGCCTCAAGCACAGAGGAAAAAGGCATCCCCACACTGCTCCTTGGTGTTTAGCTTCCTTTATCCCACGCTGAACTGAACGCAGCTGTGCTCCACCAGTTAAAACAGGTTGCTTTTCCCACCATGAAATACTCCGTGGTTTTTTTAGTTGTTTAAAATGACTTCTCAAAGCCATGCCCAGGGGTGCGCAGGCCTGTAATCTCAGCGCATGTCAAGTGCAAGAAGTGTTTAGCCCCTTCCACAACCTGAGGGAAGCATGTATCAAGGGCTCACAGCCCTGCCTGGCTGTCCAACTGACAGCTCACCATAGGATGCGGAGGCAGGAGGGTCAGGAGTTCAAGACTCAGTTTGGGGCCAGTCTGGCATATAGGGGATTCTGTTTCACATTCACCTCACCCACTGAAAAGTATCTCATCTCCTGAGGAATGCTGCAGCTAGGCTTTTTGATGTCCTTTTTCTTTCTGTGGTTAACTCTCTACTCCGTGTGAAATCATTCCGATGAGCAGTGTGAGGGACACACAGGCCTTGTTTTTCCTGAAATACCAATGTTTTCCTAACTCGGCTAGTAACTAATGCTCCATTGTCCCCTGGGTTTGTGATTCTATCTTTATCATGGGGAGTTTGGTTCCTAGGTCCTTTGTAGGCTATTCCCCAGGCTTATCTCTTCTCCAACCAATACCCCACTGTGCCCACCATGAGACTTCAGCTTTTTTTTTTTTTTTTTTTTCTTTTTTTTGTATCTGATATGGCAGTTCTCACTTTCAATAAACACCTTGTTTCGGTCAAGGATTCATTTGTACAAATGAAGTTCAGAACTGGAGGTAGAATCCCATGGCGCTACGGAGGGTTTTTTGGTCGTCGTTGTTGTTATTTGGTTGGTTGGTTGGTTGGTTCTTACTGGCTTTTTTGTTTGTTTGGGTTTTTGTTTGGTTTTGGTGGTTCCCTTGTTCGGCCCTCCAATCCAGTACAATGGTGCATCTCCGCTCTCCTTCACACAGAAGCTGCTTAGCTTGTTAGCAACTGTTGTCCAAGAAACTTACTGTGGCCCCTGAAAGGCTTCCTTTCCTTCAGGCTACGGCTGGTGGATGCCTCCGTTGCTGTGTTTGACGTCTTTGGCTTTCAAGACAAGTGTCACACCTGCAATAGTGGCACTCTTGACCCCTCAGTGTCCAACCTTCTTGTCTTTAAGATTTTTTTTTTGCTTTTCCCTTTATTGTTTGCACGAAAGGGCTTCTGGTATCGCACATGTCCTTCTTGTCAGCTTGGAATACTCTTTAAAACTATTCTTTGGACGGTATCTCTGATGGAAATACTGAGAGAACTAACTTCAATTCCCGCTTTTAGGTGAGTGGGTGCCTTTAGGATTGGAGCGCTTGAACAGAGTGGCTCCTCCTGCCGGCAAGCCCTCCAGTACCACCAGATACTTGACTGTGTATGAAATACTTCAGTTTTGCTTTAAATACTGGCAGCAAGAGCAGACGCTCGGGGTTGGGGATTTAGCTCAGTGGTAGAGCGCTTGCCTAGCAAGCGCAAGGCCCTGGGTTCGGTCCTCAGCTCTGGAAAAAAAAAAAAAAAAAAAAAAAAAAAAGACAAAATAACAAAAAGACCAAAAAAAAACAAGGTAACTAGCACACACAACCTTTTTCATTTTCAAAGATCCCCGAGGACATTTTCACGGCCGGAGGCGATATTTATTATCTGCCCTTTAGGATGTCGCTGTATCAAATCGGTTCCAGCCCGCAGGGAGGCTCCCGTGGCGAGTACAGATGCGGTGATTGACAGCCGGGAGGATGTGGAAAGCTCCACCCTCCTCCATGCAGCCTGCAGCTGGGGCCCCTCCTCCACTTCCTGGGAACACCCCTGTGCCAGATCTTCCGTAACTTTTCTCATTTCTTTAAGCCCCACGTTTGTGAATTCGGTCCCATCTGTTTAGATCTTGGAAATAAAAGCAGGGTTCGCCTGGGTCCCGCTCGCGGCCCCAAAACGTTCCCCAAGCAGCCGGACCCGCCCCACCCGCCGGGGATTGGGAGGTACTAGGGAGGAGGAGCCAGTCCCGCCCACCGCAGCATCTGCGCCTGCGCAGTAGGCTGGATTTTTTTTTTTTTTTTTTTTTTTTTTTTTAGTGAGCGTTGGCTTCTTTAGCTTGCCGTCCTTACCCACACTGCTCCGCGCGGCATACACGGAAGTGGCTTCTTTCGGCTGCCAAGCTGGGCGTTTGTGGCCGTTCCTCGCCGGCTGGCGCTTACTACACAGAATGGCAGCAGTGCGAGGGCCCGGGGAGAGCCGGGATAGCGCCCCGACCGTGGAGCTGGACATGTTCGACGCCGTCGTGATGGCGGATGAGAGGTGGGCAGAGGCCCGGCTCCGCCCCGCCCCAGCAGCTGCTCGGCCGAGCCTCGCAGTCCTCGGGGATACCCGCCTTCGCCATCTGCGAGCTGCCACTTTTTCTTGTCCTTTAATTGCCGCACATACGGCAGTATTCATGGACCTGCTGATGGATATGTCGGGCAGGCCCCTTTGGATGCCGAAAGTCCCCGGGGAGCGCTTGGGCGGGGCAGTGGCACAGGGTGTCTTGGCCTCTTCTTCGGGCCGGCTGCTCACTGTGGGTGGGAACCTCACTTGGTGACTACTCGAGCCCTACTTAGGGAATGGGTTCCTGATGGATGTGGAGGCGCAGACGCTCCCCAGGTCCCCCACGTGCCAAGTGGGGAGCTAGTCACTGCCTCACAGGGCCTTCCAGAACCTTCTTTCCACGGTACTGGTTGAGGGGTCGTTGGAGTGTTTTAGAAACTGACAGCTTGAGTTACGGTGCCATGTAGGCTCAGCCGCACCTACCCAGTCACCTACATTTTCAAAAATTGATTCCTAGTGTATTTCGAGCTTGCTTGAGTTTGTGTCTTTACATGTTCCTTGTGGGTTCTGGTGCTCTGCCAGGTTTGGAAGTCACTCATGTAGCGCACCCACAGTTAGAAGACGAAGGAACTTGGGCTTCTAGGGTTTGGGGTTGTAGCTCGGTAGAGGGCTTGCCATGGCACAAAGCCCATGTGCATCATGGTTTCTCTTGGAGGTCGTGTCACACACCTGTAATCTCAGCGTTCAAGAGATGGAGGCAGAGTTGCTTGAGTTGGAGGTGAGCTTAGGCTACCTTGTAAGATCCTGTCTCAGAAATGGGGACAAGGGTACAGTAATGGGCCAG
The DNA here is from genome assembly GCF_907164565.1 of Psammomys obesus. Lineage (NCBI taxonomy): Eukaryota > Metazoa > Chordata > Mammalia > Rodentia > Muridae > Psammomys > Psammomys obesus. The sequence goes on from NW_026592636.1 coordinate 2,450,734, forward strand.
GGAGGAGAAGAGCTTTACCTAGAACCTGCATTTTGTAACTCGAGTTTTAAGCTTTTCTTACTACAGTCTGCCATGTCCTGTGGTATCTGAATAGTAGAAGGCAGGGAGACTTCCAGGAAAAGTGTCTTGCCTGATGAAGTATGTTTCTCTACCACAGATTCCATGGGGAGGGATATGAGGAAGGCTATGAAGAAGGCAGTAGCTTGGGAATCCTTGAAGGAAGGCAGTATGGCACGGTGCACGGAGCCAAGATTGGATCTGAGGTAAGTGGGAAGGCCGCTTGGAAACGACTTCACAGATGAGTGTGGTGACTCATATCTGTCATCTCAACGCTCAGAAGGCTGAGACAGGCCAGCCTTGGCTAGATAGTGAGATCCTATGTCAAAAATAGGCTGCGGAAGTAGTTTAACAGCAGAGCACACACCCAGCGTGCATACGGCCATGGCTTTGAAACAGTGCCCAGAGGAAAAGAACAAAGGTATGGGTCCTTTTCCTCTGCAGTTTCCTTTGCTTTTGATGCCAGAGCATCTAAATTCTTTCCACTGCAAGGCCTTTGGTGTGGATTCGTACTCCGGACAGAACATTCTTAGCACAGAATTATCGAAGTTTGTTATGAGAGCCTCACAGCGTTGTCTCATGTCTGCAGCCAGCCAGCCTTCACCCAGAGGGGTGCCATGTTTATAAGGAAAGTCCATAAGCTCCATAGTTTTTCTCCCCTTGCCTTTTAGCCCCTCTTCCAGATCACTGACCCTGACTGGCAGAGGAAGTCATGGTGGGGTATCAGATACCTGGTGCCACAAAGCAGGTCCCTACAGACTGACGGGCCTGAAACAACCACACAGTATCCTAGGGTCAGCAGGTAAGGAGCCATGTGTCGGTAGGCTCCAGTCTCATCTGAAGGCTTGGCAGGACAACGGGCTCTATCCCTGAGGTCACACACCATGTGACTGGTACCCTCAGCTCAGGTGTCCTCACAGAACTCCAGAACAAGAGAGCGAGGCAGCAGTGTCATTGCCTTTTCTACTCAGTCTCCGAAACTAGACTCAGAAGCTGAGCATTGTCCTTCCCTCCATTGCTTATCCACGAATCGTGGACGAGGGCCAGGAGCCAGCTCACAGCATGTGTGTGGAGGGTGAGCAGCACCGCTGTTGTCTTGGGGCCCAGCTGCCCTACTGGGACCATCACTGTTCAGTTTCCATTGCCCGAAACTCACAGGTTCCAGAATAGCTGAAGAAGCAGTGTGGAAGCCCTCTTCTGCCCAGCCCTGTGCTTTGAGATCTTGGTAACTGGTATGATGTGGCTGAGTGCTTACCACCTTCGCTCTGGGCTGTTTTTCAATTCACAGATTGGGTGCTACCGGGGTTTTGCTCTTGCATGGAAATGTCTCCTACATGGTGGCGCTGGTGACAAAGACAGGTGAGGCTGGGGCTCCCTATCTCCTTTCCCTCACACCTCCTTTTCCCTCCCAACCTCTCAATCAGTGCATCGTCAGTACGAAGGCCAGGAGGAGCTCTAAGTGTTCCTAATGTATGCATAGTTACCTTGCATCATTAGTACTGACTCTCATCTGAGACATACAGAAAATAACAGTGGCCAGCTTAACAGTTGTTGTTCACAGAATAATAAATAAAATGTGCCAGGCATCTCATGGGTACTTGATGAGCACTGGGTGACCACACCTCAGCTAATGTCAGACGGATCCTACCTAGCTGTCCATTTCTCACCTGACTGCATAAACAGACTGCAACAGTGTCACTGGAACGAGGCAGACAGGCATATCTTTGTGAGTTCAAGGATAGCCTGGTCTACATAGTTCCAGGACAGCAGGATAAGAAAAGAAAAGTGATGGCTCCATTGTCCATGGTGTCTCATAGCCAACCAGAATGAAGGTTTGTTTTTGTTTTTCCTGTGGAGACAGGGCTTACATTGTGGCCCAGACTGTCCTCCAACTCATAGCCATCCTTCTGCCTTAGCCTCCTGTGTTCTGGGCTCACAGACATGTACCGCCACAGGCAGCCAGAATTCAACCTGAGGCATTCCTTTTTGGCACACACAGCCCCTAGTGAATGTCACTGCTCTTTGAGCTGTGTTGGCTTTGGTACCTTGTCTTACTGTGCTCTGCCTGCCCTGGCCCAATGAGCTGCCCCATCTGCCTGTCCTGAGCTTGGGAGGAATCCTGAAGTGAAAGGCACATTGCCCTGTGGTGCACAGGCTTAGGGTTAGGCTGTCACTGAGTGATTTTCCTACACCTGCTGGCCTGGCACAGGAGGACCTAGAGGAGGGTACCAGCAAACCAGGCCAGGAGAATGGCAGCTCCCTGCCTGTGGGACTTACCCTTTTATCTGACATTCTTTGCGTGTCTAGGACCCATGTCATATTCAAAAATAAGAACAAGGTGTTTGTGATTAATTGTAGAGTTCTGGGATTTCCTCCCTGAATATCCATCACATGAATTACGGGCTTCCTTTCCTTTTTCTAAAATTTGAGTCAGGGTCTGCCTATTTAGGCCTGGCTGTCTTGGAACTCATTATGTAGACCAGGCTGTCCTCAAACTCAAATAGCTCCTCTTGCCCTGCCTCCCAAGTACTTGGGTTGAAGGACATGGAGACTGACTCTACTGGTCTCTCTAGTGTGAGCCGGTGGCAGTCAAGGAGACCTAACTTAGGAGCGACTGGGCAGACTGATCCAGGAGGAATTTTGTTAGCTGTTCATGCCGCCACTGGGTGGCAGTCACAGCTGAGCCTGGCTGCCCTCCTTTTGCTTTGGTCCCCGTTGCTCCGGCCTGCAGTTCCCCAGGGGAAGTAAGAGCCCTCTGGGAAGCCATTGCTCCACAGCAGGTGGCGGCCGGCACCGCCTAGTGCAGGGAGGTGAGCTTAGCCTGTCTGCTGCTCTGAAGGTGCCATGGAGTGGGGCATGCAGCCTCCTTTCCCTGTGTATCCCAGCAGGAAGATGAAGGTGGTGGAGGCACTGATCACCCTGCTGCAGCACTTCCCCTATGATGATCCCACTTACGAGAAGCTCCATGAAGACCTGGACAGAATCAGAGGGAAGTTCCGGCAGGTTTGTGCCCCACAGCCCCTGTCTGTGGGGTGTACCTGAGTGTGCTGTGAAGGCAGGCCTTGTGCAAGCCCTGGTATTCACGTGATGGCACTCTTGGGCAAGTATAGACCCAGAGGAACTCATTTTTCTCCCCTTGTAGAATGACGGAAAATGGGCTGGGAGGGTGTGGTGACTGCCTTTGGGCTCATGCCTGGATAGGGAAAGCTGCAGCCAGCAGAGGTGTGTCCTCAACCTGAGCAGAAGGGCAGGAGTGTAAGGCTCGGTCTCTTGTGTGCTTGCTTTCAGCTGTGCTCACTGCTCAACGTGCAGCCAGACTTCAAGGTGAGCACAGGAGGCTCTGGACTTGCATTCTGAGGACTCATAGAAGAGCACTGAACATCAAGAGTGATTAAAGGCGAACCTGACGCACCCATTGTTCTGTGGAAGGACCAGTTTGGCCTCTTCCCTGGGGCTCTGCTGGGGTGGTTTGCAGAGGTCTGACCTCCCTGCCTTCTGCACAGTGGCAGTACACTCAAGAGACTGCTTGCCACTGGCCAGAGTGAGTGGCTTTGTCATTCCAGAGGTCTTGGGTAGGGTCACTCTGAAGGTGGGACTTAGAGAGAGGCAGGCTGATGTGAAGTTGGCTAATGGGAAGCTATGGCAGGTTCTTTGCTGTCCACTGAGCCTCTGCTGGCCACACCTGGGCTTCCTGTGTCTCACTCCATCCCTCTGGCAGCCCCAGAGGTGAATATATTCTGGATTAAGAGATGATGAAATAGAACCATTTAGTCTAAGGGTCTGGCAGCAGAGCTGGCTGCCATGCCAGATCTGTGACCAAAAATGCCACATGGTGCCTCTGCCTCCAGCATGGGCCCTCATTGCAGTGTGCACAGATTCCTGCAGTGTGCACAGGACTTGGGCTCCATTGGACTTGGTTTGCCTCTGGATGCCCAGCTGAGAACACAGGGCCAGCCTGCTCCCAAGGAGCAGCTGAGGCATGGCCTTCATGCTGCCCCCAAACAGGTGTGGGATGAGCTCTAAACGCTAAGAAGTGACAATAGAACCAGGTGGTGGTACTGCACAACTTTAATCCCAGCACTCAGGAGGCAGAAGCAGGCAGATCTATGAGTTTGAGGCCAGCTTGGTCTATAGAGTGAGTTCCAGGACAGCCAGGGCTATACAGAGAAACCATGCCTCAAAAACAAACAAAAAGTGGCAGTGGGGGAGCTACTGGGAACCAAAGCAGGGCTAGAGAGTGGTCGCCACTGTGAGCGTCTAGGGTCTTGCCTGGCTGACACTACTTCCTTTTACAGCGGCTTGTGTGTCTTTTATGGCATTTACAGGCAGGTGTAAGGTGAGCTGGCAGGGGAGGACAGGTGTGGACACACATGACAGCAGGTGTTGCTACGCCCTCTTGGGTGGCCGCATTGTGCCCTGGCTGTCCCTACTTCAGTTCCAGAGCATGATGTGAAGAGGTCACTGTGGATGCATGCCACGTGGAGTTTGGGGTTATTATTATTATTATTATTATTAATTTTAAATTTTAGAGACATTCTCAGGAAGCTGTCCTCAAAGGGTGATCCTCCTGCCCCAGCCTTCTGAGTGCTGGGGTCTCAGGCCTGTGGCCCTAGGACACTGTTTTTAACATCATTTCACAGCATCTTTGTACAGCTGGAGCCCTTTCCTCTGTCCATCAGTCCAGCCGAGCCAGAGGGAGGAATGGTGCTGGTGCCTGAGGGTCACGGCATCAAGCATCTGGCTTCCTGAGCCTGGTGGTGGCCTCTCAGATGTCTAGCACCATTCTTCCAGCTGCTCCCAGGATCAGGTGCTCTTCAGTGTGCTTCTCTGGGTACTGAGCTCACAGGGCTGTGGCTGCTGTTTTGATCATATTTTACTTTTCTATTTGGAGAAAAGAATAAATAGGGCATTTTAAAGGAATAGTCTGTCTGGGATCTTTTGTACTGACAGCTGCTGCAGTCCTCCAGTAAGTGTCAAGATGGTGAGGTATCAAGGTGTGGGTGTGCTGTGCTTGTCGCATCCTGCTTGGATTTGATTCCACAGGTAGCAGTCACTGCTTCCTCTCCTCTCTTGCCTGCTCACCTCCTTAACTCCCTTCGTCTCTCCCTCCTATTCCCCTCATGTAGTGCACATCAGGTGTCAGAGCTCCTGCCCATCAGCAGAGCCGTAGCCGCCTGCCTGATACCATCCATGCTCCTCTACAAGCCTTGACCTCTGCCCACCTGACCTTTTCTCAAGGTCCCCATCTAGTCCTCCGGGTGCTTTGATAACCCCAAAAGGTCTTCTGATTACAGAATAGACAGAGTGGCCAGGACCATCTTCTATGTGGGTATGTCCCCTCATCCCACCACTGAGACAGTTGTCTGCTGTGAAAGGTGACACAGTCATGAGAAGGGTGCTGCCGCCTTTGGATGCCGTACCATGAAAATGACACTTGGAGCTATCATAGGCAACTATAGGGAGCTGTGCTGAAGCCTCACCTGAAGGTGGCGGTCAGGCACCAGTGGAACCTGTGTCCTTGCTATCACCTCCGAGATGCTGGCCAGTCCCCTGCCTTCTCAGACCATGTCCTGTGAGCTATAAGTGTCCCCACTGGCAGACTGTTTTCTGTCACCCATCTTCCCTGTTCTGGGTGGCTCTGACAGAGTGACCTACCTATGACTTCAGCTTTGATGTCATCCCGTATGATCATCACTTGATCACATGCTGGAAGCGAGGGGTCTGAGGCAGAGGTGTCTGGGCTAGCTCCTTCCATGTCTTTCTTCTCAGCTTGCTGCCTGCATGACAGCTTGACAGTATTAGAATCACCTAGGAGACACACCTGTAGGCAACACTGTGGAGGCTTAGCTGAGGAGGGAACACCCACCTTGAATGTGCTGTGTCTCATGAACTGGGATCCTGGACTGAAAAGGGAGAAAGCAGGCTGAACACCAGCGTTGCTGTCTCCCTGCTCCCTGACTGAGGGTACGATATGGCTGTGGGCCTCGGTCTCCTGTTGCCATGCCTCTCACCATGATAACTGCCACCTTGTAAACTGTGGACAGAATACCCCCCCATCCCTTATCTTGCTTTTTTCCTAACGTTTTGTCACAGCAGTGAGAAAAGTAGTTCAGCAGGGCCTCAGGCCTCCAGAGACACTGTGTGACCCCTAACAGACAAGCCTGTCTGTAGCTGTGGGACTGAGTTCACCCTGAGGCTAAATACAGAAGGAAATTTTGTGCAAAGCCAGTGTTAGTAAGGATTTTTTTTTAATATAGAGATTATTGCTGGGTGGTGTCAGCCCATGCCTTTAATCTCAGCACTCAGGAGGTAAAGGCAGGGGATCTCTGAATTTGAGGCCAACCTGGTCTACAGAGAGGTTTCAGGACAGCCAGGACTACACAGAGAAACCCTGTTTTGAAAAACCTATCTACACACACACTCTCTCTCTATATATATTGTATTTTATGTGTATGAGGTTTTTATTTCCGCCACATGGGGGCAGTGCCTGCAGACATTAGAAGAGCGCGTCAGGTCCCTTAGAACTGGAGATAGTACGGTTGTGAGCCACCATGTGGTGCCTAGGACTGAAGCTGGGGCCCCTGCAAGAGAAGCACTCTTAACTACCTGCCCCTCTCCCCAGCCCTGCTGGTAGTGAAGTCTGGGTTTGTAGAATTACAGTGTGAGACCAAACACCCCAGAAGCTCTGGCTGAAGCTTGCTCTCAGCTGCACAGTGGCTAAATGGAGCGACCCACACCCTAGAGACCACAGCTCATTTCCTCTTTATTTTGTATCCATCCCGAGCCTTTTCCTCCTCTACCTCAAAGTAAGAGGAGGAGGAGGAGGCTGGAAGTTCTGTTTGCCAAGTCCTGACTTTCCTCATGCCAGTTAAGTCTACATCTGCAAGACTGCAGAGAGCTCGGGCTGGTGGGGTGACTGCCGGTGGTCGCCATGAGGACCAGTTCCAGGCTGGACGAAGCACAGCGGGGTGGGAGGAGTTTGTGCCACCTGCTCCAGCCTCGTTTCTTGCTCATCTGAGCCTGTGGCAGGTCTTCCATCTAGCAGATCCAGGAAAACACGGATTTATAAAGAAGAAATCTGTGTCAGAAGGAACAGTGCCTGAAAGGGGTGTCAGATGTCCCAGGCCCTATGTGGGCTCTTTCGTGATAGATGCCACCTTCTGGGACCCCAGAGGTAGGGGAACACTCAGCTGCCTGAGGAGGTGACTCGGATGCTTCCTGGAAGGGAGGCTCCCAGGTCAGCTTTGGGGTTCAGCCTGGAGATGCCCAAAGTGTACTGCCTAGCGGGATCACCCCACTGTCCGTGACTGTTCCCAGCTTTATGAACAGGAATTAGTGTTTATGTCAGGAAACTGAAGTCACAGGCTGACAGAGAAAATGAGGTGGTGGGGGATACCCCACCAGGAGCCAGCCCCCAAAGGTCAGCAGCCAGTGGCTCTGTGTTGTAGCTCACTCCACCACCCTCTTACGACAGCGTAGAGATGTAGGGTAGGTCTCTGTAGTCACAGAGATAACCACATCTATGGGCGTTGTAAGGGAGATGACACCCCTTAGGAGGCAGGGTGTGCCCCAGGATTCCAGCCATCGCTTCTGCTGGCTGTCCCCAGCAGCAGAGAGCTTAGGAAGTAGAAGGCTGACTGGAAGAGGGGCTCCAACATGCAGCTCCCATGAGATCGTCTTTGTAAATGGGGCTTTGTGATGATGCAGCCGTTTGGAGGTCCCCATGCTCCCATAACTCACACCTCTAAACTCATTGGTTCACCGAGACAGACTTTGGCAGAATTGCACCTTGGTCTGTCATCGGGCCCCATCTCGGGTTTGCTTCACATCTCCCAAGAGTTAAGGTGACCTCGGGTTAGTGTTCCAGCGGAACGGAAGTCATTTCCTGCCTTTCTGTGATCAGCTTCCCAGGGATGCTTTCCACAAGGCCCTGCCCAACCCTGGGTTGCAGAGCTGGAGTGCCTGCCCCCATTTTCCCAGCTATTGCCAGTGGGTTTGTACCCCTGAAACCAGAGCTTCTGAACCCGAGAGCTCAGAGACCTGCTACTAACTAAAGGAGTCTACTTTGGAATAGGGTCTTAGCCAGCTTGTTCAGCTAGGAGTTTGCTTGTGGTTGAACTTGAGCAGGAAAGGCCTACTCAAGCATGGCTGGGCCTTTCATACTTACTATTAGCTTGAAAGGTTGGGAAGCAAGTGGCTTTAAAAAAAAGGGGGGAAAGGGGACCCTGAGGAGGAGGTCATGAGAAGCTGCAGCATTCAGACCTAAGGCGGCTTGCAAACAGAAGGAGTGACATTAAGGCTTGCCAGGAACCACCAGACATACACAGCTTTACCCTTTTGCCCCCTGAACAGAGCCCCTGCTGTCTAAACCATGTCATTTATCATTTGTCAGGGCAAATGATACCAACACCAACACCAGTTCCCTCTCCCTGTCAGAGTTGTCCTTTCTCTATTTCTAGGGTAAAGGAGCTGGACACACAGTCCAGACCCAGCCTGACACTTAGAGCTCCTTCCTGAGAGATTGACTTAGCTTCCCTAGTCCGCCGCCTCTGCTGGCAGGTGGCAGGAGTGCCACACACGCTTTAGGGAGCAACCAGGAGGCCCTGTCTTGGGTTTCATGGCTCTGCATGGGAGTGACGGGGAGGGGTCTGCTAGAGGCAGCTGCCCCACCTCCCCTGATGTCAGTGTGCACAGCCTTGCCTGCTACTGGGGAGAGAGCTGATGGTCTCTACACCTTGGTGCGGTCCTCTGCAGCTCTGGGATGCACACAGGTCCCTGGAAGAGGGACCTGGCTGAGATCAGAGGCCTCTCCAGGTCTTCCCTGCTTGCTGTGCATAAGGCAGGGGTAATCTCGTGCCCAGCTTCTTAAACCAGGGGTCCCAATTCTGTGTAGGGTCAGCAAAACCCAATGTAGGGGTCACAAAAAAAAAATGAGAACAGGAAAAGATTTCTGAACATTCAGTGAGTAAGAAGTTAATTTAAGCAATCATATGTATTTGTCACGGTGACACATACCTTTAATCCCAGCACCCAGGAACAGGCAGATACATCTCTGTGAGTTTGAGGCCAACCTGGTCTACGTAGTAATTTCCAGGCACTCAAAGCTACCTAGTGAGATCCTGTCTAAAAACAAAACCATATCAGATGTTTACTGGAGTGAATCTAGGGGTGTTTCTCGAAACACTCAGCCCTGTGGAAGCCCATGACTTCGCTGCAGCCTCACTTTTGCTGTACCGCAGGAGGTCATTCCATCTTCACCAGTGCGTACCGCCTGAAACACCTTAAACTTGGAGTCAGAGACACCATGGTTTCCTTCTGGCAAACCAAGGCTTCTAAAGTGCTGTGCTCTCAGGCCTCACCGTGCATCAGATTGGCATGACTGTGGATTGCGTTGTATTAGAATGTCTGATTTTTTTAAATTATTGACTTTATTTTCGTTAAAAAAAAATTATTCAGCTCTGTTCTTCCTGGTCCCAGCTTCTCTCTGCCTGTCTCCCTGGGGGCAATCCTCCTTCTCTCTCTCTTCCCTCCCCCTTTCTACAATAAATCTTATACCGTACAAAAAAACAATTGTTCAGTGAAATTTGTGTTGGGATTAGGACAGAATTTCCAACTATTTCTGAACTGGCCCTAAGCACACTTTTGCCCTTTTGTAATATGTATTTATGTGAAGTGACACTCTCAGCATTGTCCATTATAAAATCAAAATGTTGACCAACTCTTAAAAAAAAAAAAGCTGAATATTCAGCCAAGATTTCTTCCTTTTTAAATTTTAACTGTATGCACATGCATGTTTTGCCTGCACGTGTGTCTGTGTGTTGTGCGTATGCCTGGTGCCCACAGAGGTATGGAGGATGGTTGTGAGCTGCCATGTGGGCGCTGGGAACCAAAGCTGGTCTTCTGGAAGAGCAGCCAGTGCTCTTAATTACTGAGCCATCCTTCCGGCCCCTAAAGGATTGCCTTGACTAGGTTAATTGAGATGGGAATACGCACTCCGAGTGTGGGAGGCAGCATCCTGTGGGCTGGCGTCTGGACTATCTGTAAAAAGGAGGAGGTGAACTGAGCACCCGTGCTAGTCTCATTCCGCTTTCCGTGTGGCCGTGAGCGGCTACCTCAAGTGCCTGTTGCCACACCTTCCCCCCATGATAGACCTTACCTGTGAACCAGGTAAACCTTTGTCCCTTAAGTTGCCTCTGTCTGGTATTTATCAGTGGCAGGGAAAGGAACTAAGGTAGGTGTCCAAAAAAGCCCAGGTGTTACAGGCTTGGCCTAGCCACTCAGGACAAAACAGGGGTGGGAGTCCCCACACAGATAGCCTTAAAGGTGAGGCCTCTCAGCTCTAAAGTGGCTCCCGATTGACAGGCTGTCTTAGCTGTCTCTTGGGGACAATTCAAAGGCTTAATGGATGCCATACTCTGAGAGGCTCCAGGCCCAGTGAAGTCCCTTCAGCCCCTTCTGTGTTCTCTCTCTCCATCCTCCTTCTGTGCCCTGAGGAACAATGCCCCCGGATGTGGGCCCCAAGGCTTGCAGCCCCGAGCTGCCTGCCCACCAGCCTCACCACCCCCAGGCTATTGTCTGCTAGCCCTGTGGTGTGGCGCTCGGGCTGTGGGGCCCTGCAGGCTAGGGGACTGGGAATGGATTAGAGGTCCTGCGCTTGCTTTGCCCTCTTGCACAACTGTTTGATCAAAGACATTCCTGGGATGACAGCCCAGAGGCCGGCTCAGCTCGGCCAGGGGTGCTCTATCCCACCAGCACTGTGCTGTGCCCATGTGGGGTCCCTGTACACAAGCCTGTCCACCTCGTATTGACCAGCCCGTGCACCACACACCACACACACACACAGGCTGCCACCTCAACCCAAGTACAGGTTTGCCAAGCGAAGTATACCTGGCGGTGCCAGCTCCCAGCACTGGCCTTGTATGGCCTGCACAGCCTTGCCACTACACACACAGGCCAGGTCCCAATAGACATTGCCTCCTGGGCTGCCGTGGCAAGGCCTCTGGGGCACTTCGGGGAGGACACACAATCCTATTCTGCCTCGTGTCCCACACGGAGTCTTCAGCCCCAACTGCTGGCATTTTGTGGGCCCCAGCATCCCAGATCCCCTGTAGGGTCAGCGAAGTTAGCCCGCTTTCTAGGACAAAATACAGCAGTTGGGGTGACCCATGGACAACAGGCTAACTTCATCCCACATAGTCCTAGGATGTCAAATTGGAAAGGAGAGGCCGCACAGTGACCTGTGTCATGTCATGCAGAAGCTCCACAGGGCCTATATACTCACTCTGAGCCCTGTAAGACCAAGCAGAAATGCAGTGGGGTAACCCAGAATGGGGAGCCAGAGGCAATCTTCAGGGTTCAGGCCAGGCATGTTCACGACCTTGACTCATCTGACAGAGGTAAGTTGGCTCAGCAGGCAGGGACCCATAGAGCTGGTAGGTGCAGAGGATGGTGAGGACCAGCCTTTGGGCTTCTGAGAAGACACTAGGGTGTGCTCACTCCCTGAGTCTTTGTCTTCGAGGGCCCTCAAGAGCTACTGTACCATCCCCCCATGAACAGGAGTGTCTACCCTCCAGGGTTATCAGTTAAATCTGAGGGTCGGATCCTGGACTCTCACTGCTGAGCCAAGGAAAGAGGCTTGGATGTCAGCCATAAACTGGGCAATCACAGACCATCGGATGAAAACATGAGCCATTTAGAGACCGCACCATGGCGTGAGCCCTCTGCAATGGTGGCGATGCTTGCCCATTCCACGTGAGTGTCCCTTCTGTGACCACCCTGGGAGGCAGTGGTGGAAACTAGCAGCAGCCGCCACCCGCAGCCTGTCTTCATGGGTGTGTGCTCAGCCCCTGGCTGTTTGTGTGTGGATTCCTAGGACTACTCTGCTGCACTTGCTACCCTGCTGCTTCATCCCAGCATTGTCTCATGTCTCTCCCAAACCGTCCTTCCCATCAGCCCACCCGAACATGACAAGCTGGCTCTCCAGCGCTTCTAAGAACCAGGGGGAAAGCACTCTTCCACCTCAATGCCCTTTGGCCTTTTCCTGGAACGCTGAAGGCCCCATGATCCTTCTCTTGGACACTGTGGGGCTGTGGGCAGAGGGGGTCTGCCAGTCCCTGGGTGCCCAGCCCTATACCAGGCTCTGATGCTTATATGGAATTGGACTGCCAAAATACCTTCTGGACCCTGCCCTCAGGCAACTTTGCCCAAGATGGGACTGTGCCTTCATAAGCCACCAGAGAGGATACTGGAATCCCCTCAGGCTCTGGTGCTCCCCTTAAACTCTCATGGGGTAGGTTGGCTGGCAGAGTTCTCCTTTGCTTTTGGGTCACTGTGGGCCTCCTTCCCCTTGAAGCCTCTCTGCTTTCATCATTCAGGGCAGGTTTTACCTACATCCCCCACCTTCCAGAAGGGCAGGGGCCAGCCTGGCACCAAAACAGCCAACCTGAGACCCAAAGGTCACCTTGTAGAAGGTGATGCCTAAAGCAGACCCAGGTCACACCACATGTCCCCCCAGGGTTTGGAAACAATGCTAGTCATGAGCAAGTGCCACCTGGAGGACATCCCAGGAGTCTTGCCAGGCCACTCAAGTCTCCAGGAACTGTGTGAAAGGCCACCTCGGGCCTTGGCCCTAACACTAAGCATCACTCCCTGGGCGCTTGGCAGCACCTAAGGGCGGTGATTCACCCAGAGCAAACACCCATTTGTGCCAGACGAGGGGCAGTGAACGCGGGCTCTGTTGATCTTCTATCTGCAAATAAGCAGGAGGGCAAGCTGGCAGCAACAGGCCCGGAGCCGCTTCTGATCAGTGGCTGCCGCTGGCCTCCCTGACGCCAGAGGCTCCCACCCTGGTCTTAGCTGCCACCTGCAAACACCCTTCCCTTTGGGAGTCCCAGGTTGGTGCCAGAGCCAGAGATGCCACCAAAGCCTGGGGTGCAGTGGACAGGCTGGGCCCCAGAAGGCTGTGGCATCAAGATGGCACACCCCCACTTCTGTCCCCAGGGCCCATAAAATACAGGCAACACCAAAGTTGGGATTTTACCAATTTTATTTCTAGACTTTTTGTGTCTTTTTTTTTCCTGGACCATGCTGGTCACATGTCCATGCTGGGAAGCGCCATGGTGTGTCAACCAGAAATACACAAAGCCCAACCTGGCCACCAGCCAGAGCCCCTCAAAGCCTTTCATGTCACAGGGCAGACTCTGTGGACCCACTAACAGCATTTGGCCTTTTGGCCAAACCCTCACCCATCACCATGGACACAGCAGCCCTCAAGGGTCCTGCCTGGTTTGGACGCCTCGGCTAGGCTGGTGGTGACCATGGAGGTGACCATTTTGGTTTGGCAGCTTGCTAGGGAACTTGGGGGGAGGGGGGTGGCCTGCAGCACTGCAGCTGGCTTCGCCAAGGCCAAGTCTTTAAATTAGCACAACGCTGTAATTAACACGAAATAAGACAGAACACTAGAACCTAACAGATTAAATGATGCACCAGAGACTCAGAACAAATTCCTCTGGGCCCAGCAGCACGGTGGCATGCACAACAGGCCGCTACAAATATAACAATATTGATAACTAACAAAGAACAATACAGTTGCCCCGACTGCTGTGATGCTATGTCCCAGATCAAATGAAGGGCCCAGCATGACAGGTGCACGGGGATGGTCCCCGTCAGGGTTCCCAGGAGGCAGACTGCCAGCCAGGCCCATGCATGGCTAGGTGAAACATGAGGTATTATGAACACGAACCTGTTTTGTTTTTTTTCTTTTTTCTTTTTCTTTTTGGAATACAGCGGTAATCACATTAAGCCAAAATTGGTCACAATAATAATAATAAAAAAGGTACAAAAAAAAAAGGGCATCTGTAAATACACTCTCCTATGAGGAAATTAAAACTTGAACATGGCAATCTATGACATCATAAAAAAAAACAAAACAAAACTGACCCTCCAATAGCAGCGAAAACAACGTGAAAGATACAAAGCGACGCAAATCTGGTTCTGAACGTCTGGGATGCTGGGAGTCATCGGTAGCAGCGCTATGTGAAAGGGGCCGCAGCCTGTCCCGTGTGGTCTCTAACCCTCCACACTTCTTCCCTCACGTCCTCTCTCCAGCCTCCCGCTCTCCACCTCCCTTCAACACTTCCTAAATAGAAAGGCACAAAGTCAAGGCGTGCAAATTACCTACTGGTGCTGACCTGGGGGCGGCAGCAGGAATGTGCCAGGATCAAACTCATTTGGAGTCCCCTACTTTTCCTCAGTTTGGATGGCTCTCCGATGGGGCCATTTGCGTTGGGAAAGTTAAGCAGACCAAATCCCTGTCTTTGTGTGGTTTTGGAGACCCTCCTCTCCCCAATAAAAGACCATTCTCTCAGACACTGCACCAAGCCTTCGCCAGCAAGGGCAGAAGGCGTGCGCTTGAACCAAGGAAGGTCGCATTGTTTTAGGAGTCACACTGGCCATGGGCAGACCTTCCCAATAAATATTCTTCTGTAGCCTTAAGTATAAATTAGACATTTTAGTGTTTAAAAGCCTCCCTAAGTGTCGCCCCGAATCGCCTCTCTGTCCAGGTAATGCCCCACGGTCCCTACTTCCAAACACCACCTGGCACCAAAGCATCCTTTCAACTCAACTTCTCTGTAAGGACAGACCCCGGCGGTGCGAGAAGAGAGCTCTCTTCCTGACCCAGCAGAACTCCTCAAGCACCCCATGCCACCAGCCCCACACACCTGTTGTGCAGCCACCTGAACAATTGTGTGGACACCCCCCCAACCATTCCATCAGAACCCCCAGCCCCCCGCAGACACACACAGCAGCCACACTGCCTCCAGCCAGATGACCAAAAGTGCTTTGAAAATGGAATGGTTCTGGAACACGGATAAGGAAAACACAATGAAACAGAACAGACCACACACACACAGACGACGAAAGAAAAGCTGTGGGTTTAACCTGATGTGAGCGGGCTGCAGGGCCGTCAGGCCAAAAACCAGCATCTCTTTAAACAGGAACTACAAAATAGGAAGATTACAAAAATAGAATATATTATGTCACTATATCAGCCCCTCTCTACTGGAGCATACTGCATAGAGGGGGACACCTAGGCTGTGTGGCTGGTGCTCTGTGAACCTGCAGGTCGGGAGAGGGGAGAGGGCACGAAAGGTGAGCCCTGGGGGGGGGGGGGTGCCACACGCCATGAGACCGCTAGAGGTCGCACTGACCCTTGATAAGGTGAAGAGGTCTGACCGCCCCTGGTCAGGTAACAGAGGTGACTGCACTGAGCAAGCAGGGGAGTGAGGCTGAGGGCTGTGCCAAAGCTGTGCCTTTTCAGCAAAGCAGAGTACATTTCTCTACCTAAAATCCTCTCTTCTACTTTAACAACGGTTTGCTTTTTTTCCCATCTTTTTTAAAGCAATATTTCTTGTCTTTTTTTTTTTTGTTTTGTTTTTGTTTTAAACACATTTAAAAACAACAAAAAACAAAATTCTCCCGGAGACTTTCTCTGTGTTAATCCTATTCTTAGAACAGACAAGCACATTAATAGAAAACTAGCTGATTACTGGGGTACAGAATCCTATTTTTGTAGCATCCCCCTCCCTCCCTACACTTAGGGTGATGTGAATCCTCGTAGATCTCTCTCTCACTCTCTTGCTTTCAGGTATTTTTTTTTCTCTTTTGCTTAAGTCAGAAAGGAGAAAGATTAAAGAAAAACAACCAACAAAGAGAACAAAACTTCCCCTTCTGGTGACAAAAATGTCCCTGAGAGGGACTCTGTCAGGAGCACCCGGGCTGGCTCCTTCCTCATCGCGGGCTGCTGCTACTTGGTGGCACCCGCCTGCCCGGCAGCCCTCAGATGTCCACGTCTCGCACGTCAGTGGGTGTGCAGGCCAGATCAGCCTCTTCCTCCGCTTCCCCCTCCTCCTCGGTAGCCTTGGGGTCTACGTTCTGTTGGGCCTGGCGCAGGCTGGACTCCAGAAGGGCTTCAATCTGTTCCTGGCAGGCACGGAGGCAGTCCTGGAGAGGCGGGCGGAGATGGAGGGGGTCCTTGTTTAGCCAGAGGCTGGTGGCCAGGGCCTTGACCTGCGAGGCAGGTTTTGCTAAGGGCAAGGCTAGAAGAAACTTCCCAAGCCATGCCCAAATCTGCAAGGGACTAGAAAGCAAGAGGGCCACTTCACTTCTCAGCCTGGAAATCTCTGCCTTGCCCCAATGCCATGGGACAGCTGGCTGTTATCTGTGGGCCACTTGAATTGCTTGTCCACCCTAGGGCTGCCCAGCAGAAATTCCTCCCCAAGCCTCCCACAGCCCTACATGACATCACCCCCTACACCCCCCACACTCAAGACAGGGAGTTCCTAGAAATGGCATCTTCTTGAATGCAATCTCTGTAGGTGGTGCCAAGAGGAGAACCCAGGCTTCCAAGCCCATCTGTGATGGGTTCTGCACGGCTGAGGCAGGCACCTCTGTCTCTCTAGGTTCCCCCTCTTGGGCCAGACCTTGTACTCCTCACAAAGAACACCTTATCTCTCCCTCAAGCCTTCTGCCCAGGGTGGCCACTGAGGGAAGCCAGCTCCAGTGCCTCCATTGGTGGGGCCTGGAATGAGACTCATGAACTGAAGCCTTGCTTAAACAGGATGAAGCTAGGGCACTGCCCAAGTTCCTCAAGCCAGTAGTACTTCTGAGGGAACCCCTACATTCAGAACTTATGTATTGATCCCCCTTTGTTTGATGAATACTAAGGAAGGTGGGAGGGCAAATGGCCCTATTTTACAGATGGGGAAACTGAGGCCCAGGTGCCCTGCTGTGGACCCACAGACACCCTTCTGTCTTTGAAGCCTGAGGGTTCCCACCTGTCCACATACCCTATTCTCAGTTCTCAGGAGCCCCAGATGCTCGGGCAGAAGGGGATTACATGAAGAATCACAATTGAGAGGTGCAGGAGTTGGGGGAGGGGTATCCCCTGTGGCTGATGCCAGGCAGGGCAGAGCAGCTGTCACACCTGGAAGCCTTCCACATGATGGTGGCTCTGACTGACACTGAACCCCCAGCTCAAGTTCAAACCAGAATTGGACTTTTGCCTGTCCTGTCTATGCCAGCTTCCAATGTCCTCGAAGCCAGAGCGCCAAGCACAATCAGCCATGCCCCTCAGAGAGGGGTACTCACAGGCGGCATGGCATGCCTGGTACAAACCCCACTTGCAAATAAAGTTCTAGAATGCACAGAAGGTCTATACTGGAGTCCTTTGCAGACTCAACCTTCCAAAACTGCACCGAGGGAGACATGGTCCTATCGTAGCCAGACCAGGCCTCAGCTTCACATGCCACCATGTAACAGGAACACAGCCATCACACCACGGCCCTCACGCCTTTGGGGTCATGGTTCCTGCCTCCTGCCCCCAAACCTCAAGCTTGGCAAGAGGCTGGCGGAAACCCAGGTTTGGCAGCCCTCACGGCCCCGGCCTGGTGATAGCGTCTGGATACTGCACCCCACCAACGTTCCCCAGCCCCTGCAGTTGAAGGCTCCTTCCATGAGACTCACTCACCGGGTCACACTTGATTACTCTGGAAAGAAAGTGCGTCGTGCGGTAGCAGGAGAGGAAGTTGTTGGGGCTGCCCAGGTTCAGGCCTTGCATCGCAGCCACCACACTCCCAGCAGCCACCATGGAGGGCGGGTTGGAAATGAACTTCACATCTGCAGCAGAGAGGGACAGAGGTGGCTGTGAGCAGGGGCGGCCACAGGCCTGTGGTTCAGCTCCCATCCCCCAATTCTCAGCACAGCCCCTGGCGGTCCTCCAATCCTTCCGGTGCCTGCATCAACTCCAGCTCCCTGCGAGACCCCTAGGCGGCGCCAAACACACACCTTAAGACTCCCAGGGAGGCTCAAGAGGGCCTGGTCAGAGCAGCGACACTGTCAGCAACGCCTGTCTCAATCAGCTTTAAGAGTCACTCACGGCTCTATTCCTTTAAGAACTAGGACAGGGCACACCTGCATTCCAGCATAGAACCCTTGAGGCAGGAGGCAGGGAAGATCATATCTGTCCCACAGCTGGCCTGGCAACACACCAAGGACTAGAGACATCTGGTCACCTCTCAGCCGCTGCAAGGGTGTCAGGCCCAGGTCCTTCGAAGGCTAGGCTGGACTCCACAGAAGGGACACCCCCATCCAGGAGTGACTCAGAAGCTTCCACAAAGCCGTCAGTTATTAAAATGCTACCCTGCATCCTTTACCTGCTGCTTTCCTGGCTCATTGATCCTAGGTTAGGGAAAGGGCATGTGACCCCAGAACTCCAGGCCAGGGTCCAAAATGCCTCATATGCGTAGGCCCCCAGTTGGAAAATAACCCCACCGTTAAATGTTGGAGTCATGCTCTCCCACAGTACTGTGGAGGGTGTCACCAGCTGGACCCCTCTTCCACCCAACAGACTCAGCAGCCCACAGTTGCGTGTCACACCCTGATGGAATGCTCCTCCATACAATCCCATCACCAAAGACGAGCCCACAGGCTGCTTTCCTGTCACACCCAACAAAGACACAGTGACCAGGGCAGCCACTTGGCCTGTGGATCAGGGGTTACAGGCCAAAGGAGGACACAAGTGCCTGGTGTCCAGGGGGCTTGAGGGAGCCGAATGGGAATCAGGCAGAGGGCCGCCATGCTGAGACTGTAGACTACCCTTACAGAGTACCCAGCTCTGGCTCTGCTAAAGGGACCCGGCGGAAGAGGAGCCACACAGAAGCCAGACAATACCTCCAGGCAGCACCAAGGACTTAGCTCAGGCTGCTGAGTCCAGCAAACCAAGATTTGCTACAGAGTCAAGCTTAAATCACAGACACCCCTTTTGCAGGGAGTGAGACTCCAGCTGGAGTCCCCAGCCCCCTTCCAAAGCTTCCCTTTCCTCCTCCCACGTGCTGTGGCAGGATCTGTTATGTCCTGTAAGGAGCCCTCACACCTGGTTCTTCACACTGCCTGGCTGCTGCTGACGGAGCTGTCACCCAGCTTGGTGGCACGGCTGATACTCAGCAACACCCTTCATTAAGCTCAATCTCCCATTGTCTGTATCCACACAAGGGTGCGCTCTGGCCACCTGCGCATGCCTGGGTTAACAACCCCAACCCCAGGCTAGCAGTGTTCACACAGCTAGGAACCCAAGTCCAAGGCAGGGGGCACATTCGCAGGGAGAAGTCATGCCTCGACCCCCATCTGTAAGGGGAACTCTTGCCACATGGATAAGAGATCTATTTCGTTTCAGTCACCATGACATTAAGTTGGCTTCTTCCCAAAGTGCCACCCCCCCACCCCTCCTGACAAGGGAGGTGGTTGCTCCTTCAGAGGGACAAAGCCTCCGGGCCCCAGAACAGTGGCCTACTGCAGTTTACCAAGCTGTCCTCTGTGTACATCTGTCTTTTAGGGGCTCTTAATGGACCTTATCATAGACAAAGGCCATGCAGAAAGCGGGGAGGGCTGGGTCCTGTCACAACCAGATGCTAATTAATGCGTACTGGCTCCCCTGGGGGGCATCCAGGGGTCCCAGGAGAGGCACTTTGCTGCCAGAACCATCCTAGGGGAGGCCGTGCCACCCCATCCCTCACGTTACCTCTGGGAAACTCTGCCGCTTCTCTGAAGCCACTTTCAGTTCCATAAAAGGCTGCCTAGAGCTTCCAAGGGCTCTGCTCTCCCCAAAGGAACCCCAGCCAGATGCCTCCCTGCCAGCCAGCGGGGCCGCCCCCGCCCCTTAGATCCTTCCAGGCTACTAGTGGCCTTGGCACTCCCATCTGCCACCCCCCCTTGCTTCTGGTACACCTCTGGGGAGATGCTGGCACCCTCAGCAGGTAGTTGGTAGGCTAGATTCCCCAAATCCTGGCAACAGCAGCTATTGAGAAACACCAGCGATGGGGACTGCCAGACACAAGAGGGTGCCACGGGGACGCCAGGTGGGGAAGACATTACATGGCCCTCTCACATCGCAGGCCACTCAGACCGAGCTCCAGACAGTTGTAGCAACTGGGGCCTGATCAGGACCCACTGGGGAAGGGGGTCCTCAGCAGGTAGGAGAGAATGCAGGGCCCTCTGAGTATCGCTAAGCCTCCCGGGCAGGGTTCCCAGTTAGAGGTGGGGAGAGAGCTGTAGCTGTAGTACCAGGACCACCCAGAGGCAGCAGGGTGTGTGTGTGTGTGTGTGTGTGTGTGTGTGTGTGTGTGTGTGTGTGTGTTCCTGCATGGTTGTCCACCCTGAGTTAAGTCAGCCTGTCTTCTTTGGGTCTGAGGCCAGGAAGCATCTCTTGGAGGTTCTTGTCTCTCAGGCTTCCGACCAGCCCTCCCAGGACTCAGGCAGAAAGGACTGGCCTGAAGCACCCTTGATGAGGCCTCTAAGCTCCTCAGCTGGCCACCCGAGCTCTACCCCATGAGACTGGGCCATGGCCATTTGCCCCACGTCTGTAGGCACTTCTGGCAGGTGGCTGGCCTGAGAGAAGCTGGGGGGGAGGGTAGCTGGGACTCCCTGAGAACACAGGCAGGGCAGGAGGTAGGTGGGGGTAGGAGCAGAGACAGAACCCTTTTTAGAAATCACTCAGCGGCCACACTGCTACCTGGCAGTAGAAAGGTTGGCACAGGGAGGCTTGGCTATCCTGTTAGGTCCCTACGGTCTTGCAGCGTGGCCCTAGCTGAGAAGGGGCCACCCAGTACCATCATCTATCTGTGACAAGTTCCCTGCACCTTGGGTTCAGAACAAAGTGGGGGACTCTTTCCAACCTGTCCGAGACCATCACCTGGTACAGACAGAAGACGGCAAGGAAAGGCATTAGCCTGGGAACGGCATTAACCTGGGAATCACAAGGAGTCAGATCTCCCCGGGGAACAGCGGGGGTGGGGCCCTACCTGTGGCACAGAGGGCCACAAAGGTCTGTGCATGCTTGCGGATGATCTGCTTGTTCTCATCAGCCTCTGGCATTTTGGAGAGGAAGTGTTCGATGAAATCGTGAGGAGTCATGGCGGCCAGGTTCCATTTGAGCTTGTTCACCAGAAGCAGTTCCATTTGCTGCAGAAAATGGGGCAGGGGTCAAAAAGAGGGCAGTCTGGTTGGGGGGGTCTAAAGAGTGAGGACAACTCAGGACTCCATAGAAGTAAACAACAAAATGTGCTTGCAGAAAGACTGAGGGAGCGCCAAGCTGCGAGAGACAAAAAGACCTCCCACCGCCAGCACTGTGGCCCGCGCGTCGCTAGGGGGCGCACCCCGTTCACATTTCAGAGAGCCTACACGGCAGACATGGTGGGGAGTCCAAGAAGGTGGGGGCGGGGGGCGCAGAGGTGTAATGAGTTAGGGATCCTGCCCGCTGCCACTCTGCTGTCGGGCAAGGTGGGTGCCTTCCACGGGGCAGGAGATCTGTCCGTGGATGGCTGGGCTTCCTGCCATTTGCAGCTACCACCACCCAGGGGTCGCGCGGCTGAGGAGGAATGGCAGGTGGAGGGGTCAGCGCTTACCAGCAGCTCCTCCGGCTGGATAGAGTTGTCGGTGTAGATGCACAACTTCTCGGCAGTCAGAGGAATGGTCTCCTTCATCTTGGAGGCCACGAACATGCAGGCGGCACCCAGCAGCTGCAGGCGGCTCTTCTTCAGGGGCTCCAGCGATAGGAAGCGGTCCAGGTAGTTCATGGCCAACGGGAAGACCTCCTCCTCGCACTTCTGCTCCTCACAGACCTGCGAGGACCCGGGCCGTGACCGTCAACGGGGGATGCGGGGTGGGGGGAAGGGTCTTTCTAAGTGACCCCTCACCCCTTTCCTAGATTGCACGGAGCGCATGGGTGGCGAGGGCGCCGAGAGGGGTCGCGGGGGCTAACACCCCAGGATGCCCTCCTGCCCCGCGGGTGTCCAGTGACCACCCACCCCGAAACTGAAAGGGAAAGTCCCTGGGCAGCTGGAGCCGGGAGGGGGAGGGGGGTCGCGGCAGCGGTGGCCACCGAGACCGCGACCCTGGTGGAAATTCGGCCGCCACAAGCCAGAGATCCCACCGCGGGGCTGGCGGGGCGCCGGGGGCTGGGCGCCGCTCGCTCGCGCGCACGCGAGACACAAAGGTGGCGCCCCAGGCCGCCGCGCCGCATTTCCCAGACGTCATCTTTTCAAAAAATATTTAAAAATATTTAAAAAATAACTAGGCACCTAAAAACGGCCCGAAAACCACCGGTGGGCGACCCTTGATCCAGGCCGAGGGTCAGGAGCTCGGTGCACACCGGGGGGTGAGCCCCAACAACTCAAACTCCCGGGGCCCCCCTTTTGCTGGGTGCCGGCGCCGTTTGCCTCTGCAAGGGCAATATGCCTCACTTCAAAAATTATTTTAAAATATTTTGGGGCCCCTGGGCCTCCTGCTGAACATCTGAAAATGTGTTTTGGTCCCCCAGGCTTGACCTGGGCACGTTCTTCCAAGCGCAGACCCGCGCGGACGACGATCAATCTCTAGTGACTAGGGGGCCACGCGACCTTGCAGCCTGTCGTTTTCTCTGGACCGGGCAGTTTGTGCAGGGTGCCCAGGGGTCCGCTGCTTGAACAAAGGAACCCCCCTCCCCTAAAATATCCCTCGCACTGTCCTATTTAGTGACTCCCGACCGTCACGAGGCCCCTCGTGCCGGTCCCAGTGACCCTGCGGCCGCTCCCCGCCCTACCCCCCAGTTATTAATAAACACTTTTGCTTTGCAATAAAGGAGCAAAGATGGCGCATAATACTGGCACAAGCGGCCCTTGCATACGTGTCCACGGATATTAATTTAAAAATCAAATCTATGCCCCCTCCCCCCCGCGAGCTGGAAGTAGGCGCAGAGGCGGCCCCCGCCGAGACACTGCAGGAATGGGGCGCAAGCGGGGGCCACAAAAGATAGCCCACACCCTCGGTGGTGTCCCTGACACCGTCCTCCCTCGAAGGCACTTCTTCCCGACTGACCCCCCACCAGGAAAAAGAATCCCCGTCGCCCCAACTCCCACACCTTCCTCGTTCAAAAAGCCCCGAAGTGTAGCTATTTATTTTGAGAATCCCGAATCCTAGCAACACACCGGGGCAACCCCGTGTGGGAAAGGCAGACAAGGGAGGAAGATGCGGGTGGGGGCAACTAGCTGCCAGGGTGTCCCAAGCCAACAGCCTGGGTAGCCCCTCACCTCCAGCATCCAGGTGGCCACGATTTTCCTCATGGACGGCACGATCTCCCTCTGCACGCACTTGAAGTAAGACACGGAGGGCGCGCAAGTCTCCTCGGTCTTGAGCATGGCTCGCAGCACTCGGTCGTTGAGGAGGTTGGTGTCCGGGTACGCGCGGCGGATGGTCTCCACTTCGCAGCACAGGAGCTGGTGTTCCATGGCGTGGCCGCCTGGGGAGGGCTGTGGTCCGGCTTTGGGCTCCGGTGGCTGCTGCTAGCGCGCGCGCTGCCTCGCGCTCGACTGCCGGGCTCCGGAGCGCGCGGACTCTGCTGCTCTCTGCTACTGCGCCGACAGCCCTCTGGAGGCTGCAGGACTTTGCAACTTCAACAAAACTCCCCTGTAGTCCGTGTGACGTTACTGTTGTTAAGCAGAGATCAAAGCGGGCAGAGAAAGGGAGGGGGGGCAGGGCCGGGGCGGGCGCAGGGGGAGGGGGCTCAGGAGCAGCGAGCAACAAGGGGGGACAGCCCAAAGCCTGCCCTCCCTACCTTCGTAGATATGCAAATCGCTGAGACTGCTTCCCTCCTAGCTGGGAAAGAGTGGTGCAGGGGAGGGGGGGAGGGTGGTCTTCTTTCCCCAAGTGGGTCCTCTGAGACCTGTGGAGGTAGGTGGAGTGGCACTGGACAGGACAGCTAGGAGGGAGGCCAGGAGGGAAGCCAGGCCACACGCAAGCCAGGGGAGAATGAATGGAAGGGGAACCCTGGGGGGGGGGGGGCGCAAGGACACCCTATATTCAAGCCGGGAGGATGGGCGCGTTTCAGAGGACGCCGCGAGGACACCCACGGGCGGCCTGATTGCCTAGAAATTCCCGGCGTCCCCATCTCCTTTCAATTTCATCAACACGTGTAAAATTCAGGAACTCTATAACACGCGAAGATGCCGGACGAGCCCTAAGCTCCATCCTGGCGCACTGGAGGTCGTTGCAAAGGGCCAGATGGGTAGTTCCGAACTTTAAAGGGTCTCCAGCCTAGCAATGTGCTCGCTATAAAATAAAATAAAATAAAATAAAATAAAATAAAATAAAATAAAATAAAATAAAATAAAATAAACCCCCAGCAACAGCTCAAGATGGTGGCCACTATTTCCTTCATCTATTCCTCCTCGCTGAGGGTGGGATCTGCGGTTTGCCTTCCTATGGTGAAGGTTCATCCCGGCCAGGGTCCCCCAGTATCCCCGTCCTCCATTGCAGGAGCTTTACCCAGGAGAAAATAATAATAATAATAATAATAATAATAATAATAATAATAATAATAATAATAATAAACCTTAGAAGGAAAGGCTGAGCCATGATGGGCTCTTTCCTAATTTAGTTTTTTAATTAAGAAAATTCAATCGCTGCAAGTATTAGTTCGTCCTTCCAGGAACCGGACCACCGGAAGCTTTCCGATTGGCTTCGTCGGGGGAGTGGCCGTCCCTCCACCTTTAGAACTGCCGCTGCGGCCGCATTCTTGAGTTCCTGGGGGGGGGGGGGGGGGGGGGAGGTGTTTGAGTATCAAGACAAAAGCGTGCACCGGTAAGGTGATGTTTAAATAAAACCTAACATTCAGAGTCACATAAAATATCTTTAGAATGGGGGGGGGGTCCCCCACCACCTTAGCCCACCCGATTCTCCAGCCTAAAAAGTTTTCATAGTGATCGACCCCAAGTTAGGCTAATTATTCACGTTTCCTTGGGATAGTTCCGTGTCCCTACGACTGAATGGAAGAAACTGGGAAAGGAGCGAGGGGACGTCTAGGCAAGACGCGAACCCCTTCACCTTCAGAGGCTTATTCCTCCCGCTGCTCCTCCCCCAACACTGGGGTCCCTAATGCCCGGGTCCTGTGGGACAGTGATGCCACTACAGCTCCGAAGGTGGTGGTGGGTGGCCCGGGCACTGCGCCCACGCTTGCTCCGGCCACATGGCCCCGCCAAGCCTGGGAGCCTTAACCTAAGCACGAGGGCGGCCCGGCTGCCTTTTCATTCATAAAATCCCTACCGGGCGGCTGCAGGCATGATTTATGGGGCCGCGCGCTCTCACCCACGGCCGAGCGCCGGCGAGCGGGGCAGGCGAGCCGAGCCAGGGCGCGCCACCGAGGGCAACGGGGCAGAAAGGGGCTCGCCCACCCTGCAGCACGAGCTCGCGACCCGCAGCCAGCACCCCCCCCCCTCCTCACTCCCACCCCGGGAAAGACCAGGAAACTGGAATTAGCATGAGCCAATCCGGACGCGGAGCTGTTACTAGGCGGACCGGGCAGATCTCCACGAGGAACTTCGTTGATCTCTGCGCTCAGGGACGGGCGCAAAAGTGCAAGTCTGGTTGGCGGGCGTGCAGAGCCGTCCAGGAACCCGTGGGGGGGGGGGGGGGGGAGGCGCAGGAATTTGGGACCCGGCGAGGAGCGCCCATCCCCCGGCCGGGGAACCCCGCGCGTCCAGCTCCCCAGCCCTGGAGGTGGCCAGCAGTTCAGGGATCTTTCCTGGCCAACTGCTTTAAGAATCTCAGAGAAAGCGCTTTGGGATCTTTCACTTTTCGGTGAAAAAGTAACTTAAAACACACACGCGAGCACACTTTCTTTTGCAACTTTAACTTCACACTGGCTTAAAAAAAAAAAAAAAAAAATCTCGAAGCAGGAACTGCACGCTCTGGGCTGACAGTGTTCCGCGCTTATTTGTGGGTGACCTTTTGCAGACAAAAGGCCACTCGTCCAATTGACAGGGGCCCACGTTATTTGGACAGAAAAATCTCAAAGTTTTAATCCCCTTTCCGATTTCTTGCCTCCTCGATCCCCACCACCGCCACCACCGAGAGAGGAGAGACAAGAAACAGAGACAACTCCGTTGTAGCCTTGCCTTTGCCACCGTCCCTGGCTGTGGGAACTTCATTGAGAGGGGGAAGGGAACGAGTTCATTGAGGAACCCGCGCCGCTTAGCCCGGGGCTCGGCCGGGGTGGGGGGTGGGGGGGTGCGGGGCCGGGTGGCGATCCCGGGCCTCCGGCAGTAGTCGCTCCCGGAGAGGGCTGGGCGGTGAGGACGCACCCGGGTGGGGTCACCTGCAGCCGCGTACCTGGCGGCAACTTGAAAGGACCCGGCTGCCCGGGTTCCAGTTAGCCATTGTTAATTCAGCCTTTCAGTCGCTTCCCTCCCACTATGGGCCCAAAGGTTCCGGAGGTGCTGCCACTTCCCTCCCCGCACCCTGCGGGCGTTTCGGGGAGCGCATGGCAGCCCACGTGCTACGCGATTTCAGGCACCCTTAAGCTAAACACGGGCGTGGACGCGTAACTCAGCCCGTCTCCCCGAGCGTGCACGGCCAAGTCGGTCTCAGTCCCACTTCCCCAACACCTGGAGCCAACGCGCGCGCCTGGAGGGGCAGGGCTGGCTCCGGGGACCCCCAGGGTAGAGATGCAACCTTAGGGAGGGGGTGGCAGCTGGGTCCCCCAGCTCTCTGAACGCCAACACAGGTTCCCTGAGCACACCGAACCCTGAAATCCTTTCGGGATGTGTCGACTTTCCGGCTCTGGAAACGGCCGGTCCCAGACTAAAAGGATGGGGAGCGGGCACTACTCGGGACAGCAAGAGCCACCCCTGGCCTGGCAGGACCACGTGGCCCAATCGAGGGCGAGCGGATCGTCGTGCGATGGCAGGGCGCAGCTGCTGCAACTGGGGGCACCTGGCCACCAGCCTTAATCCGAAGGCGGTCAGGGCGCACGGCTCCTCCGAGCTGCTTCCTGTAAAACCCAAGTGTCTCCATTCCTAATCCAGGCCAGTGGGACCTTTGGAGTGGGACACTGGGGGAGGAAAGGGGTTCCAGATCGTGGGACGCCGGCTGCGGCGGGGCCCAAACGGGAAGGGCAAATTTAGCCCCAGGTTCTCAAACAGGTCTTCTGGCCTCACGTGCCCAGCCTTCCCCGGGGTCCCTGCTCCCCGCAGTGCTCCGCAGCAGGACGCGAGGGCAGACCCCCGGCTGGCTTCCGCGGTCCCACAAACGCGCGCCGGGAGTCCCGGGGTCACGGCTGGGGGCGCGCGAGGTCGCACTGCGCATTCCGCGCATTCCCGCCGACCGGTGTTTCGCCGCCACGTGGTCGTCCTGCGCGCCGCGCTTACCGTAAAGTATGGAGGCGACGCGCAGCAGTGGCTCAGGAGCGCCCGAGGACGCTCCCCAAGGTGAGTCGTGGAATTGCGTTTCTGTGGAGGCCCCGGGGCCTCGCTGGGTAGGAACTGCCCTTCCACGTTTATAAGGGGTACTGTACTGCCGTGGCTCTGCTGGTAGGTGTAAGATGACTGACTGACCCCCTAAGGAACTTGACTGGGTGGTCTGACAGAGGTAAAAGGCGGAGAAGAACTGCAGCGTTTGCTCCTGAAAGTTGAGTTTTCATCATTATTCCAAAACAGCCGTGGCTCAGGCCAGGGTCCTTTTGTCAGGAGACCCATCTGGAGGGTGCTTGGCAAGCAGAGAAGTGTCCACAAACGCGCTGTGACTATGTACTTTTTAAATGCGTTAGACAGATGGATCAACGCTTTAGAGTGCTTGCTGATTTTCCAGAGGACCGGATTCGGTTGCGGGTCAGGCAGCTCCCAAAAACCAGCTCCAGCTCCGGAGGATCCTACACATTCTTCTGGACTCTGGGGGTACCTGCACTCTCTCACACACACAGATGCCAACACTAATAAGCAAATAAATCGAATTTAAAGGTAAAGATTCAGTGGGGGTGGGGGATGACAGGTTCTGGCTTAACCAATGGGATGCCTCCACCACATGTTCGGAGAGTAGTTAGGCACTGTAATGGTTAATTTAAACTTGACGCAACCTTGAACCTCCTGGCTAGAGAGTCTCAAGAAGGCCTATGAGCATGGCTGTGGGAGACTGTCTTGGTTGCCTTAACTGACGTGGGAAGGCCTAGTGTGTGTGTGTGGGGGGGGTGGCACATTCCCTGGGCTTGGGTCCTGGGCTGCTCAAGAATGAGAAAAGTACAAACAAAATCAAGCACCAAAAAAAAAAAAAAAAAAAAAGCAAAATATTTTATAGCCAGGTGTGGAGGCGCTCGCCTTTAATCTCAGCACCAGGAAGGCAGAGGCAGGAGGACCTCTGAGTTCAAGGCTAGCCTGGTCTACAAACTGAGTCCAGGACAGCAGAGCTATTATACAGAGAAACCTTGTCTCAAATAAACAATCAAACAAACAAATAAGTGAGAAAGGTGACCTAGCACCTATTTATTTATTTACATTTTATGTGCATTGGGTATTTGCCCAAATGCATTGTCAGTGTGAAGTATGTCTATGTGAAGGCGTCAGATCCCCTGGACCTGGAGTTACAGACAGTTGTGAGCTGCCATGTGGATACTGGGAATTGAACCTGGATCCTCTGGAAGAGCAGTCAGCGGTAATAACGGCTGAACAGTCTCTCCAACCCCCGCCCATGCATTCATGTCTCTCTGCTCTTGGTGGATGTGTTGTGACCAGCTGCTCCTAGTTCCCGCCACACTGACTTTCCTGACAAGAATGGAACTCTGAGCTAAAATAAGCCGTTTCTCCCCTAAGCTGCTTTTTGCTGTGACGTTTTATCTCAGCAACAGAAATGAAGCTAGGACAGGCCAACCGGGAACCTGTCTGGTTTGTAACACCTCAGAGTCCTGGAGAGGTCAGAGATTTTGAGACATTTTCTGGACAACCCCTGCATGGGCAGATGGCCTTTTTACATTAGGGACAGGGCAGAAGCTGCTGACGGACCTTAGAGGCTCCATGGCTCCCAGGTGACCCCAGGGTGGCTCATGATCAGAATGAGTTTCAGGCCCTGCCTATCTCCATCCAGCGGGATGGAGGAAAAGGCCCCACCATCCAGCATCACCAAGTGGATGCTCTCATTGCAGTCATTTGACAGGTCAGGAAACTGGAGTGCAGAGGACTGACTGGGTTGGTGACCCGCATAGAGCTGGGCACAGGAGTCTGTAATCCAAGCACTACCAGGGGAAGATGTGATGTGGAGACTGGAGAGTCCACAGAAGCTCTTAGGACAGCTCACCGCTTTAAATACCAGGACTCATGAGGCAGAAGTAGGAGGATCCAAATTCAAGGTTAGCCTGGTCTATGTACTGAGTTCTTGGCCAGTCAGGGCCATGTAAGTGAGACCCTATCAAAAAACAAACAAACAAACAAACAAAAACAAAAACTTAAAACCAAACAATAACAAAACCAAGGCAAAGCCTGGCACAGTGGTGCACAACTGTGATCCCAGCACCCAGGGAGGCAGAGGCAGGCGGATCTCTGTGAGTTCCAAGCCAGCCAAGGCTACTCGGAGAAACTCTGTCTTGAAAAAAACAAAAAATCAAGGCAGACCCAAAGAGATGGTGTTACAGACAAAGTGGAAAGTGAAGCAGACCTCCACTATTGTCTTCTAATATCCACAGGGAACTGTGCACAACACACACAAACACACACAGGCATGCACACACGCACACGCATGAAAGAAAACCCATGTACTATCCGAGCTAGGCATGGTGGCCCACACCTGTCTCTCCAGCCAGCACTGAGGATGCTGGAGCAGGAGGGATGGCAAATCTGGGGCTAGCCTGAGCTACCTGTGAAAGGGGGGGAAAAAAGAAAAGTCACTTTAAAGCAATCTACCTTTTTTTCAGGACGCCGGGAAGTTGGAAAAGGTTTCTGTGTCTATGGAGGCAACACACAGAGCTGTGCTCCCTGGCCGCCCAGAGGCTGTCCCCATTTGTGATGGTTTCTAGGACATTTAGCGCAGGGCTGGAGGGTGGCTAGCGCCTCTTCTGTGCATTCATTCATTCACCACTTAGCTGAATACGCAGAGTGAAGGCTGTGGTGCACTGCCTGGGGTATGTGGAATTAATTAAACGTTTTGGTTTATATTCAGAAAGAGGATTGTTAAAATGACTTCATGATGAATCAACTCCCTTCCCTTTGCTGACTTCTGAGCTCTTCATGGGTGTGGGATTTAAATCACAGAAGAAAAAAAAAAAAGAAAAGAAAAAAACTTAAATTGGAAAAAAAAAAAACTGTAGCCACATGAATCTTCCCGTATTCTTCTGTCTTTTTAACCCTTAAAAGGCAGAGTAGAGTTCCTGATCCTGCTTCCCCCCCGCCTTCCGCATGCTGGGCTGACAACCTAGCATCACCGTGCCTGGTGTGTGTGGTCCCCGGAAATGTGCCTCCAACAGACTTAGGCCTGGGATCTGCCTCCTCCGTGCTTCCTCAAGCCCGGGGCCCTCACCTCCTGCTTTTTTGGGGAAGAGCTGAGAATCCCCAAGCCTAGAATCCAACCACCAGTAAATTCCCAGGCAGGCTTCGAGGTGATAGAGGCAGAGCTTATGCAGAAGGGCTGGAAGATCCTCGGGGAGATTAACTGTGAGAGTGGGCTGTGGTGGGTGTCACTGGAGGAGTGGGCGTCCTCTAGCAGCCCCCTTCTTCGTCTAGGCCTGGGCCATGCGGATGGTAACGTTAGCCTGCAGTGCATCTTGGTCCCTCTTTCTCAGACACTGTGTGTGCACGCACAGACACAGATGAGCCCACCCCAGCACACACACAAACAGCCAGGGTTGTGACTGAGGTTGCACTGAATCCCTCACCCAGGGGAGAAGAGACTCCTCTACAGATGGCATGTGTTACAAATTATCCAGCTGCTGGTGAAGCTGACAGAGCCTTCTAGTCACCCTTCTCGCTCTAGTTTGGCTCAGCAGTGTTCCCTGGTGATTCAAGGCTTCATTCCCAGGGTGTTCCTGTCGGGAGGTGGTGGAACCTTCAAGAGAAGGAACCTAGAGTCAGGTGCAGTGGTGCACACCCCTGATCCTGGTACTCAGGGGCCTGAGACAGAGGATGACATGTTTGAGAATAGCCTGGGCTGAAAAGCACACAGTTCTGCCTCCAAAACAGACAAACCCAAAATAAACAAACAAACTAAACCCACCACCAACAAAATCAATCAACAAACAAAAAGTCCTAAAGACAGACAATGCAGACAGAGATTGTCTGGCAGGCAGCCCTCAGGTCAAAGAGGAACATGGGGCTACTCTTCCTCCGGTTTGCTTTGTGGTCACAAGGCCATTCAGTCCTCTCTGCCCAGCTCTTTGCTCTCACCATCAGCACTAGAGACCCAAACCAGAATGGTGTCCCGTTCTGGACTAAGATTCTCAAACTGTGAATTCCGTGAATTCCAATATCCTCTGTTCTTCATAAATTAACTACTTGTTAGTGGCCGCAGGCAATTCATTACAGCAAGGGAAAGCTAACACAGCTTCAGAGTCACTGAATGTTTCCCCTCATCTTTTATTACCATTCTTCCTCTTCTCCTCCTCTTCTTTGGGACAGGGTCTCATATACCCCAAGCTGGAGCTCCTCATCCTACTGTTTCTAGTTTCCGAATGCTGGAATTACAGGGTGGGCCACCATGCCTCATTCACTCAGCACTGGGATTGGAACGGAAGGCCACATGTGTGCTAGGTGAGCACTCTACCAGTTGAGCTACAGCCTAAGCCCAGGTCCTCCTCCTCCTCCTCCTCCTCCTCCTCCTCCTCCTCTTCTTGTTTTAGTTTGAGCTGGGAGCCGGCAGTAGGAAAAGTAGTACAGCAATATCCAGAGTGTCTATTACAGGCCTATGGGCTGGGGGACAGGTGGGGCCTGATGTGACTGTGTCTGGGGTGGGGAGATAATGTTACGGATGTTTGGCTGGGACGCCTGTCCCGCCTGCCTGGTTCCTACCTGTTTTCTGTATCTTTCCCCTTTTCTCCTCATAGGCACCACCTCTAGTGTTATTGTAGCCTATAGCTGCAGAAAGACCAGGGCATTGACAAGCCACATTGTTCTTGGCCTGGAGCCAAGGCCCAAATTTGCAAAAGTTATCCCAGAATTGTTCCATGTCTGAAAAGCAGGAAGAAACCTGATGGATGCTGCCATGAAAGACCGGGTCTGGGGCCAGTCAAGGCAGCAGCAAAGAATAAATAAGGTCTAACAAGCGTTAGTGCTAAATTAAAAGCTATAGGAATTAGAGGGCGTGTGTGTGTGTGTGTGTGTGTGTGTGTGTGTGTGTGTATCTGTCTGTGTGTGTCTGTGTACTGTGTGTGCCGTGCTTGCAGAGACCAGAGAGGGCTTCAGGTCTCCTGGAAGTCGGGTTATAGATGGTCGCCCACCACCATCTGGGTGCTGGGAATCGAGCCCAAGTCCCCTGCAAGAGCAGCATGTCCACTCCTTTTTTTTCAAGGCAAGGTTTCTAACTGGGATGGAGCTCATCCATTTGGGTAGACTGGCTGAGCAGCAAGCCCTAAGGGCTCCTGCTGTCTCCTCAGAGATTACAGACAGTTGTCATAACACACACCTGGTTTTATCCATTTTATTGTCTTAGGAGATGGGGTTTCTCTCTGTAGACCTGGCTGTTCTGGAACTCTCTATATAGATCAGGCTGGCTTCGAACTCACAGAGATCCGCCCCCTCTGCCTCCCCACTGCTGTTCCTGAAGATGTGCATCAGTAAGCACATCCTTTAGGTTTAGGGTTTATTTTTTGAGACACGGTCTCACTGTGTAGTCCTGTAAAAATAAAACAGGTCTTTCTATTACTCATTCTAGTTCTTAAATAATGACAGAGGCCTGTTATATTTATTAATAATCTTGAGAACACTAAGCTGGGCAGATACTCATTTATTCTAACCCGTCTATGCTAGTCTGGACTATTTCCCAGCCATGTGCCCCGTTACCTGTCCTCTAGTCTTACCCTGGATGCTCCTGCTCCAGGTCTGTCCTCATGGCAACCTCCTCTTGGCCTTCTCATAACCTCCTTCTCTTCAATCTTCTTCTCTTCCCCCACCTTCTCTCTGTGGTCCCTACCTGAGACCCCCTGACTGGGATAGGAAGTCCTAACCCTCCTGCCCAGGGCTGATCAGCTTCTTTATGAACCAATTAGAGACAGTTTTTACACAACTTTGAGACAGGAGATTCTTCATAGAAACGACAATGCCCATGTCTGACTGCAGCCATACCTCAGCGCACAGAAACCAGCATCTGAATACACAGTGCACAAATCCATCCTTCCACCTACCCCAACATAGTGCTGGCTGGCCTTAAAGGCTTGAACTCACAGAGATCTGCCTGCCTCTGCCTCCAGAGTGCTAGGATTAAAGGAGTGTGCCACCACTGCCCAGCCACACCTAGGTTTTTAAAGTGGGTCCTGGGGAAGGAACTCAGATTCTCATATTTGTGTGGCAAGCACTTTGTGGATTGATCCATCTCCCTAGCCCCATGGCTTCTGTTTTAGAAGTGTATTTTTAAAATACCTTTATTTATATTTTTTATATCTATGAATGTTTTGCCTACATGCATGTGCAACACATGTATGAAGTACCTGAGGGGCCAGGAGAGGATGTCAGAGCCCCTGAACTGGGATTATAGATGGTTGTGTGATACCGAGCGGGTTCTGGGAACCAAACCTGAGTCCTCTGGCAGAAGAACAAGCACTCTTAGCTACCAAGCCATCTCTCCAGCCGTATTTAAAAAAAAAAAAAAAACGTTTTAAAGACTTATTATTATTTTTATTTATGTGTACAGGCGTCATCTGCATGTTTGTATGATATACTATGCATGCAGAGCCTGTAGAGGCCTTAGGTCATTGGGTCCCCGGGATCTAGAGTTTTGGATGGTTACAAGCCACCGTGTAGGGACCAGGAACTGAATTCAAGTCCCATCTATGAGCAGCAAGTACTCTCACCGCTAAACCATCTCCTTAACCACTCAGGTTGCTTTTTTTTTTAATTTTATTTTTAATTACTATTTATACCATTTCTCCCTTTCCTTCCCTCCTTTCAGCCCCTTCCATGCCACTTCATTCAAAAAGATATATATATGAAACTTTTATTATTTTATTATATATATTATATATATAATATAAATTATATATTACAAATATGTATATAATGTGATACACACACACACACATAGCTGGCTAGTTTTATGACAACTTGATGCAAGCTAGAGTCACTAGAGAGGAAGGAGGCACAAATGAGAAAATACCTCAACAAGATTGGGCTGTAGGCAGACAGACCTGTAGGGTATTTCCTTAATTAGTGATCCATGTGGGAGCCCGTAGTGGGTAGAGCCATCTCTGGACTTGTGGAGCTGGGTTCTGTAAGACAGCTGGCTGAGCAAGCCCTGGGGGAGTAAGCCAGTAAGCAGCGGTCCTGCATGGTCCCTGCGTGAGTTCCTGCCTCAGGTTCCTGCCCTCTTTGAGTTCCTGTCCTGACTTCCTTCAGTGATGGACTGGATGTGGAACTGTGAACCAAATAAGCCCTTGCTTCCCCAACTTGTACGTTGTCATAGTGTTGCACCACAGCAATAGAAACATATACATACCTTACTGAGTCTGTTTAGTATTGCTTGTGTATTCATGTATATTCACGTTTCTAACTACTTGTTATTGGCTAACCAATCGGAAGAAGGCTCATCCCCAGGGAAGACTAATTCTCCGGCTTTCAGCTGTTCTTCATCTAGGGGTGGAGACCTGTGAGATTTCCCCCATCCGTGTTGGAATGTCAAATGGTGCTGTCATTGTTCAGGTCTTGTTTTGAGACAGGATTTTTTTCTGTGTAGCCTTGGCTGTCCTGCACTCAATTTGCAGACCAGGCTGGCCTTGAACTTACAGAGGTCCGCCTGCCTCTGCCCACCAGAGCACTGGGATTAAAGGTGTGTGCCTCCATGCCTGGCCCAGGGGTCTGTTTTAAAGTTCAACACTTTGAGATAGTTTGTCAGGCAACAGATAACTAACAGAAAAGAGGGGCGAAGTTTCATACAAGCCTTTCTAAGCAAATGTGAGGCTCACTTTCCTGTCCTCCTGCTCACAGACCACTGGCCAGCAGATGGATGTCACCTGGGATGAATCCCAGGTGTGCTGCAAACTGCCATGACACCTTAAGGAACCAGGTTTTTCCTCACACTGGTTGCTCCTCTCTGAAGGGGGTAGTTGTGCTGAGAGGGTGTGTTACTCTTTAAGGATGTCCTCTTTTGCTTCCTGGCATGCAGCGTTCAGGACCTACAGGTCCTGGGACCTGTAGCTGCCATCTGTTTTCTGGGTCCCTTGTACCTGTCAACTTGTCCTCTGATGCCTCATGCTGCTTGGGTGCCCCATGACTCCCAAAGGTCCACTGAAGACACAGCAAGACCACCTATCTTAAGCCCTCTTCACCTGGGCCAGTTACCCCCTGCATTAAACTCCTGTTCTTGCTTACTTTCCAGCTTTCAGCTCCTCCCTCCCAGCATCGCGCCGAGGTCTTTGGATCTGACAGCTCTTTCCCAACCAACTCTGTTAATAGCTGAACACTGCAATCCCAGTGTACCTTCCTTTGCTTGGGGCTGCTACTCTCTGACCTGTGAAACAGCTGCTTTGTGAAGGGGCTGTGTCCTCTCCTAGACCATCCCATTCCAGCCTCCAAGGGATGGTACCAACAGAGGAAGGAACCCTTTGGAAAGGGAGCTCGCTGTGAGTGCAGAAACCAGGGCAGAACAGTGGTGTGTGCGTGCATGCGTGCATGTGTGTGTGTGCATGTGTGTGTGTGTGTGTGTGTGTGTGTGTGTGTGTGTGTGTGCACGTGTCTGCCTGCCTGTCTGTCTGTTTTAACCATGAAAGCGCAGGGTTCAAGGACTGTAGCAAGACAGGCCCCACATAGGTCCAGCACTGGACTGGCTCACCTCTGTTCTCGCCTGTTTTGTTGCCTCGGTCCCTTTACCATGGAACCCTGACTTGCTGTCCACAGACCTCCTCAGAGATGCCTTTAAAGGAAAATTAGAGGGAGGCCTCAAGGACTCTGCAGGGCTGGCAGAACTCGGTGAGGAGGGCACGGAACTCAGATCAAGGCCAATGAGTGTTTGTGGATCATTCAGCAGAAGGCCTCTCATTGGGGGGCAATTTTGTGGCTTTGCTCTACAATTTGGACACAAGGGAGCAGGCACAGTTAATGCAATAACTTTGTAAACCTTATCCCTGCCAGCCGCCATCAAAGCTACTGGTGAACACTCATTCCACTCCCTCAGCCACCCTCCCGGCCAAACTTGGAATTTTATAAGAACATCCATGCGGCCTGTTTACTCAGCTTCGAGTTGCAAATAATACTCCCCTTGAGTCTTTTTAAAGAGGAGAATTCATATACACACATATGTGTGTGTGTGTGTGTGTGTATATATATATATATATATATATAATTTTAATTTTAATTATGTGGGTATGTGCATGTGAGTGCAGTTGCCCATAGAGGCCAGAAGGGGGCACAGGATCCCCTAGAAGCTGGAGATAAACAGATGTGAGCCTTCCTATGTGGAAGCTGGGAACAGAACTTGGGTCCTTTATAAGAGCAGCAGGCACTCTTAACCACTGAGTCATCCTTTCAGACCAGAATCTTATTTTTAGAATTATATTTTTATTTATGTATTTGGTGCATGTGTGTGGCCACATACATGCCGTGGTACATGTGTGGAGGTTAGAGGAATACCCTTAGGAGTCACTTCTTTTCTTCTGCCACATGGGTTCCAGGGATTGGACTCAGGTCTTCAGCCTCGGCAGCAAGCACTTTTGCCTGCTGAGCCATCTTGCTGGCTCTTGGGTTTCACTTTTGCCTGGCTTCATTATCTGCTGTTGCCTGTGTCCTAGAACACTAAAGTTTTGATGTCCTACCCTGGGGTCTTGCAAACTTAAGGGGCTTTGCAAGAAGGGAGAGGTGAGTAGGGGATATGAATGGAGGTGTCTTAGGTTTGAAGAATGAGGTTATTCTAGTTGGGGTGTTTGTCTCATGGCTAGGAATGCCTTGGTATCATCAAAAACCAGGAGAGTGTGTTGGACTTATGGTTTGGATTGGAAGTGCCATGCCTTGGAGGCTTGGTCCCCAGCTAGTGGATGCAGTCACCTCACTCACTCATCATGAGTTGCTGACCTCATCACTGGGTTCATAATCTGTCAGCTTTCCTACAGAGGGTGGAAACACCTAGATGTTGGAGGATGGTCTTGTGCACTGTGTATTCAGATGCTGATTCCTGTGCCCGAGATCTGGTTGTAGTCTGGCGGGCATTGTCATTTCTATGAAGAATCTCCTGTCTCAAGGTTGTGTAAAAAAATTGTTCCTTATCATCTCTGATTGGCTAATAACGAAGCTGATCAGCCTATAGCTGGGTGAGTGAAGATGGGGGCGGAAGTTCTGTTCCCAGTCAGGGGGTCTCATGTATGGAGCAGAGAGAGGAGAAGAAGAAAAGTAGAGAGAGGAGGAGGTCACATCACCATGAGAAAGCATGATGGGAGAGTTGCCATGAGAACAAAGATGGAGCAGGATGGGCCAGGGTGAGACTAGATGGCAGGTAAAAGGGCACTTGGCTGGGAAGTGGGAAGTAGCCAAACAAACATATGCAGGTTAGAATAGATGAATACCTGCCCAGTTATTGCGCTTAACACTTGTTGAATAAATCTGATAGGACTCTGTGTCAATTATTTGGGAGTTGAGGTAGGAATTAGGCTCCTACTAATACCTTTAATTCAACACCCAGAAATGGAGGAAGTAATTACGGGGGGATGTGTTCTTAGGAACTGCATTTTGTCCTAGGCCTCTCTCCTTCTTTTCTTCCTCTTCCCAAGAGATGGAGTGAGGAATGGAAGAAAATGGATGGGCTAGGGCAGGGTTCAGTATAAAAGCAAAATTACATGTGTCCCAGAACCCTTTATTAGATACCAAACTTGTTAAAAGTCAGTCCCGCCTTTTCAAGGGATCAGTCAAAGGCAGAAAGCTGAGCCCCTTCCTGACTGTTCATGAAGACATGCATTACGGGCCAGCGGTGGTGCATAACTTTAATCCCAGGAGTTGGGAGGCAGAGGCAGGTGGATCTTGTGAGCCTGGTCTAACAAACTGAGTTCCTTCCAGGTCAGCCAGAACCACACAGAGAAACCATCTAAAAAACCAAAAAAAGAAAAAAAAAAAAAAGAAATAGAAAGACTTTACTGAGGACTGGTAAAATGGCTCAGTAGGTAAAAAGGCATCACACAAGTTTCATGATCTGAGTTGATCCCTGGAACTCACATGGTGGAAGGCGAGAACTGACTCCCAAGAGTTTTCTTCTGAGTGCTGCACATGAACCAGGACATGTGTATGTAGGTGCACACATACACACACACACATGCTCTCTCTCTCTCTCACACACACAAATAGGATGATAATTTTTTGTTTTTTTAATTTTTGAGACAAAGTCTCAATATGAAGCCTTTGTCTGGCCTGGAGCTTGACTAGGCTGGCCTTGAACTCAAAAGAGACTCACCTGCCTAGCAAGTGCTGGGAGTGAAGGCATGTGCCACCACCACCCTGCTAGGGGGTTGTCTTGATTACATTCATTGATGTGGGAAGACAACAGGCACTAAGGGAAGCACCATTCCCTAGGCAGGGACTCCTGGATTGCTTAAGAATGGAGAAATAGACCAGAGTACAGGCAAGCCGGGGAGAATGCCTGCATTCATTTCTCTAAGCTCTCCACTGTGGATGTGGTGTGACTGGCTGTTTGAAGTTCCTGCCTTGACTTCCCCACAATGATGGACTTAACCTGGAATTTTAAGTTGCTTTTGATCAAGGTAGAGTGAGAGGAATGCAAGAATCCTTAGAGGTGTAAGAGCGGGTAGAGTGGACTGTGGCCTCAGAGTCGGCTGTGGAGAGGACAGTTCAGATTAGGCCCGAAGCGTTGATTGTAGGGAGGCAGGCGGCTGATGAGATTCTGGAACGTTCTGTGTTTGTGGTCTCCTTTCATCCGAGCATCTGAAAACATCTCATAATTACACTTTGCAGAGGCCCCCTGCAGTGGGTCTAATCAGATCCAGGTCGAATCCGTTTGAGGTCCATTAAAACAAACAACTACCCTGGTCTTCGGATCCTAGCTCTGCTGTGATCAACTCCAGCTGCCTCGGTCTCTCTTTACATTCTTTTCTTCCATTTATTTCTTTGTGTGTGCACGCAGCACTGTTGTTCATGTGGAGGTTGGAAGACAACTTGTAGAATTGGCTCTCTTTCCAACAAATAGCTCCTGGGATTGAATTCAGTTCTTCAGGCCTGGCAGCAAGTGCTTTTTATTCACTGAGCCATTTTACTGGTCCTGATGCAGTCTGTTTCAGCATCTTTGGGTCAGAGAGAGACCCAAGCGTTTCAACAAACATACTTGGAAACCCTGTGGCATAGGAAATTCTTGGGTGATGCTGGGCCAGTCTTTTATCAGCACCAACTAGCGTGTGTGTGTGTGTGTGTGTGTGTGTGTGTGTGTGTGTGTGTGATGTATGCACATGTGAGTGTGTGTCTTCCTCTCTGCAGTAAATGCACAGGCCATAGGAAGCCAGTAGGCGTCCTGCTCTATCACTGTCCACCCTGTTCTTTTGAGAAAGCATCTCTCATTGAACTTAGAGCTAGGCTGGCAGCCAGGAAGCCCCAGACAGCCCCCTCCCTCTGCCCTCAACACCTCTGGGATTTTATCCACAAGGCTGCACCTGGGATTCTTAAGTGGGTGTTGGCAATTTGAACTCAGGTCTTCAGGCTTGTGCAGTACGCACTCTTATCTGCTGGGCCATCTTCTCAGTCCCCAAGATATTATTATTTTCTTTTTGACATGGCTTTATGAAAAGCCATTGCATGGAAATATTGAAAAGAAGATGGTTGGTCTCATGAAGCACAAGACGTTCCTTCTCCATGGTTAGCAATCCACACCATCCAGGAAGGGAAAGAGCCTCCGGTGAGCTGTGATTTCCCAGAGATCCATAACTTATCTCTCATCTTACGTTAATCAGAAGACTTTAATCAGGAGACATATTCCATCCTGGGAGCAGGAGCTTCTATTGTGTGTGCACAGAACACTTTTGATGTCTTCGAAGGGACTTCTAAGTCCTAGGAGGGAGAAGCCCACACAAAACTGCCTTTGTCCTTGCAACCTGCCTTCGGGGAAGCTCAGGATGAGCCCCGCTCGCTTGGAGAGAGAATGTGACGGTCTCTGTCCTGGCAGCTTATGCAAAGCAGTCCTGGTCTGCAGAGGAGGGCAGAGCCTGGTGAAGTAGCTATCTGATGCAGATACCTACACAGGACTTTCTGGCCCGATAAACCTGCCCTGTCTTTCTTAGACAAGGACTGCACTTTGTTTGCCGAACAGGTTACAGAAGCCATAGGAAGCCCTTGATAAGCCCACACCCTGTTCTAATGGCTCCCACAGTGCTCCGCCCCTCACATTCTTTCCCCTTGGCTAATTCACAAAAGATCTATTTCATTGAAAACACACACACACACACACACACACACACACACACACACCAGTATCTTGGGTGACATTGGCCAGTTTGGACACTCACATATTGTTGAACAGACTCAGCTTGGTGATAGGGGTCATGAATAAAAGGACAGCTCCAGCAGGCAGTTGTACCTCTGAGGGGTCTTAAAGGCAGCTGTTCAAGGGAGTCAGGAGCCAGCACAGGTAAAGATCTCACAGCTTGTTTTTATCTGTAACCTTTTTGGGGAGAGTCCAGTCAATGGTTCTGAGGATGTGGGGGAGAGAAATTTAAGTTCTTGGGTTCTGTCCTTAGAGCCATTGAAGTGGGGTTGGTGTTGGAGGTCCCAGGGTGACTCTGCCCTGAACTAGGTCCATTTAGGATGCCATCTGGCCTGCCAACAAACACCCAGGAGAAGAAGGTGGGCTGAGAGTCTATTCAGGTCAGTGTTCTGTTCAGCACCTGGACTGCCAGTTGACCTATCTGGTATGGAATGCAATGATAGATAAATTAGACCTTGAGGCTCTTTTGGGAGCTCAGGACTGCCCCAAACAAATAGGAAGCAAGTAGGGATGGTGTGGATCCATGGGAGTGCTGGAAGAATGTTCCAGGAAAATCTATAAGGAAAGGTAGAAGAGGGTTTTGGGAATGTGATCCTGCCTTGGAGTGGCCAGAAAACAGTTATTGTAGGTGCCAGTCCAGCTGGACCAAGAAGAATGGATGCATTCTTCATGGTGGAGGGGTTCACCAAGTTACCCTGAGGTGCCGTGATGGGGCCTCCAACAACAGGTACCACCAACTCACGCCCTAAAGCCGAGCGGTCTGACAGAGAGGTGTCCGGAGGGCTCTTAGGTTTTTCGGGATGCAGAGCCTGAGGCAAGGGCTTGGGTCCTCCGTGTGATTTATTGAGGGCGTGGAAATGCAGCTCTGTGCTTGAACACCTGTGCCAGCACCCAGGTTCAATCTGAAAGTAACAGAGGCAGCATTGGTGGGGATGGGACTCAGGAAAGCAGTGAGGGGTCTTCCTCAGAGACTGACATCAGCCAACCTCATGTGTGTTCTGGAGTATAGCTTATACTACATAATCAGTCCCACTGTGTGGCTTTTCTTACTCTAGGTCAGGCTGTCACCCTGTGGCTCTCCCATCTTGAAGTCCCCTTGCGGTGTTCTGGGTCAGATGGCTCCTGTGGAGTTGGTGGCAATTCAAGGGGGAGGCTAGGGATTTACCAGGAACTTGGAAAGAGTGCTTGGTGGACCTTGTGGTTTGCAAGGCTGGGTGAGGGTAGCAGCTCTGGGGAAAGAACTGTCATCAGAGCCTCAAATGCCAAATCAGGACCCTGCATGCACTGAGCGTAAGCTTGCTCTAACCCGTGCAAGAGTCTGGCTTCTGTACCCACTGCACTGCACAGGGTCAGGGAAAACAGGTCCCCACTTTCAGGGCTTCCTCTGTCATCCCTGAAGCTGAGCAGGAAGATCCCTATGGTTCCTCCCGTGAGTTCTCCCCTCCAGGGGTCTCACAGGTGGTGGGGAGTCAGTAAAAGGGATGAGAGGACTAGGAAGGCTGGTGGAGAACACCAGTCACCCAGGGGACATGCATGGCCCTTGGGAGGATAGTGAATATCAAGTACAGAAGGTGCATGGTCACCTTCTCTGAGAGGGGCAGTGGTGGAAATAATTGGCTTGCAGAACTGAATGCATTTAGAACAGGGAGTGGGAGCTGAAGGGACTGTCCCCGGAGTACCATCCCGCCAACACAACTCCTCTTTCCTCAAGTGTGCTTGGCACTTCTCTCTTTGTTATGACAAATTCTACACATGGAATAGTTTAAGGAAGGGGGTTTTATTCTGGCTCACAGTTTGAAGGCGCACAGTCCATCATGGTGGGAAGGCATGGTGGCAGGAGCATGAAGCAGCTGGTCACATCACATTCACAGCCTGGAAGCAGAGAGAGATGAACGCTGGTGTTCATTTCAGCTCGCTTTCTCCTTTTCATTCAGTCCAGGCCCCCAGCCCATGGGATGGTGCCACCCACATTGAGTGTGGCTCTTCCTTTCCCAGAAAACTCAGTCTAGAAACTTCCTCAGAGACACATCCAGAGGTGTGTCTATTCAGTGATTCTGGTTCCTGTCAAGTTGACATCAACAGGAACCATCATGCCACCACCTACACCAGATTTCAGGGCCCCTGAGTGTGTTTCTGGGTCCTGAGCAGGAAGAGGGGTGCCTTCAGTGAAGCCACTGTGTTGCATGTGAGCTGTGTGCAGGCACTGGAGCTGCCAAAGTTCTTGTGCCTCAGGCACCGACCTTGGCTTCAGGATGCTGAGTGGCTTGTTGACTGCTGACCGCTTAGCTCCTGGTCCCACAGAATCCACCCCAAGATGGAAGGTGGAGGAGCGATTGAGGGTGAGGACTCAGCTCAAATCCTGCACTGTTCTGATTCTGCATAGATGTGGAGGGTCCCAGCAGAGCCATCTCTCATCTGGGTCCACCTTCTGGCAGCAGCCTATATAAACGACCTGGAAGAAGGAAGCTTTCTCTGCCTGCTTGTTCTCACTCTTGCTCTCACTGGCAAGTCTGTTTCTTTACAGGCATTAGAGGTTATTTCTTCTAGATTCCTGCATACACTGAAGACCAGATGAGACATCCACCCTTGAGATTCTTGGACCGTTGGTTGGTAGGTAGTCACTGTTGGACTAGCTGAATGTCCTCTAAGCCATTCTAATAAATCCCATATATATATATATATATATATATATATATATATATATATATATATACACATATATAATATATTATATATTATATATATATTATATATATCTATCTGTGTGTGTATATATATGCTCATTCATTCTATAGGTTCTGTTCCTCTAGTGAACCCTGACTAATATCCATATGGTGGAAGGAGAGAACTGACTCTTGTGGGTTGTCCTCTTATTGGCTTGTTGTGATATGCACACACACACACACACACACACACACACTTTAAATAAGTGCAATAAAATTTTGATTTAAAAAAAAAACAAAATTGAAAAACAAACAAACAAACCACATGAGCCTGTTGAACAGCAAGCATTAGGGCTGTCTCATTTTATACAAGCGCCATGTTTGCTTTTTAAGCTGGAGGGCAGGAAGGCAGGCTGCGGCCGGAGACTGCTATTTAACTCGAGCAGCTGTGTGTCAGAAGTCTGGGAGAGATAAGGCACAGCTCACTTCTCCTTTGCATCAAAGCCAAGCAAGCAGTGAGAATGTTTCTCCGCAGAATTGATCCCTCCCCACCCACAACCAACCCCTGGGAAATGTGGATACCTTGGACTCTTAAATAACTCCGGGAACAGCAGGCTGATTGTGCAGCAGGGCCCCTAGCAGCCCCAGGTAGCTGTGACTTCCTGTGCCCAAGAGGTGACTTGAGATTCCATCCTGAGATCCTGCAACCAGGAAATATCAGCTTACACACCCACAGTGCCTTAAGGTAATCGTGAGAACTCCATTAAAGTTTAAGTCTTAATTAAGCCAAACAGCGGCCTAGGAATCGCAGGCATCCAAGGGCTTAGCAGTCTTAAGGGATCTGGTTTCCCTGAGGCCAGGAGTGGGGACTGCTGGGAACTCAGAAGGAGGTATCCATTGCAGCCAAGGGC
The DNA here is from genome assembly GCF_907164565.1 of Psammomys obesus. Classification (NCBI taxonomy): domain Eukaryota; kingdom Metazoa; phylum Chordata; class Mammalia; order Rodentia; family Muridae; genus Psammomys; species Psammomys obesus. Next base: position 2,494,817 of record NW_026592636.1, read on the forward strand.
ACAGGGCTCATGCCGCCCAGATCACCGCTGCAAAGGCAGACTGCAGCATGCATGTGGCACTTCTCTGCTTCTCCGGCTATGCCTTTATCTGCTACCTGTCCCTTCTGCCAGGCAGGGTGTGGGATGTGCTGTTTCCTGTGTGAGGATCAGCCCCATGCTGCCAGGGAGTGAGGCCGCGTCCTGATCCACAGCCAGACTGGATCTTGGTTTTCTTAGTGAACACATCTCTCATCTCCAGAGACAGCTGCAGGCTAGGTTTGTGGGTCCAACCCTCACTCTCCCTATGAGTGTCAGTAGACCATGCTGGTGATTCGATTGCTTTGGGCCTGTGACAGGGCCTGTTGACTAATGGCCTTGTATATTCCATGAACCAAGAAACAAAGAGACTGTGGGGCTGCGGTCCCACAATTCCTCCAGTGACCTAAAGACCTCCCACAAGGACACATCTCCTAAAGGTCCCTCCAGCTCCCAGTTGCTCCACTGAGGTATGAAATTCTCCTTGGGAGATGCTAACAGACATCTACCCACCCCAACTGGCATGAGTGACAGTTCTGTCTGGTGCAGCCTGTTGAACCTAGGGGTTTATTGGCCCCACTCACAGAAGCATGGGTGAGCAGTAACAGGATGGAGGAGGACCACAAACAGCTTCGTCACCATGATGTCCTGCCCCGGCGTGCTTGGTGACTTCAAGGAGGCTGCGTCACAGAGCCCTGCCCTCCAGTTAGCCTTCCAACCTCTGTGTACCCCAGCACACAGAGACCGTGAGACCGTGTGCAGATGGGAGGGAGGCAGAGGAGCAGGTGGCTGGAATCTCAGGCAAGGGTGCCATACCCTCCCCCCACCTTCTGTGAGGGAGCATCCGCAGGCTGGACCTTGACAGTCTCTTGCAGTCCCAGTGCTCACATGGTGATGGTTACGGGATGAGGACATAGATCTGCCACACCACCCTGGGGTCAGACCTTTTAAAGCTCTCAGGGATGGGCAACACCCGAGCTTCAGATTGCCCTGTGCATGGGCTTTTTGTCCCCGTGACAAAATAGTTGGCCCTTGCCATTCAAGGGGGGGAAGGGCAGCACTTATTTTGGCTCGTGGCTTCAGACGGTTCGGTTCATCAGTATGGGTGGTGTGGTGTTGGGAAATGTGTCTGTGGGGATGTGTAGACACCTGTGGTAGAACTTTCTCCAAAGCAGCCAGACCCAGGAAGACAGGACCAGAAGAGAGCTGCCTCATAACCCTCCAAGGCCACCCCAGTGACCTGCCTCTATGAGTCACATTTCTCATTAAGGTCTCACAACCTCTCAAAGCAGTGCTGTCAATCCGAGAGCAAGTGTTCAGATACAGGAGCCCACGAGTGCTTTCGGATCCATCCACAAGGCCCCATGAGCAAGCACATCTAGCTTCACCTCCTTTCATAAGGACCTTGTCCCCAGAACATGCTTTGCAGGATCAGATAGTCCGTACCCACTTCCCCCATTTACCCTGCTCCTTACCAGCTTTTACATCGTCAAAAAACAGGTGCTATTGACAAGATGGAAATGTCTGCGGTGCAAGCATGAAGACCCAAGTTCAATCCCCAGCACTTATTTTTTGAAAAAGCTGTGTGGTGGTGGTGCACGCCTGTTATCAGAGCTAGGGAGGTGGAGACTGTGATATCTGGAGCTCGTTGGTCAGGCCCTCTAGCCAAACCAGTGAGCTCAGGTTCAGCCAGAGAAACTGTTGAGAAATAAGGTGGAGAATTATTCAGGAAGTCACCTGAGGCCAACCTCTGGTCTCCATATGCACCTAGGCACATGGGTTCATGCACAAAATAAAAAGTGGTTATGCCCTTGTTACCCTTATTCTTAGTGTCTTGTCTTGAAGCAAATTAAGTGTCAGGGTGCTTTTTCTCCAGTCTAGCTTCTGATGGTGCACAGGTCTGAACACTGTTGATTTTGTAATGCAGGCTTCTCCTTAGCTTATTAATCTTGCTGCTTTCTGAAATCTAGATTTCCCACAGGCTGCTGGGGTTTCCTGTCGCTTGTAGGCAACGATTTCATCCCCACCTCTTGTCTTCCTCCCAACTCTTTATTTTATTTACTTATTTGTAGATAAAGTCTCACTGCGTCGCTCAGGCTGCCCTACAACTCACCACGCGGACGAGATGCCCTCAGATTCACAGAAGTGTACCCGCCTGTGCCTCCCACGTGCTGGGATTGGAGACTGTCCCACCACTGCCTGCCCCTGCGTTAGTGCGCCCCACATGCAGAGGTCTGCAGACAACTTGCTGGTGGTTCTGTCTTTACCATGAGGCCCTAGACATTACATGAGGTTGAATGGCAGGTGCCGTTACCCCCTGAGCCATCTCACCAGCCCTAGTTTTTTAAATTTTTTTTTAATTGTGTGTCTCTGTGTGTGGGCTTTGCTTGTGAGTGCCATGCATCAGATCCCTGAAAGCTGGAGGTACAGGCAGATATGAACCACCATGTGGGCTCACAGAACTGAACCTGGATCCTCCGTAAGAGCAACCAGTGCTCTTGCAGGATGAGCCATCAACTAAAGCCTCCACCCTCCAGATTTTATCTCATTTCTTGGTCCTGTTTGATTGCGTTTGTTACCAGCTCTACTGTAATTGGATGGCGGTGATGACAAGGCGTGTTGCTGGTTCAGCGGTGACAGCTTTGACATTCCAACACAGTAAGCATGAGGCTGGGCTGTCCCCTCAAAAGCATCTCGTTCTCTTCAGTGGACTCTCAGAGGTTTTTGTGAAATGCCATTCCCATTATAGATCTGTTGCCCTAACCTCCATCCCTGGATCGGACCCTTGGTGGGGCCTAGTCATATGTGCCCAGGTGCTTTGAAGTATTCCTGGTTTTGCTGGGCACCTGAATTCAGCCTGACTGTATTTTATTTGAATTTCTCTTTTGAGATCACAAAAGACATTTATCTTGGGCTGCAGAGATAGCCCAACAGTTAAGAGTGCTTGCTGTTCTTCCAGAGGATGGGAGATGGGTTCCCAGCACCCAGTTCTGGCATGCTGCTCACAGTTGTCTGGAACTCCAGCTCCATGGGATCCCACACTTCTGGTCTCTGAGGGCACCTGTGCTCATGTGCACACGCCCATATACATGTAAACATAACAAAAATAAAATAAATCTTTAAGTAATGTTTATCTAAAGCTATTGTCAGGTTTGGGGAATTGGTGTGTGTGTGTGTGTGTGTGTGTGTGTGTGTGATTTTTTTTTTTTTTTTGGTGGGTGAGATGGCTCAGCTGGTGAAGGTGCTTGCCACGTAGTGTAAGCTCCTGCATCCTGTCCCTGGAACCCACATGGTGGAAAAGAGAATTGACTCCTTCAAGTTGTCCTCTGACCCCCGCCCACCATAGCACACGTGCCACCCCCCGTAAATAAAACAAAAAAAATTCTTTTGACTTATCTAAGCCCAAAAGAGCTTTGCACTTGAAATGAGAGATGTTTAGAGCAACTCCTGTGATGGATTTCTCCAGGCTTGGTTCCTTTAGGAGGGCAATGAAAGTGTTTCTTCTCTCTCTCTCTCTACACACACACACACACACACACACACACACACACACACACAGCCAAATCATCTTTGAACTCTCAGTAGCAGAGGCTGGCTTTGAACTCCTGATCCTCCTTCCTCCATCTTCCAAGTGCTGGTAAGGACAGGTGTGCGTCACCACACCCTGCTTTAAACTTTACTGTTAAAAAGGATAAATGCCCTTTCTATCTAACTTTACACCCTTGCACATTTTTTTAATGAGCTTATCTCTATGTGAGTAACTGTTACCATGGTGGGCCTGTGATTTAGACTCTGGTCACCTAGTCCCCATCCCTCCTACTGAGCCCATGTAAGTTCTTGCTAGCCATCAGTGACACGAGGTTTTTTATGTCTATTCCAATCTGACAGACAAATCAAAACCAAAAGCAGAAACACTTGGAGCACTTTAATTTGTGTTTCCTTAACCAGTACTGAAGTTGGGCTCTCTCTTTCTTTTGCAGTAACTTTCCCACCTTTTGTCATTGCTTTTCAGGAGCTCTTTATATATTACAGACCCTTAAATATCCCACTGATCAGCCACAAATCTTTCTGGCATGTAGAACTTGTTACAATTTTTTTGACAGTATATAAGTAAGCTGTACTGGGCAGAGGCCAAAGTGAGGGTGATTCAGCCTTGGGTCATGCAGAGAACTTGAACATGCCCATTGCCTATTCAGAGCTAACTTGAGAATTTGACTCAGCTCTTCTTTGTTCTAGTTTCAACAAGCTCTTCGTAGGAAATGAGGAGGAAGAAAGAAGCTTGGCTGTGAGAACTCCCATCAACTGGAAACTTACTAGAGACACAAGAAACCCTGCAGATCAAAATTCATGTCCAACTGGGGAAGCCAGGGTTTCTTTCTCCCAGGTTGGCTGGGCCCCTCCGTGCTTGGTCACCCCAAGAAGGGAGGGAGATGCTTTCGTGGTGTAAGCATCAGGATCCCTTAGGCTTTCCTACCCAGCTTGTGTTTTGCTGATTTGAGGGGTTCCAGGAGGAAACTGAACTTGTCATCTGAGATGGAGCGTTTTCGTGAGACTCTTATTAGCTCCCACCCCTGGGCGAGGCCAGGGTTCAGAGGGCCTTGTTCCAACCCAGCCTGATAGGTAGGGGCAAGGCAGGGGCCTCTCATGTGGCCATACATAGTTTAGTGGAATCTTGCAGCAATTATCTATCTATCTATCTATCTATCTATCTATCTATCTATCTATCTAT
>NW_026592636.1:2499570-2540531 GCF_907164565.1 Psammomys obesus
TCTATCTATCTATCTATCTATCTATCTATCTATCTATCTATCTATCTCAAACAAAGCAAGCTATCGGGCCGAAGGTTTCAAACCTGTCTCTTTGGAGGCCAGTGGCATCTCAGCCCAGCTCTAAGCCCTGCCCAGGTGTCCCAGCAAAACAGAGCCTGATGGTGTCTCAGAGCAGGGGGAGGGGAGGGTTGGCAGACCCTGCCTCTGACCACTGCCATTCTGCTCTGGGAAGGCAAAGATGTTGATGACAGGCCACTGTAGGTGCCATTAAAATTGTTTCTCCTTGTGTCATGGTCTGACGCCTGCTGGGAAGCTCTTGTGGGGTGAAGAAGAGGCTAGAGAGGAGCAAAGGCCTAGAGACAAGCTGTGGTCAGGAGGTCACGGAAGGAGGGGAGTCTGGGAAACCTGAGCCCAAAGCTCTGGTGCATATCATAAGATGGCTGCCTTCCCATGATGCCCCGTGTGAGCTGTGATGAAGCCAAGGATATAGGATAACAGTTCGGAGGGCTCCATGAGGGTCAGGCACTGAGGGGAATAGAGGGCATGTGGACCAGCCTGCTAGGGGTCAGGGGAGCTGCCCTGGACCCCAGTTGGAAGGAGCAGGGTGTGTTAAGAGGACTGGAGTCCATGCTTTATGACATCTGGGGACAGGGCACAGGGCCACTGATGTCCAGGATGGAAGCCAGGGTTACGCTCTATAGTGGAGGGAGATTCCAGGCTGGCGAAGAGACTCAACACCCAGCAGTGAGAAAACTCTTTGAGCCTTACCCAGAGTGTGAAATTTGTTAAGCTTCTAGTGATGGTAAGCAGGGGTGTTGGGAACTCTCCTGACACTACCCCAACCCCTGCTGAGGCCATGGGCCAGGCTCCTCCCGTATAAACCAGGACTGTATCATGATCCACTCCTTGTGTAACATGTGCTGGGGGTTGATGTCAAGGAAAGGAATGGTGGCCGTGTATGTCATGTGAGTGTGTAAGTACACACCCAGGGATGACAAATGGTCACCAGCAGCTGCAGAATTCTACTTCATCTCAGGGAAGCACAGAACCCTGTCCCCACTCCATTCCAGATTGTGTGTCTGTGTATGTTGGGTTGGGGAATTGAATCCAGGACCCGGCACATGACTCAGTGATGCAGAACTTTGAGTTTGCATTTACTATGTTCTATGAATATTATGAGGCAGGATCTCATATAGCCTAGGCTGGCCCCAGATTTTCTATGTATTCAAAGATGACCTTGAACCTCTTATTCTCCATGTTCCATCCTCCCAGTGCAGATATGCACGGCTGTGTTTTACACAGCCCCAGGGATTGAGTTAACTGGAGCAGTGAGAGAATGAAGAGAGAACAAGCACACAGACACAGACATGCCGGGAGCCAGTGCTCTGGGCCCCCAGACGGAGAAGCTGTATCACCTAGAAGCTCATTAGCACGTTTATCATATACAGTTGAACAAGGAGATGGGCTTATCACATATAGATAAACGAGGGGGTGGGGTTATTGTGTACAGCTGAACAAGGAGGCAGCTTTAGCTAATCTTGGTAGAAACAGTCTTCAGGCTGTAAACCTGGGGGCAGAGAGGAAGCTGTAGGGGGCATTTTCCACACACACTGTCAGCATTCCCACTTAGACAGAAGGAAGGCTCTGCCATTTCCCCGAGCCTCACCTGGGGAAGGCTTTGCCACGAACTTGGGCTGAGGCGCCGGGGTGTGTGAGATGCCATGCCTATGTCAGCAACACACTCCACTCAGGACTTCACTCTGTACAGGGCACCACGATGACTGGCTCATGTAGTGGAGGATGAATCCAGGGCCTTGTGAATGCCAGGTAAGGACTCTTAAGTGAGCTACATCCCAGCTTTGTCGTCGTCATCGTCATCATCATCATCATCATCATCATCATCATCATCGTCATCATCATCATCATGGCTATTCTTGCTTGTCAACTTGACTGCATCTGGAATTCACTATACCCCCAAAATGAGGGGGGCACACCTGTGAGGGATTTCTGCTTAATCTGAAGTAGAATGACTCACTTCTAAATTGGATCTTTGAGGTAGGAAGACCCACCTTTAATTCAGATCTTCAATCCACTTCTAATCTGGGCCGGTCCTTTTGCTGGAAGCCTCTGTATAATGAGATGGAAGAAGGAAGCACTTGTTCTTTGCCTGCTTGCTGCTGCCTTTCTAGTAATTCTGCTCCTTCTGGCATTACAGCCTACTTTTTTGGGATTTCAGCATATACTGAAGACCAGCTGAGACATTTAACATCACGAACTCAACAACTACTAGATTCCTGGACTTTCCACTGGTAGGCAGCATTGTTGGATTAGCTGGACCATAACCTGTAAGCCATTCTAATAGACCCCCTTTCTATCTATCTATCTATCTATCTATCTATCTATCTATCTATCTATCTATCTATCTATCTACCTGCCTGTCTGTCTAAATTCATCCTATAAGTCTGTTACTCTAGAGAACCCTGACTGATACAACCATCACTACCACTATCATTGGAGTACTAGGGTCTTTTTTTTTTTTTTGTGACTAAGTGAGCTATCCCAGTCATGAACATTACTCTAAAGACCAAAAATGATGCTTTGATGATGGGGCATTTGCTGGTTATGTTCTCCTCATGTGTTGAAAGTTAAAAACCAAAACCTTTCTCTCTGTGAGGCTGCTTCTCGAGTGGTGTCCATAAAAGGTGAGTTCTCGGACAACACCACACCAATACCAGAAAGCCAAATACCTAATGCTCAAGGCCTTTGCTTACTGTAAGTCACTCCTAACTAACTTTTGTTTTGTTTTTGGTCTTACTATGTATCCCTGGCTGTCCTGAACTTCACCTTGCCGAGCAACTGATGCTACACCACTGTGACATTGCAGAATGGGGGGAGAGGGGGGAGGATTTCTGTAGCCAGCGCAGTTGATGGTTTTAAATTTGAATACTTTTTTTTTTTTTTTTTTAAAGACAGGGTCTAGCTAGTCGTGGTGGCATACCTTTGATCTCAGCATTTGTGGAGGCAGAGGGTGACCTGGTCTACAAAGAAAGTCCAGGACAGCTAAGGCTACACCGAGAAACCCTATCTTGAGAAAGAAAGAAAGAAAGAAAGAAAGAAAGAAAGAAAGAAAGAAAGAAAGAAAGAAAGAAAGAGAGAGAGAGAGAAAGGAAGGAGTCTCTTGTAGCAGGCTAGCCTCTCTATGTAGCAAAGGATGACCTTGAGTGCCTCCTTCCATTCCCTAGTGCTTCAATTACAGATGTACACCACCACACCTGGTTTATGGGGGGCACAGGGATGCAACCCAGGGCTTCAAACACACCTGGCAAGACCTCTGCCCACTGAGTCCCAGCACCAAACCTGTGTCTGGATACTTTTGATGCGTGTTTCTTGATTCTTGGCGGGAGCACCAGGTGTTGGGTGCAGGCGGCAGATTTTAACATGTGCATGAGGTCCTCTGGTTCATGTTAATGATTCCTTCGACCTCCTTCACCTTCATTTGTCCATATTTGTGCTAAACTTCAAAGCAAAGCTGTAAGTGGTCCAGGGTGATGCGGGTGGCAGGGGTGTTGGTGCCTTGCTGATAACACACCCGGGCACTCCTCCTCAGAAGGAGGGTATGGTGAATCACACAGCAGCAAGAGGACGCTTCATGTCCACAGTGAGGAAGGACTACCCAGAGGAGATGGGGTGAGGTTAATGATGTGCTGAATGGACGGGATCAGGCAGAGGCTGCCCCTCATCTTGTTTTGTTCAGGGTATGAGAATGGGCCAGAGCAGGAGAAATTTACCCATCTGTTTAAAAAAAAGTGATTTATACCAAGATCTCACATCACTCATGATGTTAAGAGAGAAAAAAGCAAACAAGCAAACTGAAACTGAGCAGAAAGGAAAAAAAACTCACCAATATGTGGCAAAACAGGAAAAAAAAAAAAACCCCACAAAACACAAAAACAAACCATGCACCAAAGAGAAAATTTCAGAGATCAAAATTCAGTGCAGAACCTAGAAGTGGCGTGGTGAAGAGGTAGAACCTCTAGATGGTGGAAGAGTGGAACCCTGGGAAAGCACTATTTCTATAAGTCTGAAACTACTGACTGAAGTGAGTTCAAGGCCAACTAGGGCCATGGAGCAAGACCCTGTCTTAGATCAAACTCCAAATCAATATATAAGATATTTCACAAAGTTCAACTTAACATATATTCAGCCAAAGACAGGATACAAATACCGCCACCGAGCAGAAAGGAAAAACTCACCGCACACATACACACAATCATAGAATAAGGAGACAAAAACTGGAGTGTGGATCTTGGGTATGAAATAAGTCTAGTCAGGTGTGGTGACACATGACTTAAATCCTAGCACCCAGAGGCTGAGACAGGAGATTTTCTGTAAGTTCCAGGCCAGTGTGGTCTCCATATTACACTCCAGGCCATCCTGGGCTACAGAGTCAGACCTTGTCTTAAAAATGAAAAAAGGGGCCAGAGGGAAGGCTTGTGGCTAAGAGCACTTGCAGAGGACCTGGGTTTAGTTCCCAGCACCCATCTCAGGAGATCACAATTACTTGAAACTCCAGCTCCAGGAGATCTGACAGCCTCTTCGGGCCTCTGTGGACATATGTACAACTTCTCCCCAAGTAAATCTTTAAAAACAAAACAGTAATAATAAATGTAAACGGTACAGATTCTCTTATTAAGGAGACTCTTAAGTTGGATTAAGCTTTATGTGTGCATACCATTTTCAATCTGAACCCCTAAAGCCCATCTGCTCAGTGGACAGAAACATGTAACCAATGCACACTATCTAAGTGTAGAAAAAGGAGGTGAAGGAGCAGTACAGATACTAGTCCAAGCGAAATTCAACAGCGAATACATGAACAGAATGAAGAAAGCCATTCTCTGCTTCACAGTGAAGACAGGCTGTGAGAGAGGGTGGGCTGACGGTAATAGGGGATGGAGCCCCATCGTCCATCATTCAAAAAGGTTGGGAACATGAGGAGAAATAGACAGAAACACACCTTGGCCTGATGCCTCTTTTTCATCTTTTGTTTTTTCCTAAACTTCAGAAGGCAAAGACTTTTTTTTCATGATCTGGAACCAGCAAGGTGAGAGCACTGGCCCAATCTACCTCTGGAGCCCTTTGCCATTTTTTCTCAGTGTAGGCTGTGTATATGTCACTAGGAAACACCACAGGGTTTGAGATAGGCTCCTGATCCTAACTTTTTGTGTAAAACACTGTATTACCTTCTTACAACACTAGACACTACTAACTGTTGAAACAGAGTCTGCGCGGTAGGTTTGGATAAGTGTTTGTGAGCCTGTCATAAAGCAATATCTGCCTGGCATGATGGTGCATGTGTGTGATCCAGAACCCCAGAGGAGAGGCAGGAGGATTGCTGCAAGTATAAGGTCAGCCACAGGAGAGTTCCAGTCCAGTCGGGGCTAGAGTGAGATCCTGTCACACACACACACACACACACACACACACACACACAAAGATTTAACATATTTTCCTAAGGCTTTGATTTATGACATATAATCATAGTTATTACTAGTTTCTGAGTGGGCATAGCTGTGTGAATGTGTGTGTGAGTGTTGTCAGAGTGTGAGAGTGTGTGTGGTCTATGTGTGTATATGTGTGAATATTTACGTGTGTGGTATATGTATGTATGTTGTGTGTGTGTGTGTGTGTGTGTGTGTGTGGTGTTTCTCCTATGCACATACTGAGAACTGACATCTTTCTGGCTCTTACCCTGCACTTTTATGTTTCCATAAATCACACTCTGTGATCATAACGCAATAAAAACAAAAATTTATAACCTGAGCATGGGTGTCTAACAGCCCTTTTCTAAATTAGGTCAAGGCAGAAGAAAAGGCTGAAATCATAGCTTCTAAATTTCTGGGTATGGTGACGCTGCTCTCTGCCCCCGAGTCTGATGTTCTTGTTCTGAAGGAATAAAAGAAGAAGGAAGGAGAATGAGATCAGGGAGCAGAGGGCAGCCGGCACACAGCGGGAGGCTGTGCGGCTCAGAGTCACAATCGGGGAGTGCGGCACTGCTGAGAAGCCCAAGAACATAGAAATGGTCTCACGGGGTAAGAAGGCGCCATCCACAAAAGCTGCCAGAAGGCATGGCAGCTGAATCGGTAACACGCTCGTTGCACAAGCCCGAGGACCTGAGCCTGACACCCAGCATCCATGCAAAGAGCTGGGCGTGGGGTTGGCGAGATGACTTGGTGGGTGTTGCCGACAAGCCTGACAGCCGCAGTTTGATCTCTGGTACCCACTTGGTAGGAGAGCCGTGACTCCAGCAAGGTGCCCTCTGACCTCCACAGACACCATTACACAAAAGCTGGGGTGTAGAGATGGCTCTGTGGTTAGGAGTCTTTTACAGAGGACCTGAGTTCAGGTCTCAGTACTCATTTCAGGGGTCTCACAGTCACCCGTTGCCCCCTCTCCTGGGGCTCACTGGCCAGGCACCCTAGAGTCCCAAACCTGTGAGAGATTGGGTCTGAAAAACAAAACAGAACGGAACACCCGTGGAATGCCACGTGAAGCTGTCCTATGGCTTACATAGGACCCACACGTGCACATTGGCCCTCCAGATGATGGTGTTCCATCCAAGAAGCTGAGCTCAGGGGCCAGGTTGCAGGGAGTGGGCTTCTCACTGCACCCTCACACACAATGAAGAGAGGGAGAGCTCTCAGTGCGACAGGTCCCCTGACCCAGCAATTGCTTCCCAATGCCACCCTCAGGGGCTTGGGATCCACAGATGGGTTTGGAGAGACACAGCATCAGGTCTACAGCAATCCCGTCCCGTGGAAGGCGGACATCGCTAAGGTGACTCTTCTGGAAAAAGCTTAAGGATTTCATCCCTGGATCTCCCTGCCTGCTACCACTTTTGGGCACTTGAGAAGGGTGACGGTCCCTCCCACAGCAGCTGCAGTGAGCTGCCCTCCCTCCCCCGAGTGGCTTCTAGATCATAGGTTCTTAGCCATTATGGAGTCTAGAGCTTGCATTTGTCAAGAGACCCCAGGCCACTGCTTGCCTTTGAAGGGCCAGATGTGTGCCTGTACACACAGAACAAAACTACCCGAAACCCCGCTCCTCACCCTCTGGGGTGGCTATGATCTACAACACGGATTCTAAGCGTGTGGAGGTGGAGGCACTGGGGAAGAGGAAGCCAAAGGCAGGGTGTAGACAGAGAGAGGCCGGTGCGGTTCCTGGCACCTGCTCAGCCTGGCCACCCCCTCCTCGTCAGCCCAGGCAGTCGCCTTGCTTCTCTGGCTGCAGTAGAGATAGCCAGGACACCGTGCCCTGAGGTGGTGGTGGAGGAGGAGCCAGGGTCTGGTTGCCACTCCTCCACCAGCATCCCAGGATGCTCTTGATCCGAGAGGAATGGCGACACACCCACTCCCGTTTATTGAAAGGCACAGGCAGAGCATGCTGCAGCCATGTGCCTACGTCAGCAGCTGATGTCTGTCTGGAAAGGGACATGCTTCACTCTGCCAGAGCATGCCCCTCTCATGCCCACGTCAAATCCTGGTCTGGGTGAGACCCACCCCTGAATCTGGGTGCTGTATGGGTGAGTCACCGTTGGCTTTGTCCTCAGTTCTGTCAATAACAGAACCTCACTGCTTGAGGTGCTCATGCAGTGTTAAGACTGGAAATTTCCTGATACCCTGAGCTGGCCCTGCAGCCAACCTTCTGGGCTACTGTCTCTTGTCCATGAGAAGCTGGCAGGTGCCACCAAAGACCTGGCACCCTCAAAGGACTGGGGCCTGAGGCCAGGTAGCAGGTAGAGCTTCAGCAATTTGGGGTGGGTGGAGCTACTTGGGAGGGACTTTGTGAGGGCAGGACTATCTGGGTTTGCCCTCTGGAGGAGCTGAGCTCTCTGGCGGATGGAGCTTAATGGCAAGGGAGTGGTTGTGGGGGCGTGGCTTCACAGCCGGGGTCTGAACTTTGGCCTGGAATTGAGGGGTCTGGCACCAGGTCAGAACCAGAGGTAAGACGGCCTGGGTGCTTCATCCTGACCCTGGAGGGTCCGGCCTGGGGCAGCTGGAACCGACCAACTTCCTGATGGTTCTGCTTGTGATGTAGCCTGGAAACACGCCAGAGCCAGCACTTTTCCATGCTCTAGAGTGGGTTCCATGGCCTGGCTTTCTCTGTTTTCAGCACCCCTGGTTGTTGTACTCTCATTCATTCACTCATTCACTCATTCACTCATTCACTCATTCATTCATGAAACATTTGTGGACACAAATGCTGGGAACACAGCTCTAAACAAGATAAACTCAGTCCAGCTCTGGATTCTTTCACTCTGTGAGAAGAAATGGTATAAGCCAGAAACCTCGGCTCTAGAAAGGAGCACATCAGAGAGGAGTGTTGGGAGGACCAGCCTGACCTCAGGCTGGGAGTTGGTGGAGAAAGGTTCCCTGCCACAGTCAGGCAGATCAGGAGCCAGTGAATGCCCAGGAGCCTGTAGGCTGTGGGACCCCAAGGCTCCTGAACACACATGTCTTTTCCAAAGTCTCCAGTCCTCAACCCAGGAAGCTCTGGAGGCTTCCTTCAGGGTGCCGGAGGAGGTGAGTACTGGCTGATATCCTCTTTAACCTGGGCTGTCTGAGGCCCAGTCAGGAGAGGCTGCCGCGCTGACCCTCTGAGGTTGTGTGGTGAGTGGGGCTCTCAATCCGCATGGTTGGTATCCCATTACCGTGATCTCCGTTCGGATCCTTTCAGGTGGGAGCCTGGCCTGACATCACAGCCAGGGCCTCCTATATACAGTGCAGTCCCAGGGAAAAGTGGTGGCTTGGGCCATGGTAGGGGATAAATAATGGAAGGAACATGGGGTCTGGGTTTCGGGGAATCACTGGGCTGTGGGGAGACACCCCATGGAGCCACCTGAGGTTCAGAAATGTGTCTTGGAAGAAATGAGCCTTATGCAGAGGCTTCAAGAGCTGTCAGGAGCTTGTCAGGTGATGAGTCGGGAAGGGGATGTCAGAGAGGAACAGCAAAGACTGAGAGGCAGTGAGGCCCATAGTACGCCCTGCATTGCACACCTACATGAGGAGGGGAGTGGGACAGTGGGGATGGATCATCAGGAGAGCCTTAGGCCCTCTCTAAGGGGATGCTTCAGCCAGTGTAGCTCATAACAGGGGACCTTGGGTAAACTGAGCCCTGCACAGGTTCACTTTCATATCTTGAAGACCTAGGAGCCTGAGTGTTTACACGAACTCTCCAGGTTTTTTTTTTAAGTGTTAGCCAACAATCAAAAATCAGGCCAAATAAAACATCTCCTGGGGTGAAATTGAAAGTCTAGGTGACTCTGCTGCATTCTGGACCCTGTATGTGACATTTGTAATCAGGTGTATGCAGTTTTCCCACTTAACATGTACTGAATATTTTCCATGTTTGTGCAATCTGCCAAAAGCTATTTACAACAATTACATAACACTTGGGACGTGTTGGGATTTGCCTTTCATTATACTCCCTGATACATGCCAAGCTTGTTGGGTGGAGCCTTGGATACAGCCCGGCCTGGTTCATTGTTTCAGTGCCTTCAGGACAAGCCGCACAGAAATAGCAAATGTACTTCAGCCTCGAGGGCCTCAGAGACCTCAGGATGCCGGTGCTGGGGAGACCACCGCAACCCAACTTCCCAGCTTTCAATGTCAGCCAAGGACACTCATCTTGTCTAAGAGAGCAGTGCAAGCAAGCGGTGGGCTTGAGGGGCTACTCAGGGTAAACTGATAGAAGTGAGATATGTCTGTGTGTGCATGTAGGTTCATGTGTGTACATGTGTGTACATGTGTGTTGGAGTATGCTGACTGTATACATTCTGAGGAGAATGAACACTCTGATGTTTTTATCCAAAGACATATTGCATCTGTGTTAGATTCTTAGGTCTCTCTGGCTATCTCTGTCTCTCTCTCTCACACACACAGACCCTCACCCTCTGTTGTTGTAAACAGCTTCCTTGTCTCCAGTTTTCATGTGTGTGTGTGCGTGTTCACACACATCTGTGGACATGTGCGCCCACCTGTATGTAAATGCCTGTGGAGGCCTAAGGTTAACGCTGGGACTCATCCTCCTTCACTCCTCTACCTTACTCCCTGAGGCAGGATCTCTCAACCAAACCCAGAGCTCACTGATAAGGCTAGCCTCGCCTGCCAGCTTGCTGTGGGGGTTCCCCATCTGCCTTCTGAGTCTGGAACTGCAGGTGGGCTGCCAGGCCGAATGGTGATTTTGCATAGGATCTGGGGACCCCCCAGGCTAGCCTGACAAGTGCTCCACCACCATCTTGGCCATGAGCAGCGTCTCTCAAATACTTGTTTTCCAATTTGTCACAGCTTTTACAACTTACTTTTGTGCCAGCTCATCTTTGACTCACCACTAGTTTCCCAGTGACTAGGGTTTTCAGTAGCAACAGTTCCCTTCGCTTCAGGGAGCATCGTTCTCTTCTTCCATTTCTTTGGCGTGTCTTATTGCAAAGGCCAAAACACCAGTTTGACCTGGTGTTCAGATCGTTGTACTGCAATGTTTGTTCTTTATTTCTTCAAGTAAAGGGTTGACTGGGGGATTTGAGGTTGGTGCTTTCTGTCAGGCTGAGGCATCCTTTCCTAACCTGAGATTTCTTAGTGATACAGAGGGGTTTCTGGTTTTGGTTTTAGTTTTTCAAGGCAGGCTTTCTCTGTGTACCCCTGACTGTCCTGGAATTTTCTCTGTAGACCAGGCTGGCCTCACACTCACAGAGATCCTCCTGCTTCTGCCTCTCAGATGATTTCTGTTGATTCAGTAGTTACAGGGACATGGATGTTAAAATACTCACTATTCGCTATCTTTACCAATTTCTCCTTAAAATCTCACTACCTTCCACTTTATGATTTAGAGCTCTGTTACTGGGTGTTTGCAATGTTGGAATCATAGCCATGCAATTTAAAGCTAACGTGCTTTATGAGTGATGGTGGTTATGTTAATAACAGCTTTTTAAAAAATATTTATTTTTATTTTGTGTGTATGTTTGTGTTTGTACAGGTAGCTGCAGGGCCTAGGAAAGCCAGAAGAGGATGTCAGATTCCATGGAACTAGAGTTACAGATGTTTGACAGTTGTGATGTGGGTGCTGGGAATCAAACTGGGTATTATGCATGACCAGCAAGCACCCCTAACCGATGAGTCATCTCTCTAGCCCCCAGCTCTATGTTTTTTTATTGAAAAGACCTCCATTTGGGCCCCTGTAGGATAGTCTGTCTGGGTATAGAATTGCTGTGCAGTTAGTGTGAAGCCAAGTCTGTTTCCAACATGTCTTGGTGGCATAACTGTGCACACAGTCACGCTCTCACAGAAGCCTGGCATACTAGAGCAGTCCCACTCTCTGCAAAATCTTCTGTGTGGTCCTCAACAGTAATGCCCCGTCTCCTTTCTCAATCTTTCCCCGTCTTACTTTGTCATTTGTAGAATGCCCTGTAGATGATATCATTCAGCATGGAACTTTCCAGTCTTCTTGCCTTTGCCCAACATAATTAACTTTGAGTCATTTAAGGAACTGTGAGCTCTTCCTGTTTGCCACTGTTTGCCTGGTTCCTGGCCAGGATTTACTGCCATTTGTCCATTTAGCCAGGGACAGGCCAGTTGTTCCCATAACTGGGACTAAATACCTAGCATATTTTAATAAATAAAAAGCTATGTGTGTTTAGTGAATACCTGTCACCCAGCACTCAGGAGGTAGAGGCTGGAGGATCAGGAGTTCAAGTCCATTTTTAGCTACATAGTGAGTCCAAGACCAGCCCATGCTTGAGATCCTATCTTAGTAACTGTTCTATTGCTGTGAGAAGCCACCATGACCACTCTTATTAAAGAGAAAAAAAAAAGCATTTAATTGGAGCTGGCTTACAGTTTTAGAGGTCTAGTCCATGATCATGGTGGGAAACACAGCAGCATGCAGGCAGACATAGTGCTGGCCAAGTGGCTGAAATTTTTACATCCAGCTTCTCAGGCAGCAGGAAGAGAAAGCCACTAGCCCTGGCTTGGACTTTTGCAACCTCAAAGCACTCCCCCCAGGACACACTTCCTCCAACAAGGCCTTGCCACTCTAAAAAGGCCACACCTCCTAATCCCTCTCAAGTAGTTCCACTCCCAGATGACTAAGCATTCAAATATATGCATCGATGAGGGCCACCACAGACCCCATCTCAGAAAACAAAACCCAAACCAAAATATTTATTTGGCTCACAGTCCCCCCCTCACCCACCAATGGGCTTCCTTCTTGTCACCATTCTCATCTGGACTGGACACACTACTTGGTATGTGCTTGTTTAATTTTTTAAAAATTCCGTGTATGCAAAGGTGGGAACTAGAATACAAAGACAAGGCACAGAAACAGGACAAAAACAGCAGAAGCTTCTAAAATATTCCTTTTTTTTTTTTTTTTTGGATACAGGGTTTCTCTGTGTAGCCCTAGTTATTCTGGAACTTGCTCTGTAGACCAGACTGGCCTTGTCCTTAAAGAGATCTGCCTGCCTCTGGAAGGCCTAGACTATTCTTAAAAGGATATGGTGGTTCCAAAGAAAATGGCCCCCATAGGCTCACAGGCAGTGGCACTATTTGGAGGTGTGGCCTTGTTGAGGATGATGTGCTTACAAGAAGAGGAACGCAGGGACACAGGGAGAAGGCCTGGTGACAATGGATGTAGACATCAGATTGATGTGGTCACAAGCCAAGGATTCCTGGCGAGACCAAGAGCTGGATGAGACAGTAAGGAAATTTCCCAAGAACCCAAGGGGCAAGCAGGGCTTTGCCATATCAAAAGCCTAGATTTCCTCCCTCCAGCACGGGAGAGAATGCACTTCTGTTTTTTAAGCCACCCAGACTGTGGCTGGAGTTCTGAATTCAGGTCCTGAATTCAGGCTGGTCTAGCTAACCCATTTCCCAGCTCTCCTCATTGACATGAGGTAGAATACAGAGCTGAGGCAAGGCTTGGTATGGCAAGCCAGGATGGGTCTCTGGGTCCCCTGCAGCTCTCACCCTCACCCCCAAAGGCCTTTGACTGTGGACAGCCTTTGGTGGTTCCTTGGACAGACAGATTGGCAAGTTCTAAAGCCAGTGAAAAACCTTGATTGGCTACTGCCCCAGTGCGTTCACACACCTCTCAGTACAAACACACGGGTTCAGGTACGGCCAGGTGTGGGACATTGCGAAGCCCTTTGGCTTCCTGCGGAGGTTCATGGGGCTCCATGGGCTACCCCCTTCCCTACCCCATGAGTTACTCGGGCCATGGGGCTATTTGGCCAAGCATATCTGGTACATACAGTACATACAGGCCTGTGATACACATCTGCATACTGGAATCTGGGTGTGCAGGGCTGGTGATCAAGACCTGCCTCACCAAAACATGGTGTGAGTCTGGCCTGGAGCTCAGAAGGGAGCCTGGGAACTGGGTCAGACCATCCCAGGCCTCCTGGGCAGCTGCAGTGGGAAGGGCAAGGGCGCGGCTGGAGGGAATGCTTCTAGCCTGGTGTGCAGCATGCAGCTGCAGCACCTCCAGTGTGGAGTTGCCTTTGCCCCAGAAAGAGTGGACTGGGCAGCTTCCGTCCCTCTGCAGGAGTTTCCTGGAAGTCATTGTGATCGTTCTCAAGCCTTCTTGGAACTGGGGACAATAGGAGGCAGGCTGTCATGGGATGATAGCCCTGGGGAAGGTTGGGTGGAGGTGTTGGCTACTCAAAATCAAAAAGCCTCATAGTCTTGGGAGTGGCAGAACCATCCAGAATATTCCCTCAAAGGTCTCTCAGGAAGGCTGGGGAGGTGGCTCAGGCAGCAAAGTGTTTTTATGGACAAGCCTGAGGACTCAGGTTTGATTTCCAGACATGGTGGCATATGCTTGTAATCCCAGCACCAGGGAGCCAGAGACTGACAGATCTGTGCAGCTCACTGACCACACAGTAACTCTAGCTTACTCTTCCAAGCCTGTAAAAAACTCTGTCTCAAAAAACAGCACACTGAGGAAGGAAGCACACACACAGTCCCACAGGAGTCAGCCCCAGCCCCATGGATACTCTTCAAGTCCACAGCAGAACAAAGGGATCCCTTTGAGGCAAGAAGGATCTTTAGGGAAACCATCCCTTCCTGCCCTCAGGTGGACTTGCTTCAAGGACATTGAAGGGGTGGACATTTCTCTCTCTTTCTCTCTCTCTTCAGCGCTTCATCTCCCCGCTTTTAATTAAAAATTCTTTATCTATTTAATTTTATGTGTATGAGTGTTTTGCCTGCATGTATGTGCCTACCACAAATGTGCAGTGCCTGAGCAGGCCAGAAGAGGCACGTGATCCCCTGCAATTAGTTACAGGTGTCTGTGAGCTGCCGAGTGAGTGCTGAGAACTGAACCTGGGTCCAAGCAAGAGCAGCCAGCACTCTTAACTCTAAGCTTTTATTTTGAAAAAGAAAATGCAAAAGTTGTTAGGTTGTAGAAAATACCTGTGGATTCCTAAACTTCTTTGAAGCAACGAGGGAAACTCTCTCTGATGAAGCAGGCATGTGTGCAAGCTGGGAATCCGAGCACTCAGGAAGCAGAGACAGGTTCAAGGCCAGCCAGGACTAACTGCATAGGGAACTCCAGGCCAGTGTGGCCTCTACAGGGAGAGCCTGTGTTTTAGAGTGAGGGAGAGAGGGAGGGGGAAAGAAATAGGCTTTGTGGGTTGCAAGCACATGGCAGCCAGTTGTTCAGTGCTGTGCACCCCCTTCTGAGGACACCCCACCCAGGGATGGATGAGTCCAACAGCTTTTAAATGTCTGGGTTCAGCAAAACTCAGGCCCTGTCTGCCAAGTTCTTTTTCATCTCATTATTAAGCCCGGGTGTTTCCTACACCCCGACCAGCTTGCTTTGGGGTGCTCAGCTGGTGTCTAGGTGGCCCAGGCCCCTCCCCACTCCCCACCCCCGTTGTAAACAGGAAGCTGGCTTCTGCCAGCGCTGAGTGAACTTGACCATGGAGAGTTTCAAGAGCCCTCTCAAGGGCTCCAAACATCCTCCTTCCTGCCTCCGTGATTGGTGACAACTGGAAGGGAAAACCAGGGACAGCAGCAGGCCTGGCAAGGAGCTCACGGGCAGGTGTGTGCCCTGCCTGAGTCCAGTGTCATTTGCACCGTTTCTACTCTCGGAGCCAAGAGCTGACACCGAACTGTGTGCGAAACTTGACCTCTCCCAGTTTCTGCTCAAAGGGCTGAGCAGGTCTCCCGGCTGCCTCCACCTCTGTGTGTCTGACACTCTGTCTCTTTCCCTGTGCTCTGTGCACGCAGCTGGGATGGTGTGGCTGCGTGGTCGCCTCCACAGGTCTCTGTTTCTTTCCCCAAAGCATGAAGCTTCTGCTCCTACGGTCTCTGGGGTGAGCACTGTTTCAGACACGAGACGAAAAAGGGTGTGTGTGTGTGTGTGTGTGTGTGTGTGTGTGTGTGTGTGTGTGTGTCAGATCACAGGCCCTGGCCACTGCCTTTCCATCTTGAATGAATTATGTAGTTCTAGGATTCATTCTGCACCTTGGTGTGTGTAAGAGAGAGCTGGGGAGCAGGGAGGCCAAAGATCAGTCTTGGGAGTTACTCCTCAGGTGCTGTCCACCTTGATTTTGTTTTGAGACAAGGGCTCACTCTTTAGGTGCTGGCTGGCCTGGAACTTGCTCTGAGGACCAGGCTGGCCTCCAACTCAGAGTTTGCTTGTCTCTGTGTCGGGGTGCTGGGATTAAAGACCTGCACCACCACCATCCTGTGGGTGTTTTTTTTTGTTTGTTTGTTTGTTTGTTTTTTTGAGACATCTCTTCCTGACCTAGAACTTGGTTATTAGTCCATGCTGGCTAACCAGAGAGCCCCTGGGATCTTCGTGTTTCAATCTTCCCCAGAGTGAATCTCTCCTACAAGTGTACTGACCACACTTGGCTTTTTCACACACATTCTTGCTCTTGAATTCGGGTCTTCATGCTTGTCTGAGAAGCATTTACCATCTGAATCATCTCCCTGGATCTCCTCACCCCAGAATGTCAGCAGGGCAAGGTGCAGAGCTAAGGCAGAGCTTGATGGGGCAGGTCTTTTTAGTCAAGCCACCCCAGGTCAGGTCTTTGGGTCCCCTGCAGTCTCCTATAGAGGCTTTGGGACTGTGGTTATAGCCTTTGGTGGCTTAAAAAGTTTCCAAGGCCAGTCAGTGCCTTTTGTTAACCCCCTTTGGCCTGTGTCAGAGTGTGCAGTAGAAAACAACGGAAATGGTGCAGTGTGTGTGTGTGTGTGTGTGTGTGTGTGTGTATGTGTGCATGTGTATATGTGCTGTGGTATGGATCTAGGGAAGAGAGGGAGCAGATGAGAAGTTAGGGTGGGGCCGGACCCCCTCTCTCGGGTCTCTACGAAGCATTGCGTCATAAGAGTGGTATTTTTTCCTGCACACAGGCCAAGTGAACTTGACCAGGAGCCTGCCCAGGGCATCTGCAGGGAGAGTCTACGGGAATAAGAGGTGCCTGCCCTGTACCCAGCAGCGCTTCCTGACAGAGCTGGGGTCCCCAGGGAATTCCCACTTTGCTGCCCAGGAGAACTGCCCAGTGGGCAGAAGGCTTTCCTGCCAGGCCAAGGTCAGCGGAGAGTCCCAGAGCCTGTCTTCCTGAGCCTCCCTGGCCTAGCAGCATGCGTGAGCTGCCACAAAGGATGAGAAAAATGAACAGGAGATTGGCCACGGACCATCTCTCTGGTCCCCACTTTCCAGCCCATTTCCTGCTTCATGCAAGGCTGGTCCTGGCTTCTCAATCCTTTTCCTGTGGTTGTGGTCAGGTGATTGCCCTCTAGAGCCTCTTTCCTCTGCAGTGAAAAGTTTGTCCACTAAGGGGGTAGGGGTTGGGAATGGGGTATCATCAGGGACTGGTGCCCTGGGGTTGTTAGGAGACTAACCTCAACAGGAGGCTAGCTGGGAGGTGGCCCCTAGAGACAGAGACAGCATGACCAGTTGCAGCTGCCTGGTCAGTCAGGACTTCAGAACTTCAGGATCAAATTTTGCAGATGAGTGAGGTTGAGCTTTTGAGTGAGATAAAGGGTGTGTTGGTTGAACACCTGCTATCTTGGCCACCTAGGAAGCTGAAGCAGGATTGTTTACTTGGACAACAGATATAGCAAGATCTCAGTCTCTCTCTTTCTTTGAGTCAGGTTCTCATGGGGACCAGGTAGACCTCATACTATGTAGCTGAGGTTGGCCTTGAAAACCTGATCCTCCTGTTTCCATCTCCCAAGTGCTAGGATGACAGGCCTGCTCTACCATACCTGGCTTGGGACCTTGCCTCTTAAAAATTCTACAAATAATGAAGTCACTGTCCAGTGAAGACATTCCCATCTCTGGGACCACACTAGTCCCTCCTCCACTGAGGTTCCAGGCATGACCCCCAAACACCCTTCTTTATTTCCTTGTCAAAATGAGCTGTGTCACTCACAGGCATGCTTGCTTGGTTACAACTGCTTAAGAGTCCTTAGGCTTGTAGCTTCTGTGGTCAAACATGGTCTGACATGGTTTCTGCTGGACTACTGTATCTTGGGGCAGTTGGAGCCAGAGGCACCCTTGTCTTCCTGTTCTTGGCTTTGTCCCCATCTCGGTCTCAGCAGGTGGCCTGTGAGTCAAGGGCAGTGAGATTTTGCTTTCTTTAGGTTTCTGCTGAAAGTGAAAGTCCAGCCCCTCGTTCCAGGCCCACCTCTGGCTAGAAGCCAATGGGTCCCCACCCAAAGCCTCACCCACAGGCGGCATTTTGGTGGGTTGGAATTTCCTGCTTGAGGCTGTGCCCAACCCCTCCTGCCCTCTCTGCCCGCCTTCCCTGCCAGGCTCTCCCTGTCCCTCAGAGCAGGGGTTGAGAGGCCCTGTGTGCCTCAGGACAATCCTTCCCTGTCACCTCCAGCCCTTCTGCTGGTTCTGGGTCTCAAGGGGAAAAAACAGTTTGGGTATATTTGAGAACAGAATCACAGAGGTACATGCAATCAATCCTGACCACTGGGGTTCATCCCCAAGTAGTCCTCTGATCTCCACATGTGCTACAGGCTGTGGCATTTGTGTGTGTGTGGTGTGTGCATGAGTTTGTGTATGTGTGTGCATGCATGTTATAATAAAACATTAAAAAATTAAAGAACTGAAGCATCTACTCAATAATTCTCCCTTCATTTCTCTTTAATACCATCCATCATCCCTCTTTTCCTCTCCCCTTCCTCTTCCTTGCCCTGCATAGATGTTTTGTGGCAATTTCCTCAGAGATAAACCGTCTTTGAGGGAAGCTCAATATGGGACAGGATGTTCTAAGGGGAGGTGGAACATTCCATCCTGCAGCGAAGCTCTTAAGCTAAGGAAATAAACAATTTAAAAGCTCCAGGAAGTCCCTGAAACTGATCAGATTCACTAGGTCCCTCTCTCCCCAAGCGTATTTAAGTAGTAAAGGACTGTGAGAGACACTCAGATTAGCTGAGCTACCTGGAAGAGGTAGAGATCAGTAGGTGCCTAGAAAAGGCTCAGATCAACACTCTCCAACTTGTTGAGCTGCCTGCAGGTCGGACAGTGAGCTGTAGTCTTCTAGCTTTGGGGAGTGGGCCCTGGGGTAGGCTTTAGTGATGAAGCTGTCTTTGAGTCATTTGTGCTCCATTAGGTAACCCCTTGCCCAAATTCCTGTGAGTAACTCCAAACTGGCTCACCGAAGTGAACTTTGGTGGTATCTGTACTTTAGTCTGTCGTCACTTGACTGCCTGCAGTGAATAGACTTTCGTGTGGTGTCTTCCCAGGAAAAGTGTAACACAGCACAGATTGTTTAAGGCCAGCTCTAGCAGCTGCGACTCCAGTGTGGAGCGTCAACTTACTGGATTCCTATCCTGTAAGTGGCACCTCTTCTCCGTGCCTCCACGTGGAGAGGGGAAGACAGGGACACATTCCCCTACATCTCATCTCTCGGCTCTAACCCCCTGGCCTCGTCTAACCCCAGTTATCTCTACAGGGCCTGTCTCTGAAATCTGTCACATTACGGTTTAGGATGACACCGGAATGCTTGGGTGGGTGACACAACCTGGGTCAAGGGGGTCTGAAGCAAGCCAGGGCAGGGCCCAACTTAATTCCTACAGGTTCCTGGAGGCAGTTGGTAGAGTTGGGTGTGGCTGGTAGCTACAGGTGGAGACTGGCTGGAAGCGGGCCCAGGAGGGCCTGGAGCCTCCACTGAAGAGGGAGTGCTGACCATGAGATGAGTACTTTGGACTCAAGAGTTGGGGAGACTGCAGAGCATGGGGTTAAGGCTCAGACCATGGCTCCAAATGCCACAGAAGAGGGCAGTCTGTGGCAAGAGACTGAGGAACAGCAGGGGCAGATCCGTCACTGACTTCCGACATCTGCTGTGGAGGATGACCCAGAGAAGGCTCTTCTGTTCTGGAGTTCTTCCGAAATGGGCTTTCATAGGATGTATGGCTGCATCTCCGCTATCTACAGTACGAAGGGGGGAAAATGTTGTTTCTCACACTACATCTGGGGGCCTGTGTGTGTGTGTCTACATGCATATGTGTAGGTGTATGTGTGTGTGGGGGCAGCAGTCACTCTTTATCTATTTTTTTTTTTTTTTTTTGAGACAGAGTGTCTCATTGAACCTGGAGTCAGTGATTAGTGAGGCTGGATGCCCAGTGATCCTCCAGGATCCTTCTACCTCTGCCTACTTGTGTGTTATCACATCCAGCCCTTTATGTGGGTGCTTGAACCAGAACCCAGGTCCTCATGCTTGTGTGGCAAGCTATTTACTGACTGAGCCATCTCCCTAGCCATGTTTGTTGTTGTTGTTGTTGTTATTATTATTATTATTATTATTATTATTATTATTATTATTATAAAACCTTCCCATATTGCCCACATCTAATTACCCAGCTGGGTGGTATGAACCACAGGTGCTATGGCTATCATCCACCTCCAAAATTTCTCCTCTTCCCAGACTGTCAGCATGAAACATTGATTCCTGTTCTTGCCAGCCCCTGCGACCCCATCCTGATGTCTGTCTCCATGGGTCTGATGACCCTAGGGAACCTCTTGTGTGAAGGCCTCCAGCTTATGTCTCCTTGAGCCTGGCTTATTTCACTCAGCCTAGTGTCTTCAATCCCCCTGCCCCTCTATGTAGCAGGAATCATTTCTTAAAGACCCTATAGGGTCTCCACATACAACAGTTATGAAGGGAACTGAGCCAGGGCGCTCCTCCCCCTCCCACTGTGCCTCCTGGTGGTCCCTGGGCCTCCCTCATTGAAAGCCAGCCCCACTGGATCAGAGAGGCAGGCTAATAGGTTAATAGCAGGGAAAATGGACAGAACTGCTGTTGGCCGCATGGTGCCCTGCTCCCCACAGGTAACTCAAGTCTCTGATAAGCATGCACAAAGCCAGGCCACCGGCCCATAAGTGAGCTGCACGTCCCTTGGGTCAGGTCTCTGACAAATTGCCTTTGAACATGGGAGCCAAGGCAAAGGCCTCGGGCCCCAGGGGAACGATTCCCTCCCAGACAGGCTCATGAATGGGAGATATTTATCCCCAACCCAGTGCAGCCTACAGGCAGCCTGTGCAGGCCGTGTGCCGTAGGGGCTGCTCCATGGCGTCTGCGTACCTGGCAGAATGGAAAAGGCTCACGTCACACCATGGCTCAGTGTGATCTGGGCAGTGACGAACTGGGGAATTTGAAATGGGGCAGCAGCCTCAGGTTAGAGGAGGGTCCAAACCAGGCTAGCATCTGCCACCAGTTCCCCTGCCTTGCCATGCTTTTGTGTGAGGTGCCTGGCAGGGCACAAGCAGGCCTGACTGTCCCACATTTTTACCCTGGGTCTCTGGAGCTGCAAGGGCCCGAGGGAGAAAGCAAAGGGTGGGAGGGGAAGACAGAGGATCCAGAGGAGGCCGTGGCTCCCAGAGTTCAATACCAGCCCTGTTGTTGCCAGTGGTGTGGGCTCTAGGGATCCAACTTTCATGTTGGCTTTTCTTTGGCTCTTTTTAGCCAGGCATGATGGTGCACGCCTTCATGGTGAGTGGGAGCTCCTCCCTGTACTCAAGAGGTAGAGGCAGGTGGATATCTGTGAGTTTGGAGCCAGTCTGTTCTACACAGTTAAGTTCCAAGCCAGACAGGGCTACATAGAGAGAGACCTTGTCTCTCAAAACAAAACAAGACATAAACAAACAAACAAACAAACAGATAAATGTTTAAATATAAAAATCAATTAAAATGAATAGACTTCACTTTTGAAAGAAAGGTTTTTGTTTGTTTTTAAAATGAGTTTTCAAAGTATTATGCATTTTAATGATGTTTAACACACATTTTAAAATTGTGTTAGAGTTGGCTCCCTCCCTCAGCTCCTCTTTTCCTTTTTTGTGTCTGTCACTGCAGTCTCCTCTTTTCAACAAATAGGTTTTTTTTTTTTTTTTTTTTTTTTTTTTTCTTTTTGAGACAGGCTCTGTCCTAGAACTCACTATGGAGACCAGGCTGGCCTCAAACTCAAGAGCTCTGCCTGCCTTTCCCTCCCAAGCGCTGGGATTAAGGGCATGCGCCACCGTGTCTCAGCTTTGCAAACAGGTCTAACTCAACAGGAATATTAAGTAGAAAGCTGGACATGGGGTTCCAGTGGTAGGGGGCTTGAATTAGGATTTGAGAGGTCCTGGGTTCAGTCCCCAGCTTTGCATAACGAGGCATGCTGTCATTGTGTGCCCTGGAGAGGTAGAGGCAAGAGAATCAAGATCATCCTCCATTCTTGCACTGTCTGCTGGGAGTACATTCTCTACACCCTTCCCCTCTTTATTTTTTAAATTATATTTTTATTTTTTATATTAATTACAGTTTATTCACTTGTATCCCAGCTGTAGCCCCCTCCCTCGTGCCCTCCCAGTCTCACCCTTCTTCCCTCTCATCTCCTCCCATGCCCCTCTCCAAGTCCATGGATAGGGGAGGTCCTCTTCTCCTTCCATCTGACCCTAGCTTATCAGGTCTCATCAGAACTGGCTGCATTGTCCTCCTCTATGGCCTGGCAAGGCTGCTCCCCCATCAGGGGGAGGTAGTCAAGGAGCCAGCCACTGAGTTCATGTCAGAGACAGCTCCTGTTCCCCTTACTAGGGATCCCACTTGGATACTGAGCTGCCATGGGCTACATCTGAGCAGGGGTTCTAGGTTGTATCCAAAAAATGGTCTACCCCTCCCCTTTTGAAGGAAGTTGTATGGCTTCCACTAGGGTGACTGTGAGGATGCCTATGGGCAGGTCTCTGTGCCCAGATGACTTTTCAGCTCCTTTCACCAAATACCATGGAGCGGCATTATTGGGCTGAGTGTGACGGGGCTGGACTGAGTTTAGCTCTGAAAGAAAGTTTTTGCGAAGGATAACAGTATAAAACACCAGACTCCGCTTCCCTGGCAGGTCACTTCCTGATCCAGAGATCTCTACACTCCAACCTTCCCCTTCTGACCTCTACAGTCTCACCCTCTCCTGCTCCTTCCTACCACTGGAGCTTACCCACAGGTGTCAGCCGCACCCACAAGCTTGGTTTGGGCTCCTCCCAGACTAAGATTGGGACTGGGTAGATAGGGGCAAGTTAATATAGGAGAGCTGGTTCCAGGCATCCTCAGTCAACTGGAGAAAGAAGCCTATAACCTCAGCTTTGGTGATGGGTGGCCCGAGGGGACTCCTGGGGAGTGTATGTGGACATACTGCAGCCTTGATCCTTGACATGGAGGATCAGGAGGATCCTGAAGGAGGTCAATCATCCACACAGGCTTCTCCTCTCACCAGCTGCACAGGGACATCTCCAGAAGCCTGTGCAGTTGAGGGCCCATGCTTGGGGACTGCGGGCCAAAGGTCCTTCCTTGGGCTTCCTTCTTCTAGAACATTCTATATTTTTCCCCCTGGAGTCCCTGGCTTTGAACTTGTGCCATCACTCTTTGTACTCTGTCCTAGGATATTCCACACTTTTCAAGCAGCTCAGGGTGGGAGTCTTTGCCCCTACCTCACTGTGATTCTTGTCCTGTTCCTTCACATCCTTGGGGGACCTTGGTCCCGGAGCTCCCTTCTTTCCACCTCTGTATCCTAGCACCCCAGTCCTTCATGCTCACTGCCCCCTTCCTGTGACCGTGAGTCTCATCAGTGCCCTTGGGAAACCTCTGCTTGAATTTGAGCTTGGGAGTGGCTGGAGAAGAATGGAGCTGACCATTGACCATCAGGACTTTGTTCTGCCCTCATCTCCCCAAGCCCACCCTTAACCCCTGGCATGGTGACCTTTCCCTGACTCAGGCAGGATCCTAGTTCTCCCATGATGCCTTGCAGCAGTGGCTTACCCTCTGTTCCCATTTGCGCTCACACACTTCACTTCTGAAACTTCTTTTGGTTTCTCTGTTTGCCCAGCCCCGGCTCCCTTGAGATCTTCCTGCCCTGCCTGCTTTCTCCAGCCCAAGACAAACGGCCCCAGTGCCCATCCCACCCCTCGAAGTGATCTTCCCATGGCTAAGGTAAGGGACAGTCCTTGCCCACATTTTGTCTGGCTGGTAGATGCTTCCAAAGATACTCCTTCTCCCATGCCCCTGGGACCCCTTTCACACCTCAGAATAAAAATTCTCATCTGGACTTTTCAATGTCATTTCAGACCAGTGGCTTCATGGGACTGTAAGCTTCTTAGGGGTCAGGGGACCAATGCCCTGTCCATCTTTGTGCTCAAACAGGCTTGATTTGTGGGTTTAGTTCTGTCCCTTGCCAAATGTGACTTGTTTGCTGTTTTTTCTTCTTTTCTTGTTTTTGTTTTTTAATGGCAGTCTTTGTCGCCATATATGATCCCGGGAGTGAAACCCAACTACAAGAGAGAAAGAGGGTGTGAGCCCAGGGTGGTACCTCCTAGCTATCTGGGAGAAAGTGGAGGCAGATGGAGGCTTCTCACCAGCCTTCTAGCCTGCAGGGAGCAGCCCTGAAGCTCCAGCCCTTCCAGTGAGAGGAAGGCCACCTTTGGTTTGTTTGTTTGCTTGCTCGTCTTAGAGACAGGATCTCAGGTAGCCCAGGCTGGCCTCAAGCTCACTCTGTGGCTGAGGATGATGTCGGTTTCCGATGCTCCTGCCTCCACTTCCCCGGTTCTGGGATCCCAGGCTCGTGTACCATGACGGCTAGCTCTCTTTGTTTTCCCAGGCTCTCGTTTTATTTACTTTCAGCTCCAACATCATCCCATTAGGGAGGCACCAAGTGGAAGACAGAAAAAACAAGTATATTTGATACACGGTCCTTTCAAGTGGGCCCTGGGGTGCCTTCTGATCTGCTTCCAGCCTGTGGATGCCCCTGGGTCTCTGCAGAGCATTCCCAAAGATCCTCTCCCTTCCCAGTGCAGCCACCTCATCCTCACCACAACAGGGGAAGGCTGCCTGGGCCTCAAAGTTCCAGCCCTGCTCTGAAATTGGAACCATTTGTGTTTCTTGCAAAGTATCAATTTAGCAGTGAGTTGGGTCAGCCTGGCTGGCTGGTGGCTGCTGAGTGGCTCCTCAGGAATGCTACATGTCCTAGAGTCAAAAGGTCCTGGGTTCAAGTCCTAGCCTTGGTGCTGCCAAGCTGAGTATGTTAGTTTCTTTTCTTTTATAACAAAACCCCTGGAGAAAGCAACTTAAGAGAGGTAGGATTTGGGGCTGGGAGGCAGAGGCAGATCTCTGTGAGTGTGAGGCCAGTCTAGTCTGCGAAGAGAGTCCTGGAAAGCCAAGGCTACACGGAGGAACCCTGTCTCACAACAAAACAAAACAAAACAAAACAAAAAGATTTCTCTCCTCATCGTGGCTTAGTCTGAGGGTACAGCCTGTCAGGTGGGAAGGCAGGGCAGCAGGGGAATGAGGCAGCTGCTCACATCCTACCCAGGGTCAGGAAACAGAGAGATGAATGCTGTTCAGCCCACCCCCCCTTCATTCTGTCCGAGACCCCAGCCCATGGCATAGTAGCACCCACATACAAGATGGGTCTTTCTACTTCAGTTAACCTAGATTCCTTTTCACAGACATGCCCAGAGGTGTGCCTCTTGGTTGATTCTAGACCCTGTCGGGTTGACAGTCTATACTATCTATACTCTATGTATACTATCTATACTGTCTATGCTAGTCTATACTGACTATACTAACTATCATGTGGGGTAACTCCAACCCTTCCTGGGTTCCGCAGACGTCTTTAGAAAGTCACCCGGAAGCCAGTGATATGGATACTGAGAAGGAGAAGGTCTCTGAGGTCAGAGATGGAGGGCTTCCTGCAGGACACCAAGCCAGCTCTGCAGCTGAGAAGAGAACTGGAAAGCAGATCTTTTGGTGGTGGTGGTGGGGAGCTCTCATCTGTTATAGGAGACAGAAGCACCAACTGGCATCAAGTGGCTCACAGATGGACAGCCTGTGGCTCTGGCTCTGGCTCAGGGCTCTGGCTTCATAGTCTAGCAGCCTTCTTATGCTACTGGCCCCCTTTGTGCCCGTGCTGTCAACAGGATGAATTCCTCATGGCAACAAAGCAACTGTAGGAGGTCCAGGCATTGCATGGCATCCCTCACTGGCCAGAGAAAGAAGATCTTAACTGAAGACTTGAACCTCATTGTGGTTGGGCTAGCATGGGAGATTTGATTGTAACTGGCTTCTGCCAGTCACAGCTGGTGCCTGGAACAAGGGCTGGGGTGACTGCTGTTCTCAGAGCAGGCTCCTGAGGTAGACCAAGACTCCTTCACAGCTCAGGAAACTGAGGCACAGTGAAGCCAGGTGAGTCACTGACCAGTTGCCAAGACTCCAGCTGGTCTGGGCATAAACAGGCCAGCTCAGCCTTTGATTCCAAGGAGGCAGTGACGCATGGAGGGTAGGCTGGAATGTTCTAGCCTCAGAACTGTGAATTATGCCAACCATGGAGTCCTTATAGATCAGGGCCATATTGGCATGGGGATCAAGAGGCCTGGATTAAGGGTATCCAGACTCCGCTATGACTTCTGGAGCCCCATTTAAAGAAAGGCGACTATAGCTAGGAAGTCCTTGTGAATAGAGAGCCCACTGTGTGCCTCTCTCAGACCTTCTCACTGGGGGGTCATGGCTGAGATGTCTGCCCCCCAGCATCAACTATCCCCAGGATCAACCAGCAGGGCATTTGGTACATCAATCAGAGGGGGTGGGGCCTGGGAGGAGAGGCACAGCAGGAAGGCCGACTAGCTCAGCCCCCTGCCCAGCACCACCTCTGGTGACCCGAGGCATGAGGAACAGGCTGTCTTAGCCCCATGCTGATCGAGCACCAGGGATCCCAGACAGCCAAGGCAGTAAGGCACAGAAGTGAACTCCTGTGGAAATGAAGTCAGCGAAAGAAAGAGGATTTGAAACACACGAACCATATGCTACGTCTTAGTTTCGTTTCTGTCGCTATGACAAAATACCCTGGAAAAAACAACTCAGGGTAGGAAGGGGTTATTGCTCTCACAATTCCAGGTTACAGTCCCATTATGGAAGTGAAGTCAGCGAGGCAGGAGCTGGAGACATCTGGGCACAGGACGCCCTCAGCTAAGAGCGGAAGGGCCGCATCCACGTTACCTGCGTCCATCTGGCTTCCTCCTGTTCTGTACAGCTGGGGACTCTGTGCCTAGGGAATGGTGCCACCCACAAATGGTCTGGGTTTTCTCATCTCACCGAACAGTCAAGACAGTCCCTCAGAGACATACCCATGGGCCAACTTGAACTAGATAATTCCACACGGATACTTTCTTCCCAGGTCATTCTAGGTTGTGGCAAATTGGCATTTAAAACCAACCATCATGGGCGCGCGCACACACACACACACACACACACACACACACACACACGCATGCAAACGCACACACATATGAACATGCATTCATTCGTGCATACACACATGCATCCTCACGGCAGACCAGAGCCATTGTCTGGGCTACTTCTGACAGAGATGAGCCACAGTTCGCAGTTGAAGGATTTCCCCCAGAATCCAGAAGCAAAGGACCAGAAGAGCCATTCAATTGTTTTAGCATCTGCTACAGAGTGTGCAGGAGGGTTAGAAGAACATAAACAGTGAAGCCATAAGGAAGGACTGGAGGGCCACTTCCCCGGTGGGGTGCGGCGTGAGAGCAGAAAAGATCCTCAGGGACTGCAGAAGACCGCTGCAGAGTTGAAGATGCAGTGTTGGGTCCGTGGAGGGAATGCAGCATCATGGTAATCTTGGTGGACAGCTTGAGATAGCTTACGAGACAGTGGGCAGAGACAAGTGGGGACACCTCTCACTGTGTCGGAGGGTTCACCCTCACCCGTGCTGAGCTCCAATCTGACGGCATCGTTAGGAGGTAGAGGCGGGTGGCAGAGCCTTGTCTATAGAAGCCATTGACTGATGGAAGCATTGCCTGAGGCACCTGGATCTGAGCTCTAAACTCCTGTCTCTTTCTTAGACTTCCCCAGGGAGTTTACCTACGAATGATGTCCATGTGGCGTTTTGAGTGATCGGTGTCCCTCACAGGCTCTGTGGCTCCTGGTTGGCAGCTGTTTGGGATGCTTAGGGGGTGTACCTCACTGGGGCAGACTTTGAGGTTTCAGAGTCACCCACCGTTTCGAGTTTACTCCCTGTTCCCTGTTCACACTTTGAGATGTGCCCTCAGCCATTCCCTCTGTGGTGTCTGCCACCTGCTGCTAGGCTGTGTCCATTACTATGAATTCCAACACCCTGAAACCATAAGGCCAAATAAACCCTTCCTTCTACAAGTTGCTTTAGTCCTGTTTTTTGTTTGTTTTGTTTTTGTTGTTTGTTCTTTTGGTCACAGCAATAGAAAAGTAACTAATGCAGTTAGCTAAGTTTTTAAATTAGTGACAAGCACAGAGGTTTTCATGGTCAGGTGACCCTGGTTCGTCCCCCCAGTAGGTACAAGTGGGTACCCCCAGAGGCTGTATCTGCCAACATCAGCACAGGGCTGCTTGGACAGCACGTGCTGCTTCAGGTGGTAAAGTGGGGCCCTGTTTCTTGGATGGTGGGCCATTCCTAGGAGGCAGTAGCCACCTGGGCAGCAAGAGAGCCTCTCTGCTGTGTGTGGGGGGGAGGTTGGGCATCACCGTCTGGCAGTTCTCAGATCACTCAGATGTAATGGTAGATTTTTCTCATTGGCAGAATGAACTCCACTCTGGAAAAGTCCCCTGGGTTCCGGTGCTTTCCGCACTCCTAGGGGATTTTGGAATGCACGGGAACCAGGGCCATCTTGGCTCAGTACTGTCTCCAGCAGCCAGCATTGACAATGTTCTTTGGGTCCATGGATATGTGCACTGATCTGAATCACTCTGGCACATAGAAGTTATAGGTAGATCTGTACACCCTTCCCTCCCATCCCTTCTTCTTCCCTTCTGTCCACTCTCACCCATTCATCCTCCCATTCACTTCTCCGTGTGTGTGTGTGCATGTGTGTGTGTGTGTGTGTGCTTAGACATGTATGCACATGAAACTCAGAATTCAGTCATGGGTTTCTTTCTCATTCACTCTGCACCTCATTTTTTGAGACAAGGTCTCTCTCTGAGCCTAGAGCTCACTGATTCAGTTAGACTCACTGGACAGTGAGCGCCAGAACTCACCTCTCTCTAACTCTCCAGCAATGGGACCGCGGGTGCACGCTGCTATAGCTGTTGGGGATCCAAACTCAGAACCTCCTGCTTATGCAGGAAGCTCTTTACCAACTGAGAGCCTCGCCAGCCCAATGTCCCCTTTCTCTGTGCATTTCCTCTTGCTTGTCTGTATCCTTCCCATCACCCCTCTCTTTGCTGCTCAAGGGCTCACATTTCGAATGCTGCTCTTCTGGCTTGTGTATGTGTGGATTTCCGTCTTTTGACAAAGGTGTGGCATAGAGGTGAGGGGGACCACAGGATGCTGCCCAGATGGAACAGAGTGGACCTGGCCCTCCTCTCACCTTGGCCTCTTGGAACTGAGACTTTAGGCCTGCATGTGGAGTTTCCTTAGCCTGGGGCCTCAGATGACAACACACAGTCAAAGCAGCCTTCCTGCAATGAAGCTATCCCAATCCCATTGTTCTGTGGGAAAAGATGGCCGCCCTGTGCGCTCCCTTCTGGGACAGCTGCTTTCCTGCCTATCGAGAGACAGGGTCTAGCCCCTGAGTTGGGATCCTTATCATATGTAGGATCCCTGCTCTGAGGCTGTGCCACATAGTCTGATGGGCTGGCACCGTGCGGCAGCATGTAGCGAGGCCCGCAACAATGGCTTCCCTCTCTGCCAGCCTGGCCCCTGTGAACAGGGCTCTGTTGAGGCCTGGCTGCTCTCACTCCCAAAGAATTCCAAAAATGGCCCCATGTGTGAGTGTGCAGCCTGGGACCGCTGGGCAGCTGCCTAGAATGGGGCTTTGGAAGGCAGGGGGAGCTACCGCTGGTCACTGGTCGTCACATCCATGCCATATCCATCCAGCCTGGGGTTGATGATGGAGGGTGGGGTAGGAGTCAAGAGGAAGTGAACAAAGCTCAGGCCACCAGCACCCCTGTGGCTACCTGACATCAAGGTTGGCGAGGTGGGGGCAGGGAGGCTATCACCCTACCAGGCCTCACTATGGAAGCAGAGTCAGGAAGGCTCCTGTCAGCACTGTCTTTTAAAGCCCTTGTCCTCATCGTGGCCAGGGCCACTGGGCGGGGCAGGATGGCTCTCCTGTTCTCCCGCTTCCCAGCCTTGGCGTGCTCATGCTGCTCTGCTGAAGTCAAGGCCTAGGCCGTTCAGAGCCACAGAGCTGTCCTGGGCCCCAGCCTGTGCATGGGCACATTCCAGCTTCCGCCATCTAAAGCTATCAATAGCCCCATCGTGCACCCCAGGGAGCAGGAGACGACAGTCGTCCAGTTTGAAGTGCTGTGTCCTGTGAGCGCGGAGAGATTGTACAATGCCCTCCCAAGGCACAATGTGAGGCCTACACACTCCATCCCTGCTTTGGGGCCTGCTAGGTTAGCTCTGAGCAAGGACTGTGGTGGCTCCTGCTCAGTTGGGTGGCCCTTCCTTTGCTGGCTCTCTGATGCTAAGTGGCCCCAGGCTCTTTGAGATCCTGAGCACTGTGCTGGGAGCCACACAGGGAAGACCTTTAGGCTCAATCCCATAGGCCTCTCTATATAAGGCCTCTCTATATACATGTATGTATGTATGTATGTATGTATGTTTGTATGTATGTATGTATGTATGTATGTATGTATGTATGTATGTATATGGCTTTGGTTTATACCCTGACATGATGGAGGAGGCTCATGATGGCAGGCCCCGGTGGGGCCTTGAGACCATCTCTCTGAGTGTCTCACCATTATTCTAGAATGTTCCATTGTGGACCCATCTTCCCTCTAGACGTGCCTGCAATTGTGAACGTCCACAATGTTGGCTTGTTTGACATACATCAAAGTTTCTTCTGGCCACAGTACCCCACTTTTCCCACAGGTGGCCTTGCTTAAATTCATTGGCCATCACTGAACCTCTGTGTTTAGAGGTGGATGCCTGCTACCAGCCATCACAGCAGGAGCCCGGGACTATCCACCAGGACTAAGACTCATCAAGCTCTTGGGAGTGAAAGAAGGAGAGGGAGGGGGATTCTTCTTGGGGATGCCCCAATCTCAGGGAAGAGGAGAGGAACAAAAAGTATGGAGCCTGCTGTGCCCGGAACCTTGGTGAGGTAAGGTGTCTCCTCTGGGCCCTAGGCAATATGAGTCTGCTGTCACTTGAAGCCAGATTCTAGTAGTGCCTGGATTTTCCTCCACCTTCTTTCCCCACGACCCCATCCTCTACAGAGGCACTTAAACACTGGCTGGTGCTGGCACTGATGACAGAGACCATAGAGTCAGGGCCTGTACCCACATCCTTTCTGCCTCAGTTTCCTCCATGGACAGACGGGCCCCAGAACCATCAGGACCCATCTCTCTCCTACTGGGTTCCCAGAGTAGATATCTCCGGGCCCTCTGAGACCCAGGGAAGGTACCTGGTGGTGGCACAGCGCATGGCTGGCTGGCTTTGCCAGCACCTGGCATTGTCAGATGAGCAGACACCTTGGTGGGTGGGTGGGAAAGACATGCATACCCAGATGTTCCCAGCCAGTCCCACAGGGAACAAGACCATGGTTATTTCCAGGGTGTGAGAGATTCTTGAGGAGCCTGTGTGAGTGTTTAACCCCAGGTACCTATGTCTGTCTCTGTGTGTGTGTGTGTGTGGCTGAGGGTCCAGCAGGCATGGTAAAATGAGCACACCTCTCTCTTGGTCTGGGCCATGGGGCAGGCCTCTTCTAGGCCCTCAAGCTAACCCATGGGAGCAGCCGTGGCCATTCCCCAAAAGGCATGAGGACAAGTGGATATACCCCACAGATGTACCACGGACCAGGCCACCCTTCTCCATGTCAGTAGAGGTGACAGCATTCTGTTTCGTGCTGGAGGAGGAGATCCCAGCTGCCTCCCTCGTGATCTAATCTCAGCAGGTGATTGTACCCCTAGCCTTCTATTGCCTGGCTTTCAGCAGGCCAAGATGTAGGGCAGTTGCTCCTCAGCCACCTTCTGTGAGGGTTTACCTCTGAGCACACCCCTCTTGCTGAGGGTCCCTGGGATACTCTGTCAGGGCTCCCCTATGTCCATGCACGCTGAGGGCCCCTGTCTGTGCAGGGCTGTCTCCCTGTTCTCCTGGGCTTCGGAAAGCTAAATTTGGGATCGCCATCTTCCTGTATATCTGACAGCTGAGGGCCTGGGGCTGGACCTCTCTTTGGAAAGACAGCCAGCCTCCAAGGGATGGGGGATGGTGTGCAGAGCCAAAATCCCTCCCAGGCTCCTTGATGAAGCTGCCGGATGGAGTCTGCTTGGGGAGCAATCTGAAGATGACAATGGAGGAAGGGAAGGATCTTGTCCAGTGCTTCCTGTTTGCTTGCCTGAGCAGATGAGCTCTGATAAGTCCCCTGGAACCAGTCCCCAGGGGCCAGGCGGCCACCCACATCCTCCCAGGTGGCTCTGGCTCTAGGCTGATCTGAGCCAGCTCCTGTTTCTCCCAGGCAGGAGTGAAGAGAGAGGGCCAAACCACCGGGTGAGGAGGTGGCTGAAGACTACTACCCTTTATGGTGCTCCGAGGCTACAGGGGTGAGAAGGGGGACAGGATGGCCGACCTCATTCCCTGTTTCCTGGCTGCTATCAGGATGTGTCTGTGCTGGCCACACATAGGGACTGGAGGGGGTTCTTCTTGAGAGATGTAGCAGAAAGAGTTCTGGGTCAGGGGAGTCCTCAGTCTTCTCTCCGAAGAAGGACTTGGCACATGCTGTCTCTGTTTGGACCTTGCAGTGAGGAGCCCTTGGAAGGGCTCCTGGGTATCCTGAGTCCCCTCTGCTGCACAACCACATGGCTCATTTTTCAGGATGCTGTACCCCTGTTGGACCTCAATCTGCCTTGGGAACCTCAAAGAAACCACAGCGTATCTTGAACGTTCTAAACAAGTCTGGGATGGCGTTAATCAACTGGGGACAAGCCAGGTGTCCTCCAGTGGAGTGTGTACGTGGGGGGGGGCATCCATAGGAGGGACCTAAAACATAGACTGTGAAAAGGAAAAAGCCCATGGCAGATAGGCCCTCAGATATTCTGGAAGCTTTGAGCCCTTGCCGATCAGAGAAAGGTGAGTGCTTGCCTGGGTGCAATGGGAAGGGAGGGTAGGATGGACAGTGCGTAGGGGAGTTTGGTATGATGGTGGATTTGGGGCTAAATTCAAAGACTTGGAAGACTATTAGAAAGAGTAGACCCTTAGGCCAAGCTGTGGTGGCATGCAGTGTCATACCAGCCTGCAGGAAGCTGAGGCCAGAGCATCAGGAGCTACAGCGGGAGACACCCCACATTGCTTCCCATGGATCTGCCCAGGTCTCTCTGGACTAAGAGCAAGGTGTAGGTGGCCTGGGCCACTATAGGGCCCAGGGGAGGATCTGGTTCCTTACGTCTGCCTTTTTTTTTTTATCCTTGATGGTGGAGGGAGCCCTCTTTCCAGCCTCTACATCTGCTTCCCTCGTTCCTACTTCATGCCTTCTCCCCGGCTCTGCCCCAGGCCCTTTGCACCTGCGTCCTCCTCTGGCGTGTCCCTGCCCTGTGGCTGCCAATGCTCCCAGAGGTAAGGACTGGAGTTTTCAGTGTCTTCATGTGTCAGGTGGGCTGCTCCACAGGACATGCTCACAGGGCAGAGAGAAGGGGCTGACAGGTGGCTGCATGAGAAGAAGATGGAATGAATCCTAGGGATGGACAGATGCTCAGCTGGTCAACACTTGCTTTGAGGACCTGAGTTCAATCCCTGGCATCTGTGTAAAAAAAAAAATCAGGCGTGGTGGCACCTGAATGCACCCCAGAGGAGGATCTTTGGGGCTCAGTGGCCAGCCAACCAAGTTGAATGGGTGAGTTCTGGGTTCAGGGAGAGACTCCGACTCAAAAACCAAGCCACAAGCCTGGAGAGATGATTCGTGTTTAAGAGAGCTGGCTGCTCTTGCAGAGGACCGGCCCACAGCCATGTGTAACTCCGGCTCCAAGCAATCTGACGCCCTCTTCTGGCCTCCAAGGGCACCCACACTCATGTGCGCATACCCACACCTACACATTAAAAACAAAGTAAGAGGCTAGAGGAGCTCGTCACTGAACTGTTCGCATGCTTAAGGATCCGACACCCGAGACAGGAATTTCTCTGAAGCTCACTGGTCAGCCAGTTCAGCTGAATCAATGAGCTCTGGATTATGTGAGAGATGCCCTCAAAAAAAAAAAAAATGCAGGGGTCTGGCAAGATGGCTTGCCACAAAAGCTAAATGATCCCTGGAATGCATGTAAAGCTGAACGAGAGAACCAACCACTAAAGCTGTCCTCCGACCTCCACATACACGCCACGCCATGCAATTCTGGACTCAACCCTGTGCCCACTAACGATAAATAATACATGGTACAAAGGCGATTTATTACATGGGCTTAGGTGTTATAGTCTGGGTA
The DNA here is from genome assembly GCF_907164565.1 of Psammomys obesus. Classification (NCBI taxonomy): domain Eukaryota; kingdom Metazoa; phylum Chordata; class Mammalia; order Rodentia; family Muridae; genus Psammomys; species Psammomys obesus. The sequence continues at coordinate 2,533,502 of NW_026592636.1, forward strand.
GCCCAACATTGTCTATCTCATGGTAGCCTGGCTTCTTCCCTCTCTCCCCAGGCCTTGGACTGAATCCCAGTGAGCAGGGCTAATGGGCCCAACGCTGGCTTATCTGTAGACCAAACCCCAGGAGCCTTTCTGACCTACTCTGGGGCAACCTCTTCTGGGATGGGAAGTCTAGGATACCTGAATATGGCACCCTGCCTCCAGGCAGATCGTTGCTGGCCAGCCCCTCCTGCCTGACGAGCACCATCATCCTTCCCCGCAGTGTCCATGGGCTCCTGCCTGTATCCCTGGAGGTAGCCCAATAGTGGCCATAGAAATTCTAAGTTTGATTTTGACTTAAGGATTTTGCAAGTGAGGCCGGCCCTCTCCGGGCCTCAGGGTATCTGTGGCATGGGGACACTTCTGGCCCTTGAGCACTCACTGTCTGTTGGGCGCCGGGAGCCCTGGCAGCCTGTGGCGGAGCACGTTCCCACTGGCCGAAGCTATTCTTAACAAGCCGCTGGGCTCCACGGCTAAAAATACCCCTGGCCTGTGGGAACGCTCCCCCAAGCTGTTTTTATTTTTCCCCCTTCACGACTCATAGGCCTGTCCCCGTGGCCACTGGGGCATGGAAGTCACCATTGATTCACTCCTTAGAATTGGGGCCCTGAGGCCCAGGCTGATGTGTGTCTACATCAGAAGTGAACTGAAGGTATCTGCCTTCAGAGAGCTTGGAAGAAGCGGGGGGGGGGTGTCCTCAAACCTTTCATTTGAGTATTTGGAAAATGATTTCTGAAAGAGGGTAAAAGTCTGTTTGAGATCCTGAGCATGGTCTATGACAGGAGACCTTGGGCACAGAGGCATTACTCGAGTCTCCTTCTGCGCCAGGAGACACTTAGTGACAGCACACAGGCCAGAGTTCTAAGATCTCTAGAACCATGCCCACAAGCACCCCAAGACCTTCTTCCTTCAAGTCACATAGTCTCCTCTAGTTGGCCATGTGCAGCGCCAACTGTGACCTCAGGGCTCAGGTGCCACAGCCAGGTGCAGGAACGAGAGGTCCATGGAAGGTTGGGCTGTGTAGAGCCCTCGCTCTGACCCTCACTCTCCCACCCAGCCACTGCTGCCCTCATAGAGGTAGTGCTGGTTTCTCATGCCCATGTCTGCGCTAGGGTCCCTGTATCTCTGGTGATTGGTGGGCCCTGTGTTCTCAGAGGGGCCATTGTTCCTGTGGCTCTGAGGATGGCCGCCCTTCTGTATGTGGTGGCCCACTGTGGCACTGTTTTTGCTGTGCACCCCCAGCACAATGCCCTTGACAGCTGAGCATAGTGACAGCCCCAACAGGCAGCACAAGGAGCCATTGTGTGGGCCACCCGCTGGCTCTTTAGCGGCCTCTGCTCGCATGGCCCAGGGGCCAAGATGCTACCTAGGACTGTCCCCAGAGAAGGACAAAGGCTCCTTCTCTGTGCCCTTTTGTTGCCTCGGGAAAGGCCGTGGGTGTGATCCCCACCTCGGGGCCTTGGAGGAGCTGCTGGAAGTGAGGGGTGTGTGGTGGCTCAAGGTAGCCCTGGCCAGATTTCCAACCCAGACTGCCATAGCCCAGGGAGCCACTGGGAATCTTGGCTAACCCCACCCTCAAAACCCATGGCTGCTGAGTAATCACTTCTCTCTCTAAGGCTTGAGATGAGCCAAACCCTGCCCTGGGAGCCCACTCAGTTCTTGGCAGACCGTCCAGAAAGGAGGTCTCTGTGGCCTCAGGCATGCATGTGTATCAAGATGCCCCTGATGTAACAGACAGGTAGCATAGGAACTGACCTCCATACCATGCCTCAGTTTCCCCTTCTACAGAGCAGTGGTTTCTAAGGCAGAGACTCTTAAAGATTTTTAAATATTTCTTTGTTGTTGTGGTTGCTACTGTTTTTTGTTTTTCGAGACAGGGTCTTAGCTTTGACTGTCCTAGACTTGCTTTGTAGACCAGGCTGGCCTTGATTCACAGCAATCGGCCTGCCTCTGCCTCCCTGAATCCTGGGATTAAAGGCATGCACCACCCTGCCGGCTGATTTTTAAAGATCTCTAAGGCATAGACACAGAGCTGGCTATCAGGCTGTCACAGGAGGGTAGGGATGGAAGAACTGAGCTTCTCAGGGGTGTGAGGCCTCCAGCAAGATGCTCAAAGCACCTGGCTTCTCCTGGGCGCTTCTGGGAATGTCACACTCAAGAGAAATCAGCCACAGCCCTGTGATGAACCTGATGGATGTCACGGTCTTGAGGAGTTTGATGGAGCCAACACTGTGTATACTATATGGTCCCTTGTCAGGTTCTAGGCTTGGGACTGAGGCTGGTGCACGTGCATGGGCCTTGTGGATTCACTTCCTGCTTCACAGGCAAAGAGGATACAGATGGGGTGGGGTGGGGGGTTGTATAGAGAGGGTTTCAGCCTGTGTGATAGGCTCAGGCCGAGAACAGCTTTCTCCATGCCCCTGAGGCCCTCTGTGGGCTCCTCATTTAGCCCGTATCTGCCCATGGTACTGCTGGCTGCAGCTGCCTTCCTAGGGGCTCCCCCCCCACTCTGAGCTTTCCTTCCTGCCCTTTCCTCTTCACTGCCAGCTCCAAGCACCGCACCCAAGCCTTGGGGACTCGCTGGGCTTCCAGCATTCTTCTACTGTTTTCATTCTGGGGGATGCCTGAAAATACCCTGCCCAAGGGCGGGAGGCAGCAGCCACCATCAGGGCCCCTGGGAATGAACTTGAAAACCCAGGCAGGGTGGAGTTGAGGGCCCCTGGATTGAAATACTGGCAGAGCAGGGGGTGGGGATGGCTCAGGAAAGGACCCCCCCAGGGAGGCTGGCCAGAGGAGGGGCAGGGCAGCTTCAGGCCAGGAGGAGAGCTCAGGAATGTGGCAGCACATGATAACTGACGTTCACATCTTCCTGCCTGCATCCGGGCAGGGCCTAGGCAATCTCCAGCCCTGCTGTGCTATGGGGTTTCTCATCTGTACTAGCTGGGAACAGAACTTGATAGACGTATGCACACGCACACGCACACGCACACACACACACACACACACTCACGCACACGTGCTTACAGGCTTACTGGCTGTGAAGTAGCCCAGCAGTGCCTGTTTCCTGAAGGAGAGGCCAAGGATCCGATAGTTGTCCTGTCCGTGGATAACTGGTGAGTCACGTCACTGACTGTCTCAGTCTTATCTGGTGCTGGGTTACAGGGAGATCCTAGAGAGCTGTCAGCTTTCAGACCGTGTTGGAATCGGAAGAAGTAGGTTCTATGACCAGTAAAGGAATACCTGAGCCACAGGAGAGGTGAATTCACCATCGAGAGTGAGGACGTGCAGGCAAAAATCAAGCATGTCCTTCTTCTGTGTGGGCCGCCACCAGAAGGTGCAGCGGAGATTTCCAGTGGCTCCTCCCACCTCAGAAGATGTAGACTTAGGGTGGGTCTTCCCACCACAATCATCAAGAAAAGTTCCTTACAGGAATGTCCAGCTGCTTGGGCTTTTGTTAATTCCAGATGTAGTCAAGTTGACAACCAAGATTAGCTACCACGGTGTCTTCCCTAGCCACCCTACCCTTATTCCCAAGACTGCCTCCTGTTTCCTGTCTCCTCAACCTCCCACCCCTACCTCCATGCCGATGACACCTCACTCCTGTGCAGAGGTGTGCGGGGTGGGGTGGGGGTTGGTTTTAAGTCATGGGCAGGGTGATGGACCCAAGCTTGTACTCTAGACCCCCAGTAGTACAGCAGCTGCCTGGGGTGTTCCCTAGCCACAGCTCTCTCAGCAGAAAGCTTTGTGTCATCTTGACACAGGGATGTGGCTTGGTTGGTGGTGTTTGCCTAGCATGTATCAGGTCCTGGGTTTGATCCCTGGCACTGCAGAAAGCAGGCATGATGGACCCTCTTCTGGTTCCTCTGGGATAAAGGCTCATAGGACGAGCACTGTTCGTGTCTAGCTCCGACTGAGAGAACATGCCAGTTCCCATTCCATTCATGCTTCTGTGTATCAACCTTGACCTGTACTCTTGGGTGAGGCCCTTTGTCTCCCTGACGCTGTCTTTTTCACCTTCTGTGGACTGGGCACTGCCCTCCCTGCTTGTGTGGGGATCAAGTGACGTCTAGTGTGTGCAACGAGCCTGTTTTTGAGGACCTGCACTTGGAATTCCAGGTTCAGGTCAGGTCAGGTCAGCTCAGGTCTGTGTGTGTGTGTGTGTGATAGATTTGAATGTAACCCCTTTCTCAGCAAGCCATTGGCCTGACAAGGAAGTGAGCCAGAAACAGATAGCTGTCAAGTCCCACCTTGTGTACCAAATTCTATACACAGAATGGAGGAGCTAACTGAAGCTCCGGGGCCCCAGTGACTTCTGGGAAGAGGTGGCCTGCAGATGCTCCACCCAGTAGCAGAATTCAGTCACCAGGGTGCCTGGCTGCCTCCTTTGAGCCCTGCTGAGCTGCTGATGCCCTCAAGACCTCTCTTCTCTCCTTGGAGCTTGTTGGACCTTTCCTGAAGCCCCACTTCATCCCAGAGCTCCCGAGGAGCTGCTCCACAGAAAAAGCCTTCTATTTTATGATTGAAACGGGGTCTCACCTAGCACAGGCTAGCCTCAAACTCTCTATGTAGTTGAGGATGACCTCCAATTCCTGGTCTTCCTGCTGTAGGCTCATGGTTGTCAAGGGGATTGTAGGTATGCAATACCACACCCAACCCATTTTGTGGCTTTTGTTTTGTGGAGCAGAGGGTCTTAACTTTATAGCTCAGACTAGCCTGAAACTTGCTATGTGGATTAAACTGGCCTCAGACTTGCAGCAATCTTTCTGTCTCAGCCTCCTGAGTGCTGGAATGACAGGTGTGGGCCACCATGCCTGGCTAGCAGGATTTTATGAAAATGCCCGTAGTCAGTAGCTTGGAAGGCAGAGTTTTCCTCTTTCCTCTCCCAGGCTGGCTCTCCTCGGACTGTTGGCCACTCCTCTATCCAATGATCTGCAAATGTATCTCTCAATCCATTCATTTACCCAGAGAGCAAACCCTGGCGGTGGACAAGGAAGTGCAGGCCAGGGAACTTAAAAACTGGACTCTGCAAAACATCTCACACAGCATTGCTGGGCCTCGGATGGGTTTCTTCTCTACTTTGGTCTCTGGGCCTTCCTTTTCAAGTGTCAGGAAGAAACCCTGACTCCTGGAAGCCAAGGTAGCCTGGTGGGGAGGCTGAGCCCAGGGTAGCATGGCTCTCAGCTGATTCAGGCTGCCTAGATCTGACACTTTGCTCTCTACCTGGAAGGCTGCAGAACATGGGACTTGAGGAGCCCAGTGGCACCATGAGGGGATAGGGTTTCTGCTTTCTGAAGTTGTAAAAGGACCGAAAACTAGACATGGTGCCCTCCCTCACAGCCTGGAGGGAAAGAGATGCCGTCATGGTGTGGAAAACTTGCCTTGGGGGGGGGGTCCTTGGCTGATCTGCCTCAAACAAATATCCTCCTTTGAAACTCCTCCATCACCAGCCACTGCAGCAGGCCATCAGGCAGAGTTGAGGGTCTTGCTCTGTCTCAGCTCCCTTGCCAGGAATGTGCTTGAACAAATGCTGTAAATAAATTAGAAAGATTGCCAGCCAGTGGGCCTCGCTCTCTCACTAATCAAGCAGGGTGTGGCTGGCCTGCTTGCCTGCTGCCCTGTTGAGTTGCTTCAGAGGACAAAGACCCCCCACCCCCACCCCTGCCATACACACACCTTGCCTGCACAGCTAAACAAAGAGGTCCTTCCCTCTTTCCCCAGCATCTAAGGCCCAAGGTTGTAACCAGTCAGGACCACACCTTCAACCTCCCAAGAGGCTCGTGGGGACAGAGTCCAGAGCCTTTGTGGAGGTAACCTTTTCTGTATTTGACCAATGCTGCTGCCCTTGAGCTTCTTGTGCACAAGGGAATGGAAAATGGTTACCATTTGCTCCTTAAGGAACCCACAAGATAGGCTCTACACCATCCCACTCGCAGAGCAGGACACAGAAGCTCAGAGTGCTGACATAACAGGCCCAAGGACACAGAGGTAGTATGTGCCATGCAGCCAGAGGCTGAGGCCATCCTGGGGAGAGAGAACTTGGGGAGGAAGGCCAAGGGGCTGATGATCTGGGTCACTGAAGAATGAAGGCTACATCAAGCACATGGCTGACCCTCAGATGGCACGGTGCTGCCAGAAGGGACTGCAGGGCAATGAGTACAACACGCTTCCTCCTGCTGACCTCAGAGCCTTGGCATAACCAAAAAGTACAGGAGAATTACAACCCTCCGCAGCAAACTCATCCCCTGAACTCTTAATCCCAGAGTGAGTCCTTTCTGAAGACAGGGTTTCTTCGGATGCAGTTAGGGTAGAGTAAAGGTTCTAGTTCTTGTGACAATCTTCAGAAGAAGGGGACAATGTGAGGCAGCAGAGAGATGTTGTCTGCCAGGTGAGGGGAGAGGTTGTGAACAATTAGACCTGCAGCACCTCAGTCTTGATTTTGTAGTCTCCAGGACTTGGGACAATGAATGAAGTTTCCAGGGCTGCCAAGTGGGGACGCTTTGCATGACAAAGCCTGAGAGGCAGGGGGCAGGGGGCATGGGTTGAGGGACCCCTGGGCAGTCTGACACTGTTCCAGGGCAGGGTTCCACTTCTTGTCTGTTTGGATGTCACTCTTTAGGGATTAGTCAACATCTCTATGGGCTATGAAAGCAAGCACTCCAAAGGAACATGGCCCTTCCGATAGGTGGCACTTAACAAACCCCTGGATCTACAAACAATAAAGCTACTGATTGGGTTTGTCTCTACAGGGACAGGGAGGCTTAAACTCCAGCAATCAACCTTCTTTATTTTCTCTTGCCCATCCCTCCATCCCTCCATCCCTCCATCCACTCACTATCTACCTATCCATCCATGCCCTTATAATTGATCCCTCTACCCAGCCACCATCCATCCACCCATCTACTTATCCACCCACCTATTTACCATCCATCCATCCATCTACCCACCATCCATCCTGCCACTCATGCATCCCCTCACCCTTCCACCCACCATCCAT
>NW_026592636.1:2540541-2700569 GCF_907164565.1 Psammomys obesus
CATTCCTCATTCGTCTACCTGTCATATATCTATTCAGCTCCCCATCTGCTATCCATTCATCCACCCATTCAATCATCCATCTGTTTTCCCACCCATCATCCATCTCTCCATCTTTGTCTGCCTCCCCCACCCTCATCCAAGGAACTGGGGAGACATCACTGGATATGGATGGTGCCCAACCCTTCCCATCTCTTGCTCCAGAATCTGCCAAGGGTCATATATGTCTTTCTCCATGGGGCCCACAAAGAGCTTGGTTTAGAGGCTTTGGCCATTTAAGGCTCATTTATAAGGACTAGCAGAGGCTGCTGGAAGTGGCTAGGTCTGCTGAGCAGTACGCTAAGGAAGTCACCTTGGTTGCTCCACCCATCTCTGAATGTCAGCGTGGATGCTCCCACTTAGCATAAGTCAGAGGGCCCAGGATCAGCCTCAAAGTTCTGAGGGATACGCAGCTCAGTGGGAGGGGACTGCCATAGAAGCACAGTGTAGATGGTTAGTGGGCTGCTCATGTGAAGTGTGGGGCTGAGTGAGGGCCTCTGCAACCCCCTCTGGAGAATGGCAGGTGACTCCAGGTCGAAGGAGTGGGGCTGTGATGGCCTCAAGCTGTGCTGGGTGTGGACATGCTTTGTTTGGCCTTAGCATGAGCCCCCAGTAATGGGGATCCTGGACAGGTGACCTGGAGCTAGGCGGTGAGCCCAGGACCCTGTCCTTCTCCTGGTTGGTGGCTAGGGTCTGACTGAGGCTGTCTTTAGAGTCAGGAGGCCCGTTGTTTCTTTAGCTTTCCTTAGTGCAAACGAACTTGGCACACCAAACTCTCACAGGCTGCTCAAGAAAGGGAAGCACCTGCCCATGGGGTCATGTAGATTCCATCCAAGGAGCTGCCTCCTCCAGCCCAACTTAGGTCAAGAACCTAGATGAACATTGCTCACCCTTCTAGGAGTTTCACTGGGAAGCAGGTTTAGATTGCAGGCCTTTTATCCTGAGGGTTGGAAGAGTTGGGGAGAAAAGAATGACCAGTGTGTGGACTTTACACTCCTGGGAGTCAGAGACTCTGGAAAGAAGACACAAAGGGTCTAAGAGGAGCCCTTCAACCCGGCTCAAGGAACTTTTCCCAGCATGCCAAAGGGAAGATGACATTGACTCTCAGTGGAGCCCTTGGTGCCCCAAAGGCTGTAGTCACACCCTAGGATCCCTGGGCACCACTCCAGGCCAGTTTGGACTCCTGGGAACTATCCCTGGGGAGCTGCAGGGTCCTGAGATGCTCTTGCTCTGGGTCAGGCGTGCAAAAAGGCCCGAACTGTGGTGGGAAATGGTTGCTGGCTCCAGTGTGGCTCTCTGTGTGGCCTGGGTCCATGTCACCTTCATCATCTGCCCGTTTTCCTCCCCCACCAGCTCCTGGGAGCGGCCAGGGCCCCCACTTTGTTTGGCAGTGCAATAGAGGATGAACCGTCAGAGGGGCCGTTGGCGCAGTGGCAGGTGGTGCGCCCCGCTAGACTTTGCGCTGAGGCTGAGGGAGAGGAGAGTTCGTGAACTCTACAGATGCCCGTCCTGTGTTGGCACCATGGCCAGGGGGACAAAGGGTAGCAAGCTCTGTGCCCACAGCAGAGACATTCACACCCAGAGCTCAGGGGACGCAGGGACAGCTTGTTAGGGGCCTAGAGAAGGTGGCGTGGGAACTGAGGGACAGCATGTCTCCCTGGCTTCCAGGAGGGATTGGCTCTTCAGCAGGATCGCAAGCCAAGAGATCCATACCTGCTAAGTGGGAGGCCGGGATGGTGGGTGGAAATCCTGCAGAGCTACGGCGGAGCTTGGCGTGACCACCCAGACAGAGCTGAAATTCCAATTTCACATATAACCGCCCTCAAAAAATTGTTGTTTTTCAAAAAATCTTGTTTTGTTTGTTTTTGGAGATAGGCTCTTTCTATGCAGCCCAGGGGCTGGTCTCGAACTTGAGAGCCTCTTGCCTTTTGCTGAAATTACAGAAATGTGTCACCCAGGCCAGGTCTGTAAAAGACCTGTTTCCCCCCACCCCATGAACAGCAAGCTTTATTACTAACCTATCATTGATAGGCATGAAAACACCACAGTCCCCTGCCCCAACAAGCAAGTTGAAGAACATTTAATAAAAAGAGACAACACTAGGGAGTCAGAAATCCTGTGACGACAGGCCAGCTCTGTTTTGGTAGCCAGAAGAGAGTGGGAGCCTCCCCAAGGCTTCCAAAATTTCAGGGTTGTCGTTCTGGGAGGACTCCTTAGGATTGGGCCTTGTGTCCATCTTGTTGGCAGGTGGAGCTTGATCCGTTTGCTTTGGAGGCACACGAGGCTTATTCTAACCTGATGGCGACACTTCAGTGGCTCTCAGGGCCTCTCAGGCTTGTGCATACTGTACCTCAGAAAGCAGAATGTCAGGACAGAAGGAAGAAGACCCTGATTGCGTCTTCCCTGGCCCAGAAGCACAGCCAGTCACACTATACCCAGAAGAGGAAAGTGGCTCAGGCAGACAGTATGGGATGAGCTTTCCTCAGTTGGCCTTAAACACCTGCTTGAGAGGAAGCCCTTTTGGAAAGTGAGAGCGTAGGCACCTGGCAAAGAGTTCTCCACCCAGGTGGGGGCTGGCATAAAGAGAGAAAAGACAAGAGGCTGGCAGAGGCTTTGGGCTCAGCCTGGGACAGGAGGGCACAGGGCCTTCTGGGCTGGGTGCTCTGAAGTCACCAGTACCATGCTGTGGAAGCCAGAGCACACGACACCAGCAGTTACTCTCCAGCGTGTACTGAGACTGGGGGAGCTACCCCGGACCCCTGCTTCAGCAACCCATGGGGCCAAGCTGCCATCATTCTTGGGGTCTTAGCTTACTCCGTTGGCAGTGACCCCATCCTCATCCCTGGTGCTTCCTGCATGGGCTGAGAGCTCCCTGTGCTCACCTTGCCCAGGGCCTTACCTAGGATGCAACTGGCAGGAACTGTCTAGACAGGAGTCAGTGACCCCATCCTTATGCTGTACCCCAGACACATCTGTGCTCCAGAACAGCACTCTGAAACAAATCTACCTTTCCATTTGTCGCATGGCTCCCAAGTGATACCTCTGTCTTTGGGTTCCCTCATAGTGCAGGGCAGGAGTCCTCATCCTACACTGCCTGAGTCACTTTTCTCTTTTGGGCATGGTATGTCTGGCTCTGTTTCTAGGCCAGGGTCTCCTTCCTTCTGTCCTGACATTCTTCTTTCCTATGGATGTTAGCGGACTGACAACTGCTCTTGACAGTTTGGAGAGGCTGTAGCTATGCTCCTTAAAGGCTGGCATTCTAGGGGCTAGCTCTCCCAGATAGGGTGCTGGGAACTTGGTCTCCAGTGTGTCAGTGCTGAAAGCTTGGTTTCTGAGATGGGGTATTGAGAATGCAGGGCAAAACCCCCCACGGAAGTCAAGAATTCCCACCTGCTTCCACTCAGAAAGGAGATGTTCTCAGTTCTCCAAAACATTCTTCAGGCAAGCTGGAGAGCCCATGGGGCCAACCTTGCCTCTGTGCCCATCTGTGCTAGAGTCTGGGAATGACCCAGACTCATCCTCCTTCGTGGGTGGTCTTCCACCCAGGACTCCATGCGGAATTTGGGACCCTCAGAAGTTCTGAGGGTGATAGGGGCTTCCGCAAGCGTTGCTCCTGCTGTCCTAATTTGTGGAAACAATGGACCCTATCCAAATTAACGACCCCTGGGAGACCCCTTTGGGAGCCTTTGTATGCAGACTGCAATCAGTGAGACCTCAGAACGCTGGCCTAATTTGAGGGGCCCATCTTACTATCACATTTGATTTGGGTGACCCAGCCTGACAAGCCATGGTTGCCTGCAGGGAGAGTCCCCATCAGAGGCGAGGCCTCCTCAGTGCCCAGCCTGCATGTCTGGAGATGATGGAGGGGAGGAGGTAGCCAAGGGGGCAGTGGAGGTTGAAAAGGTCTGTAGCCAGACCTCCAGCTAGCACCATGCCCCTCCCCCATCCCCCACCATCCCACTCACTTGAAGAGGCCCCATTAAGGTTCAGGAAGGAGCAAGACATTGGACAGTTTAGGGACAAGGAGGAAGCCATTGCCCCAGGCACATATGCTCAGTAAGATACCATTGCTGTCCAGCCTGTGCCTGTGTGGATCTCTGGGACAGATGTGTGGCTAGGAGGCGCCCAGCAGGAGAGGAGCTGGGGCTTGTGGGATCTACACCCCACACACACACACAACTCTCTCCTCCAGGGAAGGGCAGGGTGGAAGCTTGTGAGGCGGCTCTCACTTGAGGTCCCTTCCCAGGTCTGGCTGTACCCATGAGCCCCTTCTTCAGTGTCAGACAAGCAGCCAGTGCAGCCCTAGCCAGCCTTTCCTTGTCCCTGATGCTCCCCAGGACTTGTAGCGTATGCTTGTGTGTTCAGCATCATTTCCCCACAAGTGGAGCCTGAGACCAGGTTTTAGTCTATGTGCTCCCTCAAAATCAAAGGGGAACTGCGTCCCCCAAGTTCTTGTGCTGAGGATTTACTGCTGCAGGTTAGGGTATTTGGAGGTGGAGCCTTGGCAAGGGAGAGGGTCATGAAGACGATGCTCCATGATGGCATTAGTGTCCATATAAGAAAATACCCAGAGAGGACACAGGGAAAGTCAGACTGTAGAACCAGGAAGTGGGCCTCCCCACACACGGAATCAAACCTGGGGCTCCTGACACTATAAGAGATGAGTGCTCCTTTAACCCACCAGCTCCTGCTGTCTGAACAGAGAGGGAGGCTCGGGTTCTGGAGGCATTTTGGGGAGCAGCAGGGAGAAGAATAACATGGGTTCCCAGCTCCTCTAACCTGTATCTGGCTCTGATAATGGCTGGTACCTCCTTAGAGTCGGGAAAGTGCCTGGAGCCTTCTCATGGCACTGGTAAAGCACTGTGCATTAGTTAGAGTTTCTATGGCTGTGGTAAGACACAGGGACCAAAAGCAACTTGGGGAAGAAAGGGTTTATTTCACTAATATTTCCAGGTAACAGCTCGTCACTGAGGGAAGGCCGAGCAGGAAGGAGGCAGGAACTGAAGCAGAGCCATGGAGGAATACTGGTTACTAGCTTGCTCCTTCTGGCTTGCTCAGCAATCCAGGGGTGATCCCACCCACACTGGGTGGGGCCCTCTTAACATCAGCCACTAATTAAGAAAATGTTCCACAGACTTGCCTACTGGCCAATCCAATGGAGGCCTTTTCTCAAGTGAGGTTCCCTCTTCTCAAATGACCCTAGCTTGCTAGCCTGTGGCATGTTGACTTGAAAGTAGCCAGCACACCATGCAAGGGCTCTCAGACCTCTTCCTGTGTCCCACTGGCCAAAGCCCAGCCTCGGTGTGCTCTGTCCTAGCAGGAGGAGGGGCTGCATGGCACATGGCAGAGGGCATAGGTCGAGAGGCTGGGAGGTGAACTACTTTCAAACCGAACTCTGCACAAGACTGGGCAGTCCTGTGATCTGTTCCTAACTGGCTGGCCCAGCAGGTCCTTGTCCTAGCTGCTCCCCGTGGCCACCTCTGCTAGACCCTCTGGTCCCTTGGTGTGCTGCCACATGCTCAGTACTGCTGCGTGCCTTTGGCCAAATTCTGTTCTGCAACCTGCCTTCTGGACATACTTGTCTTCAAGGCCTTCCACGGGGATGCACTCGGTGTCCCTTGGTATGCTCACGTGAGTCACAGCTCTGCGTAACCTCTCCCTGGTAGCCAGCTGGATGGATCTGTACCTGCCTTCTCTGTGAGATGGTGAAGCCCTGACGGCAGCTGGTATCCAGTTCATTTTTGCACCCTCCCTTGTCTTAGCAGTTTCCAGCATACAGGAAGTGTTCTTATGCTCCTACCCACTGCCAAGTTCAAAGAACAGATGAAGGAGACAGTGGCCAGTTCCAGGGTTTTGTTTCTATTTGTTTGTTGATTTCTGAGACAGGGTCTCACGTAGCCCAGGATAACCTCTAAAAGCTATGTGGAAAAGGATGACCTCCTACATCAGCTTCTTCAGTACTGGGATCACAGGTATACTCACACCAAGATATAGGATGCTGGAGATGGAAACATGGGCTTCATGCAAGCTGAGCTACATCCCTAGTCCTCAGTTCTGTTTCTGACAATGATGACAAGCAGTTTGGGAGAATATATCAGTTCGTGTCAGCCAAATTCAGTTCAGTTCACTCAAGTTCCACTCTTCTCTCCCCATCCACCCCTGTTCAACTGAGAGTCTTTTCTGAGTACCACTGAGAAGTGGCAGGCTAGCCTGCACTATAGGGGTAGCCTGGGCTCTGACTTTATTGTGGCCTAGGCTTAGGCATGAATGGTCTCACTGACTTCTGGGCTATCCCGATCCTTTGGGGCCGGAAGTCCTCAGAAAAAGGAAATTCAGAGTCAAGGATCAGGCACAATCTGAGGCTCCTGAGGACCAAGCCATGGTCCTAGCACAGAGCAGCTTCTGTGTTCCCATGGGCTCATCTAGTGAAAGCCATATGGTACTTGTGCGCTGCTGTTCTTTCTCTGATGTTGGGTGCTATACAACATCTGGGTCTTCCCCACACTCACCTAGATGGATGCACTGTCAAAGGAACTTTTATTCCCCTGTCTCAGAAGACTACTGCCTCCATCTGTTAATCTAGGCCTACTCCTGAAAGCTTCCAGCCTCCATACCATCTAACCTAGCTCTAGAATGTTCTCAGCCTCTGAAACTTACTGCTGAATAAGCTTACTCTTTCTTGTTCTTACTGAGCTCTTGACTGGCTGGTTCAACTTAGCAGTTCTGGTTCAAACTCTTCTCCCAGTTGACTTATTCAATCTGGTTTCTCTCTTGTCCCCTGGATTGTTCTGCTTGGCTTCAAACTAACTCCAGCAATATGTTCTAATCTTCTGGCTCCTTCCCTTTCTTTTTATTTTGTCTTCACCTGAGTTCTTTCTCTGAAACCTGTCTCTCTACTACTGTTCTGGTAAAACTACCTCCTTTCTCTTCCATTCTTTGTGTTGCTCCCTTAAGTAGCTTCCCTTTCTCTCTCTTCTTGAGAGAGCTGGGCATATTTTATTCTGTCAAATCTTCCTCTGATTTGTCACTTTTTCTACCACTCAATTAAACATCACTTTTAATCATAGGTGTTTCTTTCTACAAACTAACTATGTTTGGTATTAAAGGCATGCACCACCATGACTGGACCTAAGCCAAGCTCTTTACCTGAAATTTACTCTATACAAGGCTGGCCTTGAATTCAGATCTGCTTGCTTCTGTCTTCTGGATTAAAGGAGTGTTTGTATTTCAGCTAGAACACACTGACCTAGAAGGTCTTTGGATGTGATCTCTTGCCAGAGCAGCCATGTTCTGAATTAAAATTCCTCTACACTATACAGGTGTCATAGTGACACAGGCCAGGGGTCCTGCACTTCCTTTGGTGTGGCCAGGGCAAGCTGAGAGTGGGGGTTGTTGTGCCTATTTTTTACCTTCTATTTTACTTGGAGTCCTTATGCATCTGCCTCCCTTCTTCATCCTTATCCCTCCTAATAATTTCCAACATCCCAACATTAGGTAGGAGAGAAAGGTTAGTGGAGAGAGGCCTCGAAGTTCTCTTTGGCTACTTTGTGATGTTCAGGGTTGTTGGGTTCTTTGGGGCAATACCAATATTCATTGTTAGGCTATCCAGCTAACCAGCAAACCAGCAAACACAGCAGCAGCAGCCTTCTTTCTCCTCCGACTATGTCTTGATGCCTTCTAGAAGTGTTCTTTCCTCTCTCTGGGCTCTGGTATTTATACCCTCTCAGAGTTCTCAAGATTAAACTAACTGCAGCTGGCAAAGACCACACCCTCCTCTGAGTCTCAGGAGATGGTTATCAGCTGTGGACAAAGTAAAAGCCAATTCTGTATCCCACACTTGGGATTAAAACAAACACATAGTTACATAACATAATGAGTTTTTAAAGAAACCAAAAACTTCCACCACAGGGGGTAACCTTGGAGCTGAATCTTAGTAGAGCTACAATTAGTACTCAAGAAAAGAAGGGAGACAGCTATGAAAGATGACTTTTCACAGTTAGCTACACAGACATAACAAGTCACTGTGTAACAAACACCTTTAGCACAGGCATGGACAGCCATGGCATCTGAGAAGTTTAGGTGATGCTGGGCTCAGTAGGGTGGTTTTCTGCCTTGGGCTGAATTCGCTCCTGTTTTCTCCATCACCTGGCTTTGGATGAGTGGCTTTCCTCACCTTGCCTGGACCTGGCTATATCACTGGGCATGGCTGTGCCCTGTTTCACAATTCGTGGCTCTCAGAAGGCAGAGGACACCGGTATATCTAGCTATTTCATGATCCTGTCACCTTGACTTTTCTGACATGATGAACTGTAGCCAGAATGAACCCTTTCCTCCTCAGCTTACTTCTGCCAGAGGACGTCATCCTAGCAGTGAGAGAGGAACGCCTCTTAGCCCAGGCTTGCTCCAGGGTTAGACATACAGCTAAGAGCTGCAAGAGAGAGGGGGAATGAGGAATTCTCTCAGGCCCCTGCAGTCAGGCAGAGGTTGGAAGCTGGCTCCCAGGCCTCAGTTTCCCCACTTAGCTGATAAAGTAGTTAAATGAGGCCATTTCCACAGTAGGGGCATGGAGACTCTGTTGCCTGCAATCCCAGAGGTAATGCAGGCACCAGGTTCACCATGCTTGGAGAGGGTGTACATGGGGGCGGGGGCGGGGGCTGGGCTGTGGGCTACACCCCAATGGAGGCCCTTCAGTAAAGAGGGGCGGAGAGTACCCGGATCATGGTCCAGTGTGTCTGGTGGTGTGCCTGAGGGTCACCCAGAGCTAGCTAGCCCTCTGCCTTTGGCTCTGTATTGCTATAGGAGTCAAAAATGCTTCTTCCCACTTGAACAGAGATCCCGCTTTTGTTTTGGGTGTGTGGAGGTGGGCGGCATTCTGCTTGAGTGTATCAGATGGGATCCTCCTCCCAGTAGACCTGGCTCTATACCACTCTCCATAGCCTCACCCCCTGTAGGGCTCAGGGAGCAAGCAGTTCCCACTTTTACCAAGGCCTTGGGCGGTAAAACGGAAATGAGTGAAAGAGTGTGTGAGGGAGCGAATGGATCAATGGACAAAAGACAGAATTCTCTTGCCCAGATTTGACTTTGAAAGGAACTTAGAAATTACTCCTTTAGAGGACTCTGCAGGGCCCGGGAGATGGCTGTCGCTAAAGTGCGGGAGAACCTGAGTTCTGTTCTCAGAACCCACATGGAAGAAAGTCAACCAGAGGGGGGGGGGGTGCGTACCTGTGATCTCAGCAATGGGGAGGGAGGGTCGGGGGGGTCCCGGGGGGGGGGGTGCTCACTGGCCTGCCTAGCATAATCAGTGACCTCCAGAGCAGTGAGAGAACCTGGCTCAAAACAAGACTGATGGGGCCTGAGGGATGACCCCTGAAGTGTGGGTCACTTGTGCCCGATAATTCTGGGTTTTGGTCATGGGCACTGGACTACCCAGGTCGCACTGGCACCTTGAGGGTGCCGGGGAGCTCCCAGGTTTTCTCACCAGCTTCCTGGCACTAGCAGCTTCGCTCTCTCCAGCAACCTCTCACCCGTCAGAGCCCTCCTGCCCTCACCAGCAGGGGCTGGCCACCAAACCAGCCCAGCCAGTCCACTCTTGCTCGAAGGCCAGGTGGCGTGGTGTCCACTTGTCGCCAGCCTGCTTGGGGCGGCTTTCATCCAGGCCGGAGGAGCCTGAGAAAGTGTGGGGGCGGCTTTATCCTCTGGAGCCAGGCCGGCTCCTGGGAAGTATTGAAGGCACGTTATTCAGGCTGACACTTGGCGTCTCCCTCAGCGGGACAGTGAGGGACAGCCCACTCGGGGATCCAGGCTGGCCTTGTGCATGGTTGAAGGTTTTTGGAGAAAAATGTAATAAATCACAAAAGGCCACTTTGTTGTGGTGGAGGGCATCGGGACTGCCGGACGCGGCCGGCTCCATCACTGTTTCTGATGGGCTGGGATTTAGTGGTCTCTTTCTTCGCTCTGTCAGGGAGAACAATGCCCAGCCGCACCAAGGTTTCCATTATAAATCACCATGAGCCCTGTGGAATTCCCTCCCCACCCTGGGGCTTCAGCACAGACACTGAACGTGGGGCCCGAGGCCCTTGCTGCCCAAGGCCGCTTCGGGGGGCCGCCTGGATGGCGGGGAGGGCTGGGGGCTTGAGGGATGCCTGGCCTTGGCCTGCTGAGCGCCTGCTGCGGCTCCCTGGACCCCCACCCGTGGGAATGGAGCCCTCCAAGCTCTTTGATCTCCACACCCCCCAAAACCAGGAATATGTCATGGAAAACAAGGTTGGGCAGGCCTGCCTACCTCATGGATGAAAGATTAGGAGTCCACCTTGATGCCTGGGGGCAGGTCTGTGAACATGTTCCATCTGTATGTACTACACAAAGTTAGAGAGAGAGAGAGAGAGAGAGAGAGAGAGAGAAAGACAGAGAGACAGAAAGACAGAGACAGAGACAGTTCAGTCAGCAAAGTGCTGGCCACATAAACATAAGGTCCTGACTTCAGAGCCCCAACATCCACATGAAAAAGCAGGCCATCATGGCATGTGCTTCCAATGGTGGGGAGGTGGAGACATGGGGACCCCCAGGGCACATGTCAAACAGTCTAGCAGCTAGTGAGCTCCAGGTTCAAAACACCTTGTCTCAAAAAGTAAGTTGGACAGTGGTCAGAAAGGATACCTGTGCTGACCTCTGGCCTCCACACATGCACGTACCTGCACATACACACGGACACACCAGCACACACACACACACACACACACACACACACACACACACACACACACATAACGTAAGGAAGGAATCTCAGGGACCTGAGAGGGACTGAGAGCTGTTCCCAGAGCAGTTCTGTGGAGCAAAGGGTAGGTTTAGACTTTCTCGACCCAAACTGCAGAAAAGGACCTCCTCCTCCCAGCCCGGCTAGTGTCTCAGTTACCTGCTCCACTTCCTGGGAGCTGCTCCTGCTGTCTCTGGAGAGACATCCATATCTCTGCCTGAGGCCATACAGACAGGGACTCAGCTAGGCCTGGAATGGGGTCCCCTGACCACTCCCACTGATGTCAGGACTTCTCCAAATGGCTGAAGACCATAAAAAGAAAACTTGGAGGTTTGGGGAAAATCCCTGGGTGTGAAAACTGCCTACAGTCCTCCTCCCTGTGGCCTATAACTGACACCCAGGAATCCATCTCATAGGTCCTGAGGGAGAACTGGCCATCCTCCTGTCATACTAGATACCAGAGCAGGTGAAATATAGTTGCAAAGTGAGGGCTGAGGTCTTTCTGGGGCCCAAGGCCTTTGGAGTACCCAAGGTTGAAGAGGGATGGCAGGTCTGCACAAGGATGGCATGGAAGCTCACTGTCCACGCTGGGTCTTTGGCTCTTCTGTGCCTCTGTCTTGGTGCTTCCTCAGCAACACTTCAGGTGGCCCCTGCTGATGGCATCTGAGGCCCCAAGCAGTCATCTGAGCTGCAGCCCTGCGTTTCACCAGGACAAGTGGAGTCACTGCCTGCAATCGCTGTCCTGGGTGGCGCGCTCAGGACTGTTGTTGGTCTCAGCGCTTATTTCCGAAACTCTGGCAACCCACAGTGCGTGTCCTCCCAACTCCTCCGGTCTAAGCTGCTCCCAGAGGTCTTCTGCTGTGTCCAGCTTCATCCTCCACAAATCCCTTTACACTCAAAGTGCCCAGTCACCCCAAGTCCCTTTTTTTCCTCATCCCTGGTTGAGATTTTTGCCTTCAATTCTTTGAGCCTATTTTCTCCTGGGCTCAGCTTCCTGATCCCCATCTTCACACGTTCTGCTCCCCTCAAGGATGGCTCTGGAGAACCCATCCAGATGTGTATGGGTTGTTTTGTGAGCAGGTGCTGTTAGATCACGGCTGGGTGTGGCTGAGGCCCACTGAGCCCAGACACGGAGCTGGACATGGGCAGGATGTCCCTAAAGCAAGGTTTGGTCTCGACCCTAGGCTTCCCTAGTAATTTTTCTCTCTGGATGTCCAAAAAGAGGTCACTCTGTTTCTCCACATCTGGCCCCTGCTAACATCAGTCTTCCGCATTCTCCTTGCCTACAAACCTCAGGTCACACTGGTTCCTCTATCTGCCTGGGACAGACGTGGCTGCCCAGCTGCCAGGAGGTCTCTTTCTCAACTCTGACAGCACGGTTTTATGCTGAGGCCCCAGGGGGCAGCATGTCAGATGTCTCATCGGAATGATCTTAGACATGGTGTACTGTCTCCGTGCCTCAGTCTCTCCACCTGTGGAACATGGTGACTGGTGCAGCAGCTGTCACGTCCTTTCAGTCCCTGAAGCTGTCTCTCAGTCATCTACAGTTCTTCCTGTTGGCTCTGTCTGAGCACCAGTCCTGGGTGTAGGTCCTTATCCACCTGCTCACTGCTTTGTTCTTATTTTAGCCTGGCCACCCAACAACCCAGGCACTCAGACACTCCTTGTTGAATGCGTATATGAATGATGGATGGATGGATGGATGGATGAATGAAGAATGAAGGAATGAATGAACGATCCATTTCCTTAGTGCTTAGTGCAGTGAGTGGTGAACGGCAGGGGCCTGCCAAGTCTTGCTGAATGTCATCTATGGGTAGATGCACAAAAGCTGCTCTTGCCACATGGAACTCTGGGCATTTCTTCTGACGCACATAAGCCTATTCACGAAGGCGGTTGGTCCGACCCTGCTACCCAGATTTCCTCTACTTGCTGCCTTCTGGCCAGAAGGTGCTGCTGCCGTCTCCTGCTTCCTTGCCCCACACCTACCCTTTGTAGCTGTTTCTCCCCAGCCTCTTGTCCCTCCTCTAGATCTAGAATTTGGCTGAAGAATCCATTCCCAGCACAAAATCAGATGGGGAAGGAGAGAGGGGAAGGTGACCAGCCAGTGGCTGTCCTGATCAGAAAGCAGGCCTGATGTCCCCCTAGACTCTGTGTGTCCCGTGTGCCTCCCTAGGAAGCACTCTTCTTGTACTGGGATCTCAGGCCTCAGCCTCTGGGACTTTCTGGGGCCTTGGTGGAGGGCAGTGAGGGGCCCTTGTCTTATTGCCATTTTTCCTGACCAATTATATATGTATACCTCTCCAAATTGCATTGCAGGAAGTTTTTGTTTTGTTTGAACATTTTTTTCTGTGTATCCCAGGCTGGCCTTGAATTCACTATGTAGCTCAGGCTGCCTCACTCAGCATCGAGGTAATTTGGCAATGAAACCCTTGGGATGTCGTACTGCACCCAGGAGCTGTTGGTATTTGAGGATTTGGGTAAGGGACTTGCTCTAGGTGTCTTGACTTCACCCATAAGCCACCCCTCAAGATTCTCAGGTCCCCTGGTTGGGCTCCTGAGTCAGGGAGGCCCCCTGTTCCTTGCACGAACTCATGACTCCCACTAGGCTGGAAACTGTATGCCTGGTAGTGCTGACAGCTGGAGCTGGCTCTAGATGTTGCTGCCATGGTAACTCAGGTTTTTTTCTGTCCTAAACAATTCAGTTCTCTGCCGGGAAGTGACAGCACACGCCTTTAATCTCAGTACTCAGGAGGCAGAGGCAGGCAGATCTCTGTGAGTTCGAAGCCAGCCTGATCTACAAAGAGTCCAGGACAGCCAGTGCTATACAGAGAAACCCTGTCTCAAAACACACACACACACACACACACACACACACACACACACACACACACACTCGGTGCGGAGGAAGGCAATCTCTTTCCTAGGACCCTTGGCCCAGCGTAGGCCTGTCCTCAGGTAAGTGATCTGGAGAAGCAAAAGGATGATTTGAAAAATATATGCTGGGGCCTCCAGCTGGGGGCACACTTTTTTGTTTTTGTTTTTGTTTTCATTTTCCTGTTTGAAACAGTCTTATCCTGTAGCCCAGGCTGACTGTGAACTCATTTAATAGATCAGGTTAGCGTCAAGTCGAGAGCAATACTCCTCCCTCAGCCTCCCCAGTGCTGAGGTGACAGGCATAGGGAACCACACCCAGCTGAGGGGTTCAGTTCTCAGAAACTGGCTTGAGCAAGTGTCAGGCAGCAGAGTTGAGCCATGCAGGCTGCTCTGTGAAGATAGACATCTTCAGTGGGCTGCAGCCCAGCGTGCCTTCTCGTCCTGATGTGCCAGGTGCTACTGCTCATCTGTCCAAATGCATCCAGCGGTGGTGGCCGGCTGGTGTGTGCAGGGGTGGCTTCCTTTGTGTGTGGTGTGTGTGTGTGTGTGTGTGTGTGTGTGTGCGTGCGAGCACACGCGTGGTATGGGTACATGGGCCCACATGAACAGGTGTGGAAGGCTGAGTGTCTTCCTCAGTGGCTCTTTGCAGTGTTGTCTAAGGTGAGGTCTCGCTCAGTCTGGGTTTTTCTCATGGATTTGGCTAGCTCAGTTGAGCAGTAAGCCCCAAGGATCCTGCTCTAACCACCCCAGCAGTGCCGGGGTTACAGACACGTGCTGGGGTTGCAGGAGCATGCAGGGTTATAGTCACATTCTGGGACCACAGGCACATGCTAGGGTTATAGGCACCACTGGGATTGTAGGTGCACACTGAGGTGTGGATTCGGATCCTCCCACCTTCCCAGCGTGGAAGAGACAGGAAATACAGCGCAGTTGGCCAGAGGCACTTCCTGGTTCTAATGAGAAATTGTTCTTTTCTGAGTGTTTACTGTGTTTGGGGACTGTGACCAGTGGCCAGCCACCCACTTGACGAGTCATTTAACCCCTGTTAAATAACCCCTGTTAAACATCAGGGTCCACCCATGCTGCCCTGTACTGTCCTGACTGGGGTCCTGCAATTGAGATTGAGACATGGCAGGCAGCTCTGTCCACAGTCACATGACTGGACCTAAGCAGAGACAGTGTCCCAGTGACTTGTAAACCAGAGGCTGAGGTTGGCCGGTGAGAGACAAGAGAAGAGATTCCTCTTCAGGGAAGACACTTGGGGACTGGGGATAAGGCTCAGTTGGTTGAACGCTTGTCTAGCACACATGTTTGTAAAACAAACATGGTGGGCCAAGCCTGTACTCCTAGCACACAGGAGGTCAGGGCAGGAGGATCTGAAGTTTAAGATCAGACGCCAGCATGGGCTACTTGAGACCCTATTTTAAAAAGAAAGAAATAGAAACGTAAGGAAACGAGAAAGAACACAGAGGGAGAAGACAATGCCCCAGTGTCCAGTCCCTTTGTTCTGCATTGCCCTGTGTAGATGAAACCATTGCTGGCTGTGCTACTCTGTGTCTGCATGAGGCACAGGGAACTCAGACATCTTGCCTTCAGACTAAAACTGAGAGCCCACATGGAGTGAGCAGAACCAGGATCTCCTGGAAGACTGGGGAGCCTGGATCATAGGGATCCTGATGCCATCCCGGATGGCTGGCCAGAGCAGCAGGGGTTGTTGCTGATGCTCACCCTGGCAGAACCCAGGTTTTGTGCTGAGGGGAGAACTCGGGGATATATGTCCTAGTGGAGTGGACATATATCCCTCGGCCTCGAGAGCTGGTAGTGCCGGCTATCAGACTCCCAAATGGTGGCATTCCCAGTAGGCCTTGCTGAAGTGAGGTCCACACCAGAAAGGTCCTGTCAGCTCAGACTGACAGAACAGTGTCATGCACTGTTGACAAGCATCTTTCTCTCCCCTCCCTTCCTTCCTTCTCTCTCTGTTTTTGTCTCCTTTCTTTCCTTTAAAAATTATGTATTTTATGTGTACTGGTGTTCTGCCTGCCTGTATGTCTGTGTACCATGTATGTGCCCTACAGAGATCAGAAGAGGGTGGTTGGACCCCTGGAGTTACAGATGGTTACATGTGGGTGAGGGAGATTAAACTGAGGTCCCCTGGAAGAGTCCCCAGGGCTCTTCATCATTGAGCTATCGCTCCAGCCTCCCCTCTTCACTCCTTTCTTTCTTTTTGCTTCCTCCTCCTCCTCATTCTGATGACAGGTTTTGTGTAGCCCAGGCTGGCTTTAACTTTGCTGTGTAATGGAGGGAACATGACCTTGAACTTCAGACCTCATGCCTCCACTTCCTGAATTCTGGGACACATCTCCATCCCGAGGTGCTGGGAATTGACCCTGGGGCTTCATATGTGTCGGGCAAGCACTCTACCACCAAACCTGCGCTCTACACGCTTGAGTCACACTGCCCCTCCTGAGTCACATCAGAACACAGGAGATCCAGGGTGTGGTGCTGTAGCGGGCCTGGGACCTGGGACACCTGTTTCCTGGTGACATTTCTGTAGTGTTCTCACCACTGTTTGATTGTGTGCTCAGTCCAGGCTGGTTTAGAGCCAGGCCCTGCTACAGACCATTCTAGACTCCCTGCTCAGAAAAATTGCTGTAGGGAGGCAGTGTTGTCCAGACTCCCAGGGCCCTTGCAGCCGGGGAACCACAAACACCCTTCTTTCATTTTTCATTTGTTTGGTGTGGGGTGTGTGTGTGTGTGTGTGTGTGTGTGTACATGTGTGAAGGCCAGAGGACAACCTCAGCTGTCAACATCATGCTCTTTTAAACTTGTTCTCTCTCTCTCTCCAGGTTTTTTAATAGTCAAATGCAAAGGACTGGTTCATTTCAGCTCCTTCACTCACAAATCACAGGGTAGGACTGTATCAGCTTCTCTGCCTTTTGCTTGATGACCAGAGCGTAAAGGTACCTGATACAGTGAACCTTGAACTTCATGTTATCCTGTTCTTCTTGAGCTTCACATATTTGGCACCCTTCCTCTGGGCTGTGAGCAGAACGTCCTTGATTTCTTCAATTTTCTGAGGCATGGCAATAGGCTCTCGTCACTGGCGACCTGGCTCAAAACACTCACAGCTGCAAGAACCAAAGAGAACCGATAAAGCTTGTTCTCATTTTTTAATATTTGCTTTATCATTAATTTTTGTGTCTTGTCTGTGTTTGTGTACATGTGTGCAGTGCCTATGGAGGCCAGAAGAGGGCACCAGATGCGCTGGAGCTGGAGTTACAGGTGGTTGTGAGCCTCCCAATATGAGTGTTGGGAACTGAACTTGGGTCCTGCGGAAGAGCAGCAGACATTCTTCACTGCTGAGCCATCTCTCCAACCTCCTCACCCTGTTCTTTAAGACAAGGTCTAGCTGGGCGGTGGTGGCGCACACCTTTAGTCCCAGCACTCTGAGACAGAAAAAGTCTGTCCTGAAAACACACACACACACACACACACACACACACACACACACACACACAGCAACAACAAATGTAAGGCAAGGTCTATCATTGACCTGGAGCTCATCAAGTAGGCTAGGCTGGCTGGCCAGCCAGGGAGCAACAGGGATTCACTGTCACTGTCTCTCCAACACTGGGATTACAAGTGTGCGCCATTAGGCCTGGCTTTCATTATGTGGGTTCTGAGGAGCCATCTCTGGCCCTTATCCTTGCAAGGCCAACATTTACCAACCGAGCCCGAGGACATTTCTTATAACTCTTCATGTTTGGGGCTGAGAAAACGTTCTTTATTTTGTGGTGTTGTCAATGTCTTAGTTGCTCTGACTCCCAGAACCAATGTGGATGGCACATTTTCAGTGTACTGAACAGTGAACTGAGGCACGCAGCGGGTTTTTTGTTCTCCCAATTCCTCTAGTCTATCTGGTTTCTTTTTTGAGTTTTTTCCAAGGAAGAGGCAAAGACTACGCATTCCTGGAGTTCCTGTCATTAGGGCAGATGTCCTGACTTTGTGACCCCGTCCTTATCAGCACAGTCAGGGTGGAGATCTTGACACTGACTGCCTTGCAATCCGCTCAAATGAACTTTCTCTCCCTGGAGAATACACGAAGGGGTTTGTCTGTTCATCTCCTACTGCTGGGGGAAGCCCCGGGGACACTGGTCTCCTTGCCGGGTGCCCACGTCGCTCTTCGGGACACCTACCCCTGGACCTGTCTTCACCCATTGTCTTAGTTAGGGTGTCTGTTGCTGTGCTGAAACACTATGACCAAGGCAACTTGGGGAGGAAAGGGTTTATTTGGCTTACACTTCCATATCACTGTTCATCATTGGAGGAAGTCAGGACAGGAACTCAAACAGGACAGGAACCTGGAGGCAGGAGCTGATGCAGAAGCCACAGAGGGGTGCTGCCTACTGGCTTGCTTCCAGTGGTTTGCTCATCCTGCTTTCTTATAGAACCCAGGACCACCAGCCCAGGGATGACAACACCCATAATAGGCTGGGCCCTTCCCCATTAATCACTAATTTAAAAAATGCCCTAAAGGCTTGCCTACAGTTGGATCTTATGAAGGCATTTTCTGAATTGAGGCTCCCTCCTCACAGATGACTTTAGCTTGTGACAAAGTGACACAAAGCCTTCCAGCACACCCACTGTGTTAGTTAAAACACCATGATCAAGGTAGCCTATAGAAGAAAGGGTTTATTTGGACTTACAGTTACAGAGGGATAAAGTTCATCATGGTGCAGAAGTGGCAGGCACGAGGGTAGGCATGATGGCAGGCATGGTGGCTGAGCTAGCAAGCTGAGTGCTCACGTCTTGAACCACAACCAGGAAGCAAAGAGAGTGAACTGGGAATGACACGAGGCCCTGAAACCCCAAAGTCTACTCCAAGTCCACCCAGCAAGGCCATATCTCCTTAATGTCCCCAAACGGTGTCACCAACTAGGGACCAAGTGTTCAAATGCCAGAGTAAGGAACATTCGCATTCAAACTACTACACTGAGGCTGGGGCTACAGTGATGGGTCCAGGCTGCTGGCCCTGGACCTGTAGGTGCCTGGGTGCTCCACCATGGCAGCGAACAGCAGGGGCCAGACCTGGAAGGCTTGGCCCATGTTTGGGGAGGCCTTCTAGGAGGGGAAGAGAGAAACTGTGTGGGCCTGATTCTGCATGGGAAGCCACCTGCTACCCCAGGATGGGGAGGCCGCTCAGGGATTCCGAAGGCCGGTGCAGCTGCCCAGGGAGTTCCAGAAGCAACTCCCATTGCTTTGTTCCTGAATTTCATTTTTGTTTCCCTCCCCCTCTCTTCCTTCTTCTCAGCTGTCCGTCTATCCACTCATTTAGTCCACATTTTCCATTCATACCTTTTTCCTTTCTCCTGCTTGATCTCTCTCTTGTGGCACCTGCTGGCCCAGCTGGCCCAGCTGCTCCATTCAGCTGGCCATAGGTGAGAGGACCAGTCCCTCCTCTGTCCAGTGGTCAGAATGCCCCTGGTACAGTCTGTACCCCTTCTGCTACGAGCAGGCTCTAGAGACAGGCCCGCAAGCCCCATCAGGCACAAGGACACTTTCCAGTGTGGACTGCCTCCTCTTCCCAGCAGGAAGGCCAAGGTGGCCTCTTCTTGGCTGAATAGGACCTTCTGGAATCTTGCCCCAAAATAGCCTACTGTGCTACCTCATTTCCTGACTAAGCGGCCAGCCTCAAACAGAACGCATCTTATCTAGTTCCATCTGGGAAAAGCCTGCCAGGCCGGCACCAGCAGTTCTTCTGGGAAATCACCTATCCCCTCTGAAATTCACCCTGGGAGGCAGGACCTAGTTGCAGGATGCAACTGCCTGGAGACACAGCGTTCAGCTCAGGCTTCTCACTGCATGCTCAGCAACCCAGTGGACTGTTTTTTATTTTTTTCTAGTTTCATTTTTTTTAAATCTCAATTAACCTTTCTAGGGCCCAAGTGAAGCCCAGAACCCTTTCGCTGTACCCAAGATTGCCTTGAGGGGTTTCCTTCCCTCCATGGCTGGGCCTGGCAGGGTCTAGATGGAATCCCGGTCTACAGGGCTGGACGGACTAGGGCCAGAGGAGGTGTGAGGTGTTGCAAGCTGACACGGAACACCCCACCCTTCGCCACCACTATAGCCCTCAAAACAGTCATGACCAAAGCTTCATCTTGCAGGAGGAAGCATTAGAGAGGCAGCAGGCACAGGGGCTCCTGTCCTGCCAGGCTGCCAAGGCTCTGGTCCTCTCCTCTCCACCCAAAGTGGGGTGGAGCCTCACCCACCGTGAGACTTGGAGTGAAGAAAAAGGAAAGAAAATGGGATGGTCTCAGATGCCAAGAAGTTAACCTAGAAGGAAGTTAACTTTAATGAGGAAATCCCTTAGCGTGGCTGAAACTATGCTTGGAATGGCTAATGAGCCCAGGGTGGGGGTGGAGGGGAGGGTAGAGGGGGTTTGGAGGAAGTGCTCTGGAAAGGATGCCCTCCTGGCCAGGTTTCCCTTGTATATGGGGCTTATCTGCAGGAAACGGCTCCAGAGACAGAATCCGCTGAGCAGGCGGGTGACTCACGCCCACCCGTTCACGGCCCAGCCACAGCCTCCACGTTGGGGACACAGTAGCATCTCTAGGGGGCAGTTTTCATTGGCAGTGGCCACCTCCTAACCCAGCATGGTGGGAAGAGAAAGTTCTCTTTGACAGCTCCTGGGGCACACACCTGTGAGGTCCCAACCTGGATCGACTGTAAATTGGGATCTGAGTACGTGTGTGATTTACTCGGTGGTGGGGATGGGATCAACAGGTTCAAGGACCAGCTGGTGCTTCGTGCGGTCATTGGAAACTTTCAGACGCTCTGTCCATTTTCCTGCAGGGGGATAGCCAGCAGCCCCCAACACAGGAAGAAAGGGCTATTTTTGGAGGCTGGCCTTTAGTACTAAGCTCCCATCACCCGATGGCCTCCTGGCCTCTTTCTCCAGTGGGAAGAACCATCGGAAAAGGCTGATTTCTGATTCTGCCTCTGTTGGCTAGAGATGGAGCCTCCCAGGCTGAGCAGCCAGCAAAGGATACCCAGCCCTCCCCTAAATCTTAGGAACATTTTCTTGACTGGCCAGCCATGGCCCCAAGAATAGGCCAACCCGCCCAGCACCTTCTTGAATGGGTCCCATGACAGATTCCATGATCACCAGTCTCGAAGTCTCTCGTGATATTGTGCGTGGGCGGGGGGACCCGCGGCTCTCCTGTGGATGTTTCAGATCTCAGCAAAGGATAGCAGAGGGCGGTCAATGCTCTGTCCTCCCAGTGGGAGTCCCCCTGGTTGCCGTCCTTCTGGGAACACTGGCCACCTAGAACCCCTGGGACCCCCGAAGACCCTCCAGATGTGCTCATACCCACACACATTCACACACAGGGTCTAGGAGTCAATGCTCAGTGTCTCTCTTCATTGGTCTCCACCCTATTTTGGGACAAGATCGCTCACTGAAGCAACTGGCCAGGCTGGTTGGCCAACCATCCTGTCTCTGTCTCCCCAGCCTGGAGATTGTGTGTGCCATGCCCATGCTGGGGATCGGAACTTAGTCCTCATGCCTGTGTGGCAAGTGTCACCAACAGGGCCATTTCCACAGCCCTCAAGATTCTTTTTTTTTGGGGGGGGGATCTCAAGACAGGTTTCTCTGTGGATCCCAGGTTGTCCTTGAACTCATAGATATCCTCATGCCACTGCCTCCAGAGTGCTGGGGTGAAAGGCGAGCACCACCGCCTGGCTCAAGGTTCATTTTTAAATGCAATTTAAAATAAAATGCAGCTTCCATTTCCCAGTCCTCAGGCCTGCAGGTACCCCATCCCCAACACCCAGACCCCAGAAGTCAGAGATGAGGCGAGGCCTGAAGCCACAGGGCTGGGGAGGAGGGGGATTTTTCAACTTCCTTCTCCTGGGTTCTGTATTTAGAATTTCCACTTTTTACTTGCAAAGGTTTTCCTTTCTCTGCAGCCTCAGTGTTTGCTTCAAACGCAGCCTTCTGAATCCCAGGTTCACCTCGGGCCTGACAGTGGGTATTGTCAGTGTTTCCAATTTTGAACAACAATTTACACGTCTGTCTTTGGGGGTACACAGAGTGTCCCAGGGCACAGCTTATGCTGCAGGCCTCCAGAGTTTGCAACATCCGGGGTCCTGTAGAGGTGGCAGGGCTCCAGAGAGCTCCCTTGACCTCAGAGGGGGTGCTGCCTGCTCCCCACATCTCCTTGTCACCCACATGGCCTGGAAGATGAGGGGAGACTCTCACTCATATAGACTGACCGCCCTGGGCTTTCAGAACTACCAGGATGCTTCTGTGGCCAGCGCTGAGCCATCTCACCAGGGATCTGGCTTTTTCTTTCCTCCTTTTCTCTTGTTGCTGCCTGACTCCGATTCGTGCATGCCGTACACATGCCAGGTGTGAACAAACCAAAATAGAAGGAGAGTCCTGGACGCATGGTGTGTGTGCTGGCGGAGGCCTAGTCGAAGCGTCTGAATAAAGAGCATTCTAAAGCCACGGACTCTGGAGCCACAGACGCAGGGTGGAGACACGACGTCAGATGAAGCTGGGTGCGGCTCTATAAAGGTGGCTGGGAAGTGCCTGGACAGTTGACAAGGACATGAAGGGCAAGAGCAGCTGGTCCCTGGGGATCCCTGTCTTCAGGTTGGGGATCCCTGTGTTCAGGTCATCCAGTTGAGGCCTTACAGGTGGCCTGCTTTCCATTTGGTTAGTCAAGAGTTTTCTGGAGGAATAACTAACATCGTGAAAATATATCACAAAGAGGCTTTATCAGATTGGCTCACACCATGGGGGCAGGGGTATCCAACAGTGACCTGTGTATGCTGGAGAGGCTGAGGGCTTGACAGCACCCACGCCATGAGGCCAGCCCTGGTCTGACTCTGAGGGTTCACAGAAGCTCCTGATCTTAGTCCACACTGTAAGGCTGAAGAATTTGGGTTCTGATGGCAGTGGAGGATGGTGGCAGCAGCGGCAGCAGCAGCAGCAGTGCTGATGTGTCTACCAGCAAGAGGCAAAGGCCTTGGTAGGCCTGCTTTCCCCTCAGACTGCTTTACATCTGGGCTGTTGTTAGAAGGTGGCACCCACTCTGGTAGGAGGGGCTTCTTCATCAGTTTACCCTCCTGGAAATGCCCTATATGCCCGTCTCTTAGTTGATCCCGGATCAAGCATCACATTGCCTACTTTGCCTTCTCTCTAGCCCGCAGATGGAGTCTTGACAGAACATGACCCTGCCGCTTCTGCATCCTCTGAAGCCACTTCATTTTCAAGTTAATAACTTGAGACAGACTGGACACCTATTTATTATCTGGCCCTTGAAGGAGAAAGTTTGCCTTCTTGTGCTTTAAGCCATTGTGGCGTCAGGGGTGGTGGCTGTTACTGCGAGTTCCAAACCGTGCCCCAACTTCCATTACGTACATTTCCATGTCTGAAGACATGCTGCGCCATGTGATGAGGGATGCTTTCTCACCTGGAGCCCACTAACTGGTCCTGAACCCACACTGGGGCCATTCCTGGCACCCGCAGACAGGCAAGTCCAGGGAGGTAAGGGACAGTCTGAGAGTCTTTTGCCCAGACTTCTGAGCTGCAGGAAAGCATGTCAATGTATTTCTAAGGCTCCTCTGCAATGCTGAAGCCAGTGTGCCCAGCCAGTCTGGGAACCCACAGGCTTTTCTACCCCCAACACCTTCTGTTTGAGAAAAAGATGAACTGAGGCTGCCTCAGCCCAGGGCTGAAGAGAGAAGTGGGATCCCGGCTTCCCCACCAAGCCCTCTCAGCTCTCTGCTTCCCTTATTGTGTTCAGTGGCTCTCACCCCTAGGTCCACACCTTCTTTGATGAGAGCAGCCTCAGGGCATGTGGCCACCACCCTGCCCACTGGGGGCATCGGTCTCCTCACCTTTCCGTGTGCGCCTCCATGCCTGCATAGGTGCTACGGGGCAGGGACAGCAGTGTCCTTCTCTGCCCACCATCACATAAAGGAGGAACCGGGAACCCTGCCCGGGGATGGGCTTTGGCTACTTGAAGAGGAGCTCAGTTCTGTAGCCAGCCCTCTCTAACCACAGACTTTGTTGGGCCTTTTTTTTTTTTTTTTTTTTTTAAATTTTAAGATAAGGTGTTGGGTAGCCAAGGTTGCCCTTAAACTCTTGATCCCCCTGCCTCACCCCTCTATTGCTGGGATTATAAACATGCACCTCTAATCTGGGTTTATGCAGTGTTGGAAATCAAACCCAGAACTTTATAAACACACATTCACAGAAGACTCTACCAACCCTCAGCTACATCCCAACCCTTGTTATTTTTTGAATTAGGCTCTTAGGCTTTACTCAACATACTTGGAAGCAGTGGAGCCTCCTTCACGGCCCAAGAGGCGCTGGCAAAACACTTGCAATGAGGAAATCTTTCCATTGAGAAAATTCCTGGGTGCGCCTGTGCTCAGTGGCTCCAGTGAGCTGTGCAGTGGCCATGCCTGAGAACGACCTGGGGCTTTGAGACCACGGTTCCCGCTGCCTCTGTCACACCTGCTGCCTGGCAAGGGACAGGGGCCTCTCTGTCCCTGCTGCTGGGTCATTGTCAACTTTGACACTACCCAGGACTGTGCAATGAGTTCTGGGCCCCTCAGGGGTCCTGGTGGGCTGTTTCATCAGGTGGACATTCACTGTGCCTGTGGACCAGTTCTCATGTTGATTTTCAGGACTCTGAGGGGAGGGGACAAGAAGAGTCACCTGCGTGTCCCCTGCTCTCTCACTGCAAAGCCCTCCAGTCAGGTCCTGCAGGAAAACTCAACAACCACGCTGGACATCCCAATATTGAGGAGGTGGAGGCAGGAGGATCAGAAATTTAAGGTTATCCTCAGCCACACTGTGAGTCTGAAGTAAGCCTACCTGAGACCGGTTTACAAAATTTGATTAAGCCATGCCTGCAGCCGCCCACTCCCACTCCCTCCCAGAACAGACCGTTTTTCCTGAGGTCTACGGATGCCTGAGCTAGAGGAATCCAAGATGGGACGGGGGAAACCCGGGCCCCAGCTTTAGGCTCCTATTTGCAACCAGGCGGGCCCCAGTCTCAGAGGGAACTCAGTGACTACTAGGGAACCGAAAACACATGACTCCAATCAGGAGAAAAATGACTTCATGGCCACAGCCCCTGAAGCAGGCGGCTCTGCAGCCAGGCGCTGCCAGGGAAGACTTCCAGAAGGCCCTGCATGTTCTGCAGCCTCTAGCTGGGGTCTTCCCTGCGGGGGACTCGCCCTGCTCCAGTCCAAGACCCAAAGGCCAGGTGGCAGGCTGTGGGACCACAGGAATCCGCCACAACCGGGCGCTCCCCGCACCCGCGCTGCGCCGCACTTTCATGAATGGCCCCACTTCCCAGACAGCGGATTGGCCGGGCTGCCGGCCCTGAGGCCCAATCAGCAGGCGCGGCCGCCTGGTCTCCGCGTGGGGCCTGAGCAGTTTTGCAGCTGTGAATGGCGGAGAGCCCCATCCCCCAGGGAGAGGAGCCGGGAGGGCAGGGGGGGAGGCAAGGGGGGGAGGGGATTTGTATTTATTTTCATTTTTCAGTTCTCTGCACTGTTCGGGGATGCGCGCGATTGTGTCGTTTCGAGTCTTGGCTGCAGTTCCTGACAATAGCCGTGGGCTTGCCTGTGGCCGCCGGCATTGGCGCTTAAGATGTTGTGTCTGGAAAAGTGCTTTCTGGTTCCAACTGCGTTTCTTTGCCTGTGTTTCAGACTGGCTCCAGGTCCCAGAGACAGCACCAGGCCCTTTCGCAGGCCATGCTGCAGGGCCCCAGTCCTAGGCAGTGTCTTGGGGACGGTGGGTGTACCTTAGCTTGGGGTAGAGGCTCCTGAAGCCGCTCACTGATGCAGACGCTGCACAGGAACTTGGTCACCCTGCTTGGTCACTCCACCTGTCAGTCATTGGCTTGGTCCTAGCTTCTTCTTTTGCCTGTTCATGGGGTGCCCGGGGCCTGGGGCCTGGAGTGCCGCCTGGAGTCACCTTGTTTGCTGATGTGAAGCAGACATGTATTTACAAACGCTCCTGGAGAGCCCTGCCATCCCTGCTGCCTGTCAATCCTGGTGCCTAGGGAAGCACAAGAGCCTCTCCGTCCCTGCTGCTGGGTCACTGTCGACTTTGACACCACCCAGGAATGCAGTGAGTTCTGGCCCCT
This sequence comes from Psammomys obesus, assembly GCF_907164565.1. Taxonomy (NCBI): domain Eukaryota; kingdom Metazoa; phylum Chordata; class Mammalia; order Rodentia; family Muridae; genus Psammomys; species Psammomys obesus. Next base: position 2,566,378 of record NW_026592636.1, read on the forward strand.
CCAGGATCCTGGTGGGCTGTTTCATCAGGTGGATATTCACCGTGCCTGAAGACCAGTTCTCATGTTGATTTTCAGGACTCTGAGGGTGGGGTGGGGGGACAAGGAGAGGAGTCACCTGCCATGTCCTATGCTCTCTCACTGCAAAGCCCTCCAGTCAGGTCCTGCAGGTCTACTCTACCACCACGCTGGACATGACCCTGAGCAAGGAGTCCGTAGGAGAGTCCTTACTCTGTAGGGAGGGGAGGCCAGCCTTCCACTACATCTTTCTTGGCTGTGGGATTCTGGGTCCCTTTGGTTGTGCCCCATGTCCAGAAGCTCAGGGCTGGAGGCCAGGGCTTTGTGCAGCAGAGGAGAGGGCATACCTGCTCTTCCCCGGGAAGACTCCCTAACTTGGGGAAAACCAGCACAGACAGAGTCTAGACTCCAAGTGTGATAGGAAGGAAAGCTCTTGCAGGTTGAGGTCAGGTTAGGGAGGGCTTTGAATACCACCTCTCGGAAGTGTTTTGAGGCCCTGGGGAGCCACAGAGGGAAGAAGTGGTTCCCTGGAGCATGCGGAATTGACTCCCTCTGGCAGGGAACCAGGATGAGCCTTTGCGGGACTTCGGCATGGGGGCCAAGCAATACGTTCCCTATGACCTTCGGCTCCTTCTCCTGAGAGGTTCCAGGAAATCGACTCCCCCCAAAAGGAGAGGGAACAGCTGGGCATGGCTCATGCCTTTACTCCCAGCACTTGGGAGCAGAATGCAGGTAGATCTCTGTGAGGTCAGGCAGGGCTACGCAGTGAGATCTTACTTGAAAGAACTCTGTCTTGAGTTTGAGGTGAGGGCACACTGAACAAGACAGAACTGGACTGGAGGCTGCAGTTGATAAACCCAGGTCAGCTGCAGCCACCTGGACCAGAACCCTCATGAGGAACAATTGAAGACCAGACCCAATCTCCTGTGGAGCTCCATCCGTTAACTGTCATAGGGACAGTGTTGTCATGTCACATGGTCTCTGGAACACTCCATTGATGGCTTTGGAGGGGATGGAAAGGATAGAGCAACAGTAATCTTTTTGTTTTCATGCAAGTAATTGCCTGTGATTTGAATGCATGCTTAGAGGCCACAGGCTGGTAACTCAGTCTCCAGCGCAGCCTCGTTTTGAGGTGGGGTCCTAGGGTGGTGCATGAGGCAGCTCACAGGAAGAAGTGGGCAGATCCGTTCTCGGGATGGTGGAGTATGGAGCTAGAAGCTGAGCTGGAAAAATGAGCTCTCCCCTGTGTATGCTACCTCTGATGTATCCCGTCCCAGCATCTATGACTCTTACCATGTATGACACAGCATGAAACGCTTGCCAGATGTGAACACATGCCTGTGTCACACTTGTGAACTTCCAGCCTCCAGACACAATAGGCCAAGTCAGCCTCTTTCCTGTATGAATTACATAGCCTCACTGAAGAGTCAGTGAGCTTATGTAGCTGTAATCCCAGTACTGGGGAGGTAGAGGCAGGAGGATCAGGAATTTGAGGTTCGTCCTTGGCTACATAGTGATTTGCAGGGCAGTCTGAGCTATAAGACCCTGACACAAACAAACAAACAAACAAACAAACAAACAACAAACAAAAAGCCAACCGAACACAAACAAGCCAAACCGATCAGTAAAGTTACCCAACCTCAGGTACTTTGTTACAGCCATGGAGACCAGATTAAGAGACTTCCCAACAGCACCCTTCTAGCACAGCTGCCTTTGTTGTCAGGGAGAAGCCTGGCCTGGGACGAAGCTTCAGTCCCTAAGAGGGGCCGTGTGACACCCTGGCTGTGTACTGCCCAGGCACTGGCCTAGGGAGGATTCCGTGAGGAGGTGTATGCGTGTGCCCTGTCCTGCCTTGAGCAGTGGGCTCTCCTTTCTCTCCCTCTTCCACAGGCCGGGATGTAGACATGGGTGTGTGCCAGCTCGGACCTGGCACAGAAGAAGAAGCTGGGTCTCCAGGGTTGTGCCACCGTATCAGTCCTTGTTTGCCCAGCCATGCTCCTGTTTCCGCAGGAGAGAAGTCAAAGTCTCTGGACTAAGGGTCTGCATTTCCATGTTTCTTATTGGCTCGGTACACAGACACATCAGATCCCTGCCTATCACTTCCTGCTCTCACTGTGTTTGCAGGACCAACCTCCATCTGAGCAACCACCTTCGCTAGTCAGAGCCCAGGAGAGGAAGGAGGTTACCACCCGAGGCAGAGGGAACAGTGAAGCTAGAGGCTGTACCAGTCTTCTGGGACCACTGTCTGAATTAGCCCATACGGACTGCCTACCAGGCTGAAACATCCTTTGGCATAGCTTGGGAGCGTCCATAATGACAGTATGGGCAAGTAGGTTCCTTCGGAGGCTGTGGTGTGACTGGGTGGTTCCTCCTTCATCCCCGTGGTGGTGTCAGCCATCAGGATGTTCCTCAGCTCACAGACAGGGCACACCAAGCTCTACTTTCATCACACATCCTGTTCTTTGTGTGTCTCACTGAGAAGAGGAGGCAGAAGATGGATGAAGGTGCTTGCCACCATGCCCAACGACCTGAGTTCGATTCCCAGGACCCATATGATAGGAGGTGAGAACCTACTCCCACAAGTTTTTCCTCTGACTTACACACACACACACAGCACACACACATACGTGGGCATGTGTTAAGGGGTCATTCCTTTAACATGCATGCCCCCCTCACTAAGCCAACCAACAAACACATGTAATAAGAAGATAAAGTATTTTCTGTGACCCAGACGACCCTGAGCCGTAAGATCTGTAAAACATGTAGGCAATTTACAAGCACTCTGACACCCAGCCTCATGGAGGGAGTGACTCCCTTCCAGAAGGAAGGGTGGGACACTAGAAAGAATGGATGGGACAAAATCGAGGCCCAGGAGGGCAGACGCTAAATCCGGTGTCCAGCCTCTGGGGCCCCATGGCAGCAGAGTGTGGGCCCCGCAGGCTTAGACAGTCCCCGCCTCTGTGGCCTTGCCAGCTGCAGCCCATTTGGCTACTCTTGGGCTGGCCCCACCTGCTGCCTGCGGCTCCCCTTGGCAGGTGTTCCGAATTCTGGGCCCCCTCAGCTTCCTGGGGTCCCAGCTGCATGGCTAGCTTCTCACTTTATTGTTGTGAGATATCTCCGGTTGTCTGCAGAGACTTCAACCTTCCTACGTGTTGCCTGGCTTCCTAGCTGTCCTTTAAAGTCTGTGTGGAAGCTGCTTTGACCCCTTAACTCTTCTGTTCGGCAGGCCTGCAAAACTGGCGCCATGCTGTTGGTGTCAAGGTCTGTTTCCAGCTCAAGAGGCGGGGAGGTGCCTTTGGACTGATGGCTGCAGTGGCCTCTGACGCTTGGGTGGTTGAATTTGGGAAAACAATTCCCCAGGGGCTTCCTGTGGAAAGGGTATCGAGAAATCTCTCCTTCCCCCTCTCTATCTGTGTGTGTGTGTGTGTGTGTGTGTGTGTGTGCATATGTATACGTGTGTGGTATGTGTGGTGTATTTGTGTGTGTACGTATTTTTGTGTGTGGTATGTATGCATGTGTGTATCTGTGTTTGTGTGTGTATACATGTATGTGATTGTGGAGGCCAGAGGTTGACACTGGGTGTCTTTCTCAATTGAGTTCCACTATCATTTTAAAGTAAAATTTTCATTTATTTGCTTATTTGTGTATCTATGTGTCATGACACACGTGTGGAGATTACAGGACAATTTGTTGGGATTGTCCTTCTGCCTCCACCATTTGGATTCTGGGAATCGAACTCAGGTTGTCAGACTTAATGGCAAGTAGCTCTGCCTCTCAAGCCATCTCTCTAGATCACTCCTTATCAGGTTTTAAACGTTTATTTATTTATCAAACATACGTCTATGCCCGAGTGTATGTATGTGTGCCCTGTGCATGCAGGCCTCTGTGGAGGCCAGAAGAAGGGTCTCCTGGATCAGGAGTCACAGGCAGTTGAAAATTGTCATGAGGGTGCTGGGAACTGAGTCGAGGCCCTTTGTAAGAGCAGCCAGTGCTCTTAACCACTGAGCCCTCCAGCCCCTCACCTTCTTTTCTGTTTCCCAGAGGCTATCCATGAACCTGGATCTTACCAATTCAGATCCACCAGCTAGCTAGCAAGCCCCAAGGATCCTCCTGACTCTGCCTCCCAGTGCTGGGATTACAGGCACACACCACCACGCCTGGTTTCACATGTGTGCTGGAGATCAGACCCGGGTCCTCATGGTGTGCAGTAGGCACTTTACAGACAGAACCATCTCCACAGCCTTAAGAAACTTTTTTTTTTCAAAAAATAATCTTTCAGATAGTTAAAACCTCCACACCCTTGATGCTGAAATGAGTGAGAGTCTTGTTCCCATGACATCCTCAAAGAATCTTTTTCTTTTTCCTGATGCAAAGTCTGTGATGTCCTGACTCTGCAGCAGCCACACTTCCCCTATCTCCAACTTTAAAATGCATTCCTTTCCTAGATAGACAGCAAGAGTTTCCAACCCCTTTGCTCTCTTGCTCCTGATTCTTATTTTAAATCTTGCTAAGAGCTGTGAGTAACAGCCATGCCACTGCCAGAATGCTGGGCTGCCTTGAAATTTCCTTCCACTGGATTAATTTGTCCATCACCTTAAACCCTCCCCAGGGAAGGACAAAGCACACACAGGTTTTGCTTTGTTTTTGCTGTAGTGCAACAGAGAACCAGGGCCTGGTTCTTCACACATTCATTAGAAACCCTAGAATGCTGCCTGTCCTGCTCCTGTTGGCCTTCTGTCTGGGCCCTGAGATCACCCATTAAGCTCTGCTGTGACATTTCAGTTATTTGCTGTAACCTGCTTCTCTCAACTTTCCTCCCACAAACCAACTCCAAGGGCCTCTAACTCCTGTCAGTTAATTACAGCAAACGTTATTCTCAGGGCCTAGTTTCATGTTGGTCATCTTTCAATCACTGTGAAAGCATGTGTGAAAACAGCTTAGAGTAGGAAGGATTTATTCAGAGGCTTCAACTCATGGTTGCTTGGCCCCATCACGGCTCAGGCTATCCTGTCCATGGTTACTCCTTCATTCTTATGTCTTGGACTAAACTTCTGGCATTGTGGAGACAGAGCTGTAATTGATTTGCCATCTCCTGGAGGTCCAAAACCCAAAATGGGGATGTCCCTGGTTATCGCTGCTCAGGGTCCCTCATCCTAACCTAGGTCTCTGGTAAAGGCTTGTCTCAAAATAAGTTCCTTAGGGGAGGTGTGGTGTTCTGACTTCAGAGTTGGCAGGGTTTGGGTACACTTCACTCTGAGAGGGTCTAGGGCCACAGCGGCACACTGCCACTCTCAGCAGCCTGAGGGGTTCCTCTAGACTTTTGGGGACTTTGACTCAAGCCAATCCAGGATTTGACGCTGAGAAGAATTTCAGGACCAGCCAGTTTCTGAAGCAAGCAGGGGATTGTGTTAAATAAGTACCTGGGTTAGGAGACGGAAGTCAGTAGGATAGACTCAAGTGGGGTGAGGTGGGGTTTCTCATGGGACAGCCGGGGAAGTACAAGTTACACAGGTGTGGGGACATGCTTCACCAGGACAGTCAGCTGGGATGTCCTAGCGTTAGCCACACATACTTTGGGGCACATCTCAGCAAACTAAGGACCCCTCCCCAACCCTCCCTCTCTCCTGATAAGGTGGACTGTGAGGTGGCTCAGGGGATGCCTTGGATGGGTCAAACTTGATAAGGTGAAGCCAGGAGGCCCTAGGGCTTCGCAGGGGGCTTAGGACACACCCCTTCCTGCTGCTGGAATTTCTGGGAGATTCTTAGAGGATGCAGATTCCCAGCTGGGAGGGGCAGTTGATAGTTCTGGACTTCTTGCTGGTTAAGAGGCTTCAGTCAGACCCAGAATGAGTCCCTTCTCCTCTCGTGTCCTCACAATTCCCCTATGCCTATCTGTCCCCAGCACCTTCCTAGACTCACTTTCCCCTACCCAGCACTCTGTCTTCCTCACCTACCAGTCCATTGTTCCATTTTGTTCACTAGAATGTCCGCTCCCGCAGAATTGAGTTTGTTCTTTCTGTCTGTCCATCCACCCTACTCTGTGATTCCCAGGGTGGCTGTCTGCTCCATCATTGTGCTGTGCAGAAGGGGAGGGAGTGAATGATACAATATGGAGGTGTAGAAAGCTAGATAGGACCTTTGTGTCCTTTCCCAGCCCCGAGTGAGGCTCTGACACCCAGTGACACGGGAGTCACACTCCTGGCCTGGCAGGTCAGCAGGTATAGTCCTTGTTACAGTCTTAGCTGGCTTTGGCCTCTGTTAATGAACTTCCCAGTGGCCTTGGCTATGGTCTGCAAGCTTCTTGCGGCGACTTGAGAGAATTTCCAGCTGTTTGAAGACTTCCGAGAGCCCTGTGGAGGGGAAACTTCCCAGAATGCAATATGATCTCTGGTGGATCCTTGCTGCCTGTTGCCCACCGTCCACAGCCTCCGATCTGGCCTCTGAGAGGGTCTAGGGCCACAGCGGCACACTGCCACTCTCGGCAGCCCGAGGGGTTCCTCTAGACTTGGGGACTTTGACTCAAGGCAAACCAGGATTCGATGCTGAGAAGAATTTCAGGACCAGCCAGTTTCTGAAGCAAGCAGGGGATTGTGTTAAATAAGTACCAGGGTCAGGAGACGGAAGACAGTAGGACACACTCAAGTGGGACTTCCACAGGAGTGGCCCTGATAGGGGATGTGCCGAGACTCGGCTAGGCACTTAGTGCTTACTCCAGGAGGGTTTGCCCCTGGACTCTCCCGGAAGAGAGGGGGCCGCCCTCAGCCGCACAGCCACCATCCAAGTGCCCGGGCTTGTCTGATGCCCACATGATCTGCTGGACCGCACACAGAGCCATGCTTGGGACGGTCTCTGGTCTCCTGGGATATCCTCCTGCAACTCCCTGCTCAGCGCAGGGCTGCATCCTCTGAGGCGGTGAGTGGCCTCTGGTCCCCCCTCCCTGGCCCTTGCTCTGAGAACTTCTGTGTAGATGTACTGTGGCCTGGGGTGTAAGCCTGGAGTGGGGTGCGAGAGGAAAGAGACCCAGATCCATGAGCTGCCTCCCCGAGGACCCTGCCCGGGCCTCTGCCTCCTGCAGCTGGCTTTGTCTGGCTTTGCATGTTTTACTCACAGTTGGGTCTTTTTTCTCCCTGGCATCAGGTTTCACCTCTTGCTGGGATGGTCCTTTGAATTTGTGCACTAGTGGCCTGCAAGAGGCTAGAAGTGGGTCCTCCCATCCCACTCTAGCAAGCATAGGAATTCCAGCCTGATCCTTTGTTCTCCTGTCAAGATGGTGGAAGAAATCCAAAGGGCCTCACAGAACAGGGGTCAGGGCTGGGGTAGGCACTGCCTCAGAGGAGGCAAGGAGGCAAGGGTTCCTCAGGATTCTGCCTCTGTTCTGAGGTACCCCCCCCACCTTTGATGGAAGCACTTCACTTTGATTTTGGAAATGTAGAGAAAGCTCTTGGGACCAGTTGGGTACTCAGGAGGCAGGCTTTGGTGCAGCGGAGGTATCCCCTTCACCTCCTCAAACAGCTATTTGTCAAGTGGCTGTTGTTGGCTGCAGCCCTGGCTCTCCCCTCTCCCCGATGCTCCAACACAGCCCCTCCGCCTTCCTGAGGACCTCCTGCTTTCATATACCCTCACCACCATCGAAGAGCCCTTCTTCCTCTACCCAGTGTGAAGCCCAGGCTCCCTCTCCCTCCTCATGACTCCCGAGGAAGGCCACCTTCACGTGACCCGCTGGACCTGCCTTGCTCACCAAAAGCCCATGCTAGGAGATCCCACCCAGATCCCAGGGTTCACTCTCTTTCACGACCCCATACACCCTTCTTCCTCAGTTCTGGTGCCTCTTCCAGCCCACAAGCCCCACCTTCAGGCCTCAGCAGTTTACAGGATGCTGGAAGCAGCCCGATCTGAAACACTAGGCTCCTGGGGCTCCCAGGCTCATGGGACTCAGAAGGTTCCCTGCTTCCCTCTCTTCTCGCTCCACCCTTCTCTCTGGATGACTTCATCGGTTCCCATGGATTGAAAAACCTTGACTTGGTGAACTCCAAATTTGTCTCCAGCCTCGATCTCCCCTCTGACCTCTGGACCTGAATATCCGGCTGTCCCCTTGACAGCTCCCTGTGGGGTCTCCCAGATCTCGACTGATCTGGGCTCCAAGAATTTTCTCCCCAGGCCTTTCCCAGCATCCTCCTCTTAGGAGACCTACCCCACATGGCTACACATAGCAGTCTCCCCATTTCCACCCTCCTGGCACATGTCCTCTCTCCCTAACCCACTTACTGAGGATCCTGCCCCTTGGAGGCCTAAGGTAGGGCCTGCTAATGTAGCATGGACAGGAGAGAGCATAGTCTCTGCTAAGCTTCCCCACTGTAAAGACCCTCAAGATCAGAGCCTCTCTAGGGACATGTGGGAAACTACTTCCTCCCAGCCAAGGATGGATCTCAGGCCGGTCCTGGAGAAGCAGGGCTTCTGTTCTCCTGGGGGCTGCTGAGCAGTGACAGAGACCTCTCTGGGGACCGCCAGCCAATGAGATCATACAGCCATGAAGCAAAAGCTTTATGAACACCCAGCCTGCAGGATATAGAGCTTGGAACAGGACCCGTAGAGCACAAGCCTGTGGGAAAGCGAGGAACCAGACTCTGAGTGAAGGCTCTATAATGTCTATTTGTCCCACCAAGGGTGACAGAGATGTGAGTTCATGACCTGCCAATGGCCACAGGGTCCAAACCACTGACCCTTCTTGCCTTGTGTCTCTCTCACCCTCCCTCTATTCGTCATTCATCCATTCATTTATTCTTCCACACATTCACTCATTCATTTAATCATTCACTTATTCATTCAGTCTTTCACTCATTTAATAGCTTATTCCTTCACTCACTCATGCGTTCATTCATTTATTTGTGTAGTCATCTGCTTTTCCATTCATTTACTCACTTATTCACTCATTCACGTATTTGCTGTCTAAGTCACTGTTCATTTGCTGTGAGGAGACGCCATGACTATGACCAAAGTGACTCATTTTTATTTCCCCAACGTTCCAAGCTATTTTCTGTTATTTATTTATTTGTGTGTTTGTTTATTCACTTTACAGCTCTATCACAGTCCCCTCCTTTCTCTCCTCCCCAGACCACCCTCCCACCTTCTTTCCTCCTTTCCCCTCCCCTTCTCCTCAAAAAAGGGGAGCCTTCCTTACCAACCCTCCCCAGCACATCAAGTCTCATCAGGACTAAGTGCATCCTCTTCCCCTGAGGTCTAACAAGGCAGCCCAGCAAGGGGAAATTGATTCAAAAGTAAGCAACGCAGTCCATGTCAGAGACAGGCCTCTCTCTAATTGCTAGGGAACCCTCATGAAGACCGAGCTACATATGTGTAGCTACATATGTGTACATATGGGGACCTAGGTGCAGTCTATGCGTGCTCTTTGGTTGGTGGTTCAGTCTCTGTGAGCCCTCATGGTCCTCAGCTAGTTAACTCTGCTGGTCTTCTTGTGGAGTTCTTGTCTCCTCCAGGTATCTCTACCCTTCCTCCAACTTTTCCACAAGACTCCCCCGAGCTCTGCCTAATGTTTCGCTGCTGTCTCCGTATCTGTTCCCACTGGCTGCTGGGTGGAGCCTCTCAGAGGACTGTTTTGCTAGGCTCCTGTCTGCAGTCATAGTAGAGGATTGTTGATAGTGTCAGGGATTGGCTCTCTCCCAGGGGTGGGTCTCAAGTTGGGCCAGTCATTGTTTGGCCCTTCCCCCAATCTCTGCTCCATTTTTATTACGCAGGGTAAATTTTGGGTCGAAGGTTTTGTGAGTGTGTTGGTGTCCCCCTCCCTCCCCTGGAAGTCCTGCCTGGCTGTAGGGAGTGGCTACTTCAGTCTTCACATCTGCTGTTACTAGGAGTCTCAGCTAGAGTCACCCCCATGTCCTCCCAGAAGCCCACCTTGTCTCCAGCTTGTCCCAGAGATGCCCCCCAATCAGTTTCTGTTTTTTTAACTTCAGCCCTCTCACATCTCACCCCTGCTCCCCCCACACCCAACCCCACCCTTGTTCCCATTCCCACTCCCTCTCCCACCCAGTCCTCTCTCTTCACCCACTTCTGTTGTCTATTTTATTTCCCCTTCTGGGGAAGAGTTAAGCATCGTCCCTTGGGTCCTCCTTGTTGCTTAGCTTCTTTGGGTCAGTGAATTGTCATATGGTTATCCTGTAATACATAGCTAATAACCGCTTAGAAGTGAGTACATGCCATGAGTCTGGGTTACCTCACTCAGGGTCATCTTTTCTAGTTCCATCCATTTGCCTGCAAAAGGAGAGCAAGAGGATACAAACTGGAAAGGGAGAAGTCAAAGACCAAGGCAACTCTTATAAAAGGAAACATTTAATTGCTTACAGTTTCAGAGGCCAGTCCATTATTGTCATGGTGGGGAAGGAATATGGCCACACACAGTAGACAAGGTATTGGAGAGGTAGCTGAGAGTTCCATATCCTGGCCCACAGGCAGGGAGATGGGGGTGGTGGTGTTGGAGGAGAGACTGGGTCTGTCAGCATGGGCTTTTGAAACCCCAAAGACCACCTCCAGTGACATACTTCCTTCAACAAGGCCACACCTCCCAGTCCTTCTAATCCTTCTCAAATAGTGCCACTCCCTGATGACTGAATATTCGAACATATGGGCCCATGGGGGCCACGCTTATTCAAACCACCACACTCATATGTTCATTGGTTCACTGGCTTATCTAGTCACGTGTTCATTCTCTTACTCGTTCACCTGTACACTGCACATCTGTTCATTCACTTTTTCCCTTACTCATTCGTTCCTCCTCTGAGCCATGCCCCTAGCTTTGTATTTGGTGCTGAGAAAGGGAGTGGAGCAAAAGTAGGAAAAAAAAAAAAGCATTGCGTCTTTAAAGGTCACATTCTGGAGAGGAGAAAGGCCCACAATTCAGGACAATCAGACATGCGCAGTGACAGAAATGATCAAGGGTTACCTAGAAGAGAAGGGCGGACTTCACGTACGTCTAGATGTATACGTGTAGGCGTGTATAGGTACACGTGTGTTCCATCTGTTCATGCATTTCTAAGCGCAGTGTGATTGTGTACCTGAGGGCAAGTGAGTACAGGGGGAGTGTGCGTGAGCACATGTCTTGGTCTATGCCATGTTGCTGTCACAAACATCTGAAGGTGAGTAACTATAAAAAGGAGAAGGCTGCCGTGATGGTACATGCTTAAAATCCCACTATTAGAGAGGTTAAAGCAGGAAGATTGTGAGTTCCAGGCCAGCCTGGGCTACACAGTGAGTTCCAGGCCAGCCTGGGCTGTGCAGTGGTCCTGTCTCAAACAGACAAGCAAGCAAGGCTTACTTAACTCTTGGTGTCAGAGGCTGAAAGCCATCTTTTTGGCCCCTCCACTGAGTCCTCTCAGCTGCATCACACACTCAGAGCAACAGGGAGCAGCAGCAAACACACGGGGTGGTCTTGCTTTGACTCACCCTTGCTAGAACTAACCTGCCTTCCACGAGGACTGCCTTAACGCCTGTCCAGGACCTAACCACTGCACACAAGGGCCTACTTCTTAAAGGGCTCATCGCTTCCCATCACTGCAGGGCTGGGCATGGAGCGTCTAGCACACAGACACAAGGCACATTTGAAGTGGAGCCACTATGCACCAGTGGTGGTGGGGGGCAAGCAGAAGGTGGAGTGTGGGGAGGAAAACAGACCCAAGGTTTTAGGCAAAGGGAACCACATGAGGCCTTCCCTGGTCTGCTCTGGCTGATCTTTGTGCCCTGCATGCACATCCCCAGCCAACCCCTTTTGTTTTTCAGGGGTGGTTCTTTCTGGTGAGTCTGCCCCCTGTATCAGCTGTGGGTAAGAGCCATGTGACATTTTCAAGAAAACTTCCAAGAAAGGTGCAGGGGCCCAGCATAGAGTCTGGGAGGTGCAAGGACCCCAACACTGGCCATTAGTGGATTAACACTTAGGAGTCCTGATGGGAACCCCAGAGCCTCAGTGAGCTGGGTGAGCAAGGATGAGCCAGCAATGGAGCCAGGACTGAGGCCTGTCCCTGGGACAGCCTGGATGCTAGGTGTGGCAGGCAGGGTCAGGGGTTATGTTTGAATGCGGGGGAGCCCAGGACAGAACTCCTAGCCACACTTTGTGGAACTGGCGTGGGCGGGCGGTCCTTTGGATGGTCCTGGGACAGAATAACAAGGCCCCGATCAGTGATCAGTTGTCAGACCAGTCACGCAGCCGCAGTAGGCACAGGGAGGCGCTTGGGAAGGTTCCCAAGGCTGAATGGAGTATGGGCAGCTGAACGGATGCCCGATCCGCAGGCATGAGTAGATGGGACAGGTGAGGGTCACAGCTCTCTGCTCACTGCCTGGCAGCTAGCTCTGGACGGGCTTAGGCTCTGCATTCAAGGCAGGGCACCCCCCAATTTTTCTGAGCATCCCTAGTCCATGGGTGACTTCAGCAAGCCTCAGAGGTCCCCTGTGTACCTATATGACTCCAATTTGCTATATCCTGAGTTCCTGGGGGGCAGGGATTCCACAAGATCCACTCGGGAGCCCCATGTCTCGAGTCACAGTATGCCGGATTGACGGAGAATTGGTGTGATCGTGTGAGAGGGAGTGAGGGAGTGCGTGAACGCAGTATCATTCTCCCCTCAGCCGCTCTCCTCCTCAACCACAAGGCGACTCAAGAAATCTCTTGTGTTTTGCTTTCCTTTTATTTTCTTAATTTATTTTTAATTTCTTGTGTGTGTTTGTGTGTGTACATGTTCACGTGTACGCAAGTATGTGTGCAGCTCTTGGCCAAAGGTCAACATCTGGTGTCTTCCTCTATTGCTCTCTACCTTATTTTTTTTTTTTTTTCAAAACAGGGTCTCCCTCTGAACCTGGAGTTCCCCGTTGGCCAGTGAGCTGGAGGGACCTGCCTGTGTGCCCCCAGGGCTACAGTCACAGGAGGCTGGGCTCTCCTTGTGGGTGACCACGGTAGGAGAAAGCCGCACGTATTTCGTGCTGATGCAACCTTCTTATGAGATGTGGCCCCGCAGCTGGCTTAGCCTGCAGCTGTGGGACCTGTGGTGCAGGAGCCTGGCTGCCCCACAGAGGAAAGGCAGCTGGACATAGCTCAGCGAGCCGAGTCTTCTGTCTCCAAAAAGCTGCAATCCAGGTGTGCGTGGAGCCAGGCTCATCCTCTGTTTGGGGTCTTCTCCCAAACTCTCGGGAGTGAAGGTCTCCGCAGCCTCAGGACTGACCCTGACCCCCGTCTCCAAGGCTGCACCAGCCTTCTGAAGGGCACACCTGCTACAGTCAGACCTGCTTGCTCTGCATTTGTGTAACTCACCCACTGACTTATAGAACCCCACCTCTTCATAGCCCCATCCGTACCCCTGAAGGGGACCTCACAGGAGAGAGTCTCTGGGGCTGCGGTCCTGGGAAACATCTTAGGTTGCTACAGACCTTACTTTCCTGGGCTGGGGCCTGAGTCTGCCCTGTGGGTAAAGAGTGAGGCTTGTAGGGTGACCGATTAAGCAGGAATGGAGGAGGGAGGGCTTTCAGCCAGCTGAGAACCAGGGCCTTTGCCTGACTCCTTTCTGAAGAGCTGCCGTGGCAACTTAGGCTGGGGTACCAGTTATGCTTTCAAGGCCCACCTGTGTAAGGGGTGGTGGTCTGTCTGTCCCTGATGTCAGAGTCTGGGTCAAGCTGCAGTGGTGGAGGCTGGGCATGGCAGTCAACTTCACAAAATCCAGAATCCCCTGGAAAGAAGCCTCTGGGACTATCTGAGGGATCATCTTGATTATGTTAATGGAGGTGGGAAGATCTGCCCACTGTGGGTGGTGCCATTCCCTAGGCCCCTAACCTTGGCTCGTAATAGACTGGGCTTTTTAAGTTTGTGTGTTTCACCACATTCAAGTTTCTCATCCTTCCAAGGACACTGTCCATTCCAGGGTTCTCTTTAACTAATTTATGTCTTTGGTGCTCAGAAGGTAGAGTTCTTGCCTAGCATGCAGTGAGCCCTAGTTTCTAAACATAGCACATTAAAAAAAAAAAGTTTCTCTTCTGATACTCAGAATTTGGGGGTTTGATTTAGTCCATAGTCGCCACTGTCAGCTATGGAATCATCCACCCTCACTGGTTCTGGGTGACCAACTGGAAGGGAGTGGCAGGCTAGGATTCATTGTGGCCAGGGCCAGAGATGCCTGGGTAAACTGGCATTTTCACTGAAGTCCCAAGCAGAACCCAAAGCTGTATGTTGGTTCTGGGAGGTCCTGACCCCTGGCCTGTGGCCTCAGGGTTATCACTTGCTTTTTTTCTCTTCCCTGGATAACAGCTTCACCATTGACCCTGTACTGGGTTTATTTTGCTGGAAAAGGGTCAAATTCCAGTGTTCTTGGGCCCATGTGCACCCCAGGGCAGCTGGCCCGGCTGCTTCCCAGAGTTTGAACTGGAAGAGGCCCCTGGCTAGACCGTGCCCAGCCTGACAGTGTCTTGCTCATCCCTATGGCAAGGTGAAGGTGATCTGTGCCTGTCTGAGGAAGCAGGTGCCTGTCAGGAGAATTTGGCAGCCTCCTTCCTTCAAAAAGCCCCTCCAAAAGTCCCTTCTCACATCTCCGCACAAGGCTTCTCCCTAGTAACCACACTGTCACAGCTTTGCAAGTGGAAGCGGGGGAGGGGGTTACTAAAGAAAAGTGCTTAGAGGCCCAGGAGCTGGTCCGGTTTGGGAAGTGCTGCAAACATGAGGTTCTGCATGATCCCCAGCACCCAGGCAAAAGCACCCGACATGGTGCGTGCTTGTAACCTCAGCCCTCGGAGGCAGAGACAGGAGGATGCCAAGGCTAACTGGTCAGGCAGTCTCACCAAACCCAGGTTTAGTGGGAGATACTGACCTTGGTGGCCATGCAGGAAGTAATGTTCCTCAGGCATCACTATGGTATTCCAAAGATAGCGTTCCTGTCGTCTGTCACCCCGAAGACGCCTGACGCCTATGCACTGCTTTAGGGAGGATTTTCCTTGCTCTACCTGTCACCCCATATGTCTGAGCCAGTGTGGAGGGCATGACACTGCTGCAGAAAACCTCACTCTGGGGTGAACTGAGGGTCATGAACCCCTCAGTTGCAATTCACAGATGGGGCAATGGGGAATCCTGTTTGTCCCCATCCATTTGGAGAAATCCTGGTCCATCAGCTGGTCAGGGGCCCCAGCATGACGGGCTAAGATTCATGGGGCAGGTCCTACCTGGACACAGATAGGCCTGGTCAGTTGTTTCCTTCTTCCAGCTAGGATGGCTGTCAAGAGTATCCGGGCGGCCTCTGGTGTCTGTGGCTGAGCTGTGAGGATGACCCAGCCTTTTCCACGCCAGTGACGGGGGATAATGTGACCACCAGCTTCTGGCTCACAAGCCAAGCCATGGCTTTTGCCTGTGCTCCTGCTTGGCTCCAGACGGGACGTGCTTCTACACCTGTAAGGAACCTCCACAGAGAGAGGACTGCACCCTAGTGTCCTTCCAACCAGTGCCTTGTGTGGTGGCAAGTACTGGCTGGCTTAGATCCTGGTGGCCTCCTTTGTCACTGTGACCCACTCATTCAAAGAAGACCCACTCCGGACGTGGCGAAGCATGCCTGCAATCCCAGGGGAGGTAAGAGGACCTC
Source organism: Psammomys obesus (assembly GCF_907164565.1). Classification (NCBI taxonomy): domain Eukaryota; kingdom Metazoa; phylum Chordata; class Mammalia; order Rodentia; family Muridae; genus Psammomys; species Psammomys obesus. The sequence continues at coordinate 2,582,007 of NW_026592636.1, forward strand.
TGTGAGTTTGAGTGCAGCCTGGTTTACACAGCAAGTTCCAGACCAGCCAGGCTACTTAGTGAGATGCTAGCCCAAACCAAGCTGCCAGCCCTGGCTACTAGGGTCCTTCCTGAGCACCTGGGTTGTGTTCAGGGGGCAGCTTAATCTGCAGCGAAGAAGGCAGCAGAACAAAGGCAGACAGAGGAGGTGCTCCCGAGAAAAAAAGTGAGGCAGGCAGAGCAGGTCCTGTGGACTTGGGGAACACTACAGAAGCTGTGTGCTACTTGCGGAGGAAGTTCAGAGCGCAGGTGGGATCACTAGGAGGAGACATTCGAGGACCGGAGTCAGGAGATGCGCCATCTGCGATGTTGGCTCGTAAACAGGACAGCAGGGAGACTAGTGAGCAGGGCACACACTGACAACCCAGCCTGAGCGAGCCCGTTGGGGGTGGGGGGCACTGCTCAGCTGCCTCTGGGATGGGAGCATGGCTGCAGGGCTGCTTGTTTTCTGTGTGGCTTACTGTGAGCACACCACACGGCCCCTCCTCTTTGTACCTGCCCCAGGTACCATGGACACTTGGAGCCATCAGGCAGCCCCAGGGATCACAGGCCTCAGAGCAGCCGCGCTGGGCCCTGGCACAGTGTCCCATTGGAAAGCAGGCTGTGGTACTGCCGCTTGGCCAGGCCTTGTTGCTGAGTCACAGGCAAGACCAGGGCCTGACCACAGGACATTTTTGAGATTCCAGGGCTGGCTCCACGGTGGCAAGCCTGCTTGCCCTGCGGCAGGTCCAGCTTCACCGGGTCCAGAATCCCAGCCTTGCAAGACCAGAAAGTCCCTGGGGACAGGAGCCATGGGAATGTAGCTGCAGGCTGGGACTGGAAGCCATTGGTGGGCACCCTTTACTCTCTTCCTCAAGGACTGTAGGCAAGGCACCCTGGGCTCCCTGTCTGCACCCAGGGGAGGGGCATTATCAGCAGGAGACAGGCTCAGAGCTCCAAGCCCTGACTAGTGACTGAGGTTTGGATCTTCCTAGAGATTAAAATGTAGCAACTCAGGTTCATGGTTTCAAGTTAAAAATGCCAAAGAGGATCCCAGCAAATGGCTCAGCAGGTGAGGGAGTCGGCTGCCACACACCTGACTACTTGAGCGTGTGTGGGTGTGTATGTGTGTTTACTTGTGAGCGCTCATGTTCTCCTGTGTGCGTGTATGTGTGTGTGTACATTGTGTGGAGGCCAGAGATCAATGCCAACTATCTCCCCTAGTTGTTCTCCACTTTAATTCTTGATATAGGGTCTTTCACTGAATCTGTGGCTCATTGGGTCCCAAGGATCCTCCTGTCTGTCCCCCAGTACTAGAACTAGGGGTATGCACCCTGCACCCAGCTTTTTCATGGATGCTGGCATCTGAGCTAGGGGCCTCATGCCTGTTCAGCAACCCTTTGTCCCACTGAGCCATCGCCCCAGCTCCTATATGTTTTTTTAAAACAAATTTCCTGAAAGGTGTGGGTTATGGTCTCAGTACGCACATCCAGGCATGGTGGCACACGCCTTTAACTCCAACACTTAAGAGGCTGGGGCACACGGATCTCTTGTGAGTTCTAGGCCAGTCAGGACTACATATTTCTCAAATAAATACATTGATTTAGTTAAAATTAATTTTTAAAAAAAAAAAAACTCTTACATATAAAATAATAAAACAAAATTTTCTACCCCAGCAAATGAGAAACTTGGCAGACCAGGGGTCAGCACTCCTTGGTTAGCAGGAGAATGTAGACGTCTGTGGTCCCCGCTGCCGCCAAAGGCCATGGTGGTGTCTGTGGTCCATGCTACTGCCCGAGGCCATGTTGATGTCTGTGATCTGTGCTGGCACTGAGGTCACGTTAAGGTCCGTGATCAGTGCTACCGCTGGCTGTTAGGGGAAAGGAAGCTTCTTTTGCACTGGAGTTGATGACTGCAGGCTCATAATCGAGAATAAGAGACATTGAAGGCTTCAGTAGCACCCGACCCCACCTCCAAAAAGAGAAGAAAAGAAATAGGCTGGACAATAAGCCATTGAAGAGAGTCCTTAAAAACTGGGATGAAGATGCTGAAGAACAGCTCTTCACTGTTGATGGCTTCTGGTGGGGGTGGTGGGGTGGAGACTCAGTTTTCTTTGAGGGGCTGGCCACTGGGAGTGTGGCCATGCTCCAGTATCTGGGCAGCACAAATCTGACGTGGTGTATTGTTTTTCCCCCTTTCTTTGGGGAGGGTACAAGGATAGGAGAGTGGATCTGGGAGGGATGGGAAGAGAGTGTGATTGGGGTGCGCCTTATGAAACGGCTAAATTTTAAATAAATAAGTTTGTGAATATTTACACACACACACACGCACACACAGGATGCACCAAAACCAGGCCTGGCGGTGCATGCCTGGAACTGCAACATTCAGGCAGCTGCTGCAGGGAGACGGCGAGCTTACAGCCACACAGGAAGACCGTCTTCAAAAAAAAAAAAAAAAAAAGCAAAACAACAGCAACAAAACATAGTTTTCATTTTTTATTGAATTCCTCGTTACATTTACTGGTGTGTGTGTGGAGGTTATAAGACAACTTGGGAAAGCTGGCTCTTTCCTCCCACTGTGTTGATCTTGGCCACAGAACTCAGGCTATCAGGCATGACAGCACATATCTGTTGAGCCATCTTGCTGGCCCACTCTCTCCAGCTAGCATTCACAGGGCCGTGCTCTGTGGCCAACTCATCCTCCCGCAGACAAGTCTGCAGACATGGCTCCCTCCCGGGCATGGCTCACACATCAAGAGGAGAGGCTTCTGCAATGTGTCCCGTCCCCCGCCTTGTTCCTCCTTAGAGCACCATGGCAGTATGCAACTGAGGAAGAGTGTTTCCTCAGAGGAGGGCACAAGGGGTCCCGCTGCTTGCCTCACTGTCCCCGGTGCTGTTGTCAGAGCAGAAGCCTTTGGCTTCTGAGGAAGGACAATGGTTGGCCACCGCTGACCTTCAGCCCCAGCCCCCATGACACTCCTTCATAGATACTAGAACTGTCAGCCTGGGGTGGTGGCCCTCACCAGCCAGGCTCAGCCACTGTTCTCAACAAGCCAATTAAATAGCTAAGTAACAGTGAAACTCAGAGAGGAGAGTCATTCAGTGAGGCCACACTGGGAAGAGGGACAAAGAGGCCTAGTGACCCCCAAGTCCCTCTTTAGGGTCCGGACATGAGGTTCAGGCTTAAGCAGAGGGCAGGGGGAGCGCATAGCTAAGCGGTCCTGGTCAAGGTGTGGTCCTGCCCAGCATTGACCTACCAGTGTCTCAGCTCTAGTCTCTCCTGCAAGGTGGTCTGACAAGTTCTCAGAACTCCATGAATCTCTGGGAGACAAGCTCCCTATGGCTGACACCAGGCTTCAGCCTTTCTCTCCCCCAGCATGAGACTCCTGGGAAAATTCCAAGGACTTGGGATCCACAGTTTCAATAGTTTGATGGCTGAAGGGCAGCATACCCTTGTGTCTCTTTCCAAATCTTTCATTCTTGCCAGGATGGTGACACTAGACTCACCTAGATAGTGGAGACATCTTCTGCTTCCTTCCTCAGCAAGGGAAGGGGGCAGCCTCCACGTGGAAGCAAAGGAGAGCCCGTCTGCACACAGAGACCATCTGGCCGGCCACAGCCTGGCAGGAAGTCGGTGCTCTCCAGGGAGGTAGCCAGGTGCAGAGCCGACTTCTCCCCTGGATACAGGCTCTGAGCATCTTCCTGAACCAGCCCTGATCTGTGGAGTACAGCCCACAGGAAAAGTTTCTGTCTTGGAGCCTGGAGCTTTGCTGGGGTCATGGGACCCACAACAGCTCACCCCCTGAGTCAGCCACTGTTAGTGGGTGATTGCTAGGTGCCCCGGCATTGCAGGCAGGAGGGAGGAAAGCCTGTGTCGTCAGGGAGCTGCTGGAGACGTTGCATAGAGACCACTACAGCAGGGAGCATGGAAGCCACTATGGGTCTCAGTGAGTTGTCCAGGCTGGCCTTGACTGGTGATCTTCCAGCTTCAGGAGAAAGTTCACAGAGGTCACACAGTGGACAAGAGAGCAAGAGGCCGAGCTGGGTTGTTAGCCTGCCTCGGTGATGCCAGCAACAGGTGGGGAAGGGTCTTGAGTGTGGGCCCCTCCTCTGCCGCCAGTCTGGAAGTTTCTGCCTGGAGCCTAACATGGCTCGTCCCTCCTCTGCCGCTGATTCGGTGCAAAGTTTTCCCAGGAGCGTTCAGTAAAAGTGAACTACAGAATCCAGCCAGGGCTGCAGCTCTTCCTGGGCGTGGGGGCGGGAGCGGCTATGAGAGTTGGGCAGGCAGGTGCAGCAAACACATCCATGACCCTCTTCAGTGAGGGAGTGAATTAGTGAGTACTGAATCCCAGTTCTCAGCCTCCTCAGTACTGGGGTCACAAGTACACAGCGCCACACACAGCTCTGGGCTGGAGCGTTTTTTAATAGTGCCCTCATGCCGCTCAGGAGTAGGGGAGGTGGGCATGGCACTGGAGTGAGGGGTAGAGGATAAGCTATAACTTAGTAAAAGTAAGCATAGGAAGGGAGGGGCTGAGGGCTGGAGCCCAGGCTGGGGAGAGTGTGAGACACAGCACCTCCACATAGGGGAGGTTGGCAGCTCCACCCCCCCCCCCGTAAAGCTGCCCCAGGGAGGCCCAGGCAGGAACAGAAACCCTCACCCCTTAGATGGCTCTAATGCCCCAGACCTGTCCTGCCCGTGGGGGAGACTTTCTGATGCCTGGACTCTCATGATGTTCTAGGGGTGAGGTAGGACATGGACCCTGTGAAGACAGAAAGTGTGAGAGTGAGGGAAGGGAGGCTGCTCTGAATGAGTCTAAGACAAGGTAAATCACAGGGTCCAGGGTGGAGGGAGTGGTTACCCCGAGACTCCGGAGTATAGGGCTAGCCTGGGACTGCTGGCTTTGTCCAGCCATGCCATCCCTGGCTCTGGTCCCTTGACCTATTGGTCCCTGATTTCCCATGGATCCTGGGGAGGTGGGGGTGACCAGCAGTTTAGAGCTGGGGATCTAGTCCCTATATAGCCAAGGAGACTTGCTTGCCTCCTTTGGCCTTGGTCTCCCTTCTGTAACCGCTTTGTGGAGTGGCTGGGAGTGATTGTGGTCATGACTGTGTGAACCTTGACCTTCTACAGGCACTGCCTCCTCTCCAGGCACCCCTGCTCAGGTGTCAGCTTTGGAAGTCATGCCCCCAGTCACCTTCTGAAAACATCATGAGTGCTTGCCTGCTGGAGTTTTGTCAAGAAAATGGGGTGATGGGAACCTCTCCCCAACACTCCCCCCAGAAACTCAGGGCCAGATTAAACAGGATTGCAACCCAGGTACCCCAGGACCCCAAGCTCACTTCCCTCAGCCCTTCCCTCAGCCCTCAGCTTCCTCCCTGAACCCCCACCCCCACTTCCCTTCCTTTTGGGGTGAAAGGAGCAACTGCCTTTCTGTGCACTTCTATTTCTGCACCTTCCGCTTCCTGCAGAAAGTTCTGGAATCCACAAGGCCATCTGGCCCTGAGGACAGGATGTGGGGGGCCTCGGATTTCCTTTTCTCCTGCAGCCTGGCCTCACGGACTCCTCAGGGAGAGGAAGCCACAGCACTCTTGGGCTTGTGGTCCCTGGAGGTAAACTTTCACTAGCGTCTCACCTTATGTACGGGCTGTAGGCTCTGGGGGTGCAGGACAGGACAAGAACCATGTTTGCTTTTGCAAGCAGCCATCCAGGTGGGCTTTGCTCCTCCACAACTTTACAGGCAAAGGACGGCAAGCTCTGGAAGAGAATGGCCGAACCATGGCAGGTTCGTACACAGTGCAGGTTGGGGCAGGAGGTCAGCTGCTTAAACTGGGCATAGTGCTGTGTGTGTCTGTCATCCCAGCACTTAGGCGGTAGGGCCAGAGTTCAAAGTCATCCTCGGCTACATGGAGAATCCAAGGGCAGCCCGGGTTACATGAGACTCTTGTTTCAAACAAACAAAACCAAACCGAGGACACAGGTGGGCGCTTCCGTTTCCTACTCTCTTGGAAAAGTGAAGTGTGTATGGAGGAGACTCGGAGAAGAGGGGGAGGGAGACTCGGCTGGTGCCGCTGACGAAGTTTCTGGAAATCCCGATTGTTTTTGAGCCACTTGGCATTCCATGGCTTGGGTGGGAATCATTGCAACACCCGAGGCCCTCGGGGCCCAGGTAAGACAGTGCAGGTGTTGGGAGGGGACCCCTGGGCTTTGTCATCACTGTGATCCCGAGGGTGGGGCTGGGCCTGCCCTGCCCTTGTCCCACCCAGGGTAGTGTTGTCACCTGAGGAAGGAGTTGCAGGTCCCCAGGGGGCAGGTGCAGAACTAACCCAGTGAGCAGGAGCAGCAGCCTCTTGGGCACGTGAAGGGGTCTGAGCTGGTGACACCTTCCCCTCCACCCTGGATGCTGAGGTGGGGTGGGGAGGCCGGATCGCTGCCTCTACTACCTGCTCGGCTGGATGGAGTCCGCCGCCTTCCATCTCGCACCACCTGCTCCCTTGAAAGCAGATCAGCTTGTTCTGTTGAATGTGAACGCCACTGAGTGGTAACCTCCATCTGTTTAAAGATTAACTGCCCAGGGTTGGGAGATGGCTCGCTTGCTGTGTTAGCATGGGGTCCTGAGTTCAGATTTCCAGAATCCAAGTAAAATGCCAGGGATGGCAGGGCCATTCTCCATGTGAGCTCTGGAGGGAACACAGGTCATCCTCCTGAAAGCCAGGAGCAATTACCTTCTCTCCAGCTAGAGGAGAGGTCCAGCCACTCCCCTGCAAGGCCCTGTGTCTGCTCCAAAGGCTCCCTAGGGAGAGCTGAGTGCCCTCTGACATGATTACCAGCTTGGGAACTCAGTGCTCACTTGTCAGCAGATTCTGGATCTTAGTAGTTTGTAGGAGCTTTTTGCATATGGAGGCTATGTTTGTCCTTCCTAGTTTGAGGTAGGGTCACAGTGCCTTTTGAATGACATTTTTCTCTCACTGTAAAGCAGTGTTTGAGCTGGTTTCTGAAACCTCTTTTCTTTATGGTTTCATAAAGAAAATTATCCCCCGAGTTGAACGCTTGCTTTTTTCTGTATTATTTTTTTTAATTTATTATCTGTGGGGGCACAAATGCTAAGATTAATGGTAGGCAACTTTATCCACTGAGCTATCTCAACAGCCCAAAAAAGATCAGTTAACCCTTTCCCTTTCTTTAGTGGGGCCCAGCATCACCTGGTTGGGCACATGGACGGTCTCCCTAAGGGGAAGAGGCCGCCTGTGGTCTGTTGGCTCCTGCCTGCTCCTCTGAGGACAGGCCAACGGGCTGTGAAAGCATGAAGGCTTGGGAGTCAGTGTCCTAGTGCTTAGGTGGGCACGCTGGAGGAGGCAGCCCATGGCTGGAAAGGCCTGTCTTATGGAAAGGGAGAAGACAGCTCACTCCTGAGGGGGGTTCAGACAGCCTGGCGTGGAGCTCAGGGACCGCCCTACCGGCGTCCCCTTTCACAGCATCAGAGATCAGGCTAGGACCGGTTAATGGGTCCCAGCTGTCCTCTCAAGTCACTCCTCCTCCCTTCGGGGTTGAAGTGATGCCTTTGTAAGATGAAGAGTGCGTGTATGTGTGTGTGTGTGTGTGTGTGTGCGCGCGCGCGCGCCCGCCCCCAGCTGAAGATGATGGACATAGTGGAGGGGGGAAAGGATCCCGAGGCACCCTTGGGGAGCATCTCCAGTCTGCAGAGGTCGTCACATTGCAGGCTGACTCCCAGGCCTCTGTGCAGCCGGCAGGCTTTGACCTCAGCTTCTCCTTTCTCAGGCCTAGGAGGCTCACGTATCTGCAGTTAATCCTAAAAGAGCATCCAACTTTGCCCACCACTACTACCTTAAAGGCCAGTCCCCTGGGGGAGCTGACTACGGTGGAAGCTTGGAGGAGCGTCCCGATGGCCTGAGGTCAGAGGTATCCTGAAAGCGTGGACACGGGGTGGGGAGGGTGCTCCGGAGCTCCCAGCAGGGGAAGAGCCAGAACCCTGCAAGGTGGGTTCACTGTCACAGTCCCTCACCACGCTGGCAGAGCTGCCCAGCCCGGTGAAGGACAGACATGATCTGGCAGCCATGCTGGAGGCAGGGGATGAGCTTGGGGATACGTCCTCAGTGTGACAGTGCGGAAGCCTAAGCCATGCCTCTCCAGACTCCAGTGGACACCGGGGGCACATAACTGGGCTCAGACAAGAGAGTGGGCTTTGCTTCCAGCGCTGGAGACACGTGAGGGCTGTGGGAGCAGCCCAGGAGATGGGTGGCTGCAAGCCAGATGACAGGGAGAGACAGACAGACCCTGGAAGTAAGACAAGAAGAACCTGGCGCCGGACAGGCTGAGGAGACAGTCGTATCAAAGCCAAATCCCAATCAACCCAAGAAAGGCAAGTCCTGGACTAGTCACCTCTCGGGTAGATCTACCACTCGGAGAATTCTCTCAGAAGCACTCAGAACCCTCCAATCTCGTTTGATGAATTTCTCTGACACCACAAGAGAAGTAGACCGCACAGTGCCCTTATTGCAGAGGCTGGTGTTCAGGAGGCGGGAGAGAAGGCTCCGTGAGGAAAGGGGCTTGCGGCCAAGCCTGCTGATCTGACTCCGTCCACAGAACCCACGTGTGGAAGGAGAGAACTGACGCCTTCCCACACAATGTCCCCTCACCTCTACACCTGTGTCCCAGAACACATCACACACACATCACATCACACACACATCACACACACACACACACACACACACACACACACACACATCATATACACACACATCACATCACATAAACATACATCACACACACACACACACTAAAGAAAACTAAAATTTTAAGTATTCAGGGACTGGAGAGATGGCTCAGTGGTTCTAAGCACTGGCTGAGGACCCAGGCTCACTTCCTGGAACCATACGGCATCTGACAACTGTAAGTAACTCTGATTCTTAGGGAATCCAATGCCTTCTTCTAACCTCCACAGGCACCAGGCATGCACATGATACATACATGCACATGAAGGCAAAACGCTTATACACGTAAAAGAAAATAAATAAATCTTTACAATTTTTAAATTAAAATAGTCAGCAAAACACTAGTAAATAAAATCTGGTGTCCTGTTAAAATGGCTGTCCATCATGGCTAACTGAGGTTCACCTTAGGAATACAAGATCCGCCAACATCAGAAAACCAACCAGCCCAACAGGGGGAGGACCACTCAGCCCGACATATGGGTGTGGAGAAAGTGGTTGCTATAGCTCAACACCCTTTCACAACAAAACCTCAGGAACACTGGGGATAGGGGCAGGGCACTGAGGAAAGCTGTCAGCTGACGTCACACTGGGGGCAAAGGGCAAAGCCTTTCCCACAACGGCCAGGAGCCAGGCAAGGGTGCCTGCATTCCCCATTCTGTTCAACATTGCGCTTGAAGTTCTATCCATAGGTATTAGTCAAGAAAAGGAAATGGAAGGCATAAAGCAAATGAAACTTAAAGGGAAGGGGTAAGACTAACTCTGTTTGCAGATGGCGTGATTTTGTGGCTCAAATATTTTCAAAGAATGCATAAGAAAACTACTAGAGCTAAGAAATGCCTTCAGGAAACAGTTTTATTTTATGTGTAAAAAGTGGCATTGCAGCACACAAGGTCAGCATCATGTCTACGCACCAGCAGGGACACGCCTGAAAAAGAAGTCAAAAGCACGGTCCTGTTTACAACAACAGCCAGGAGTTAAATGCTCAGAGAACTGACCACCCCGGGGAACCAGCCACACACATGATGCAAAGCACACACACACACACACACACACACACACACACACACACACACACCAGAATATATAAAGAGCTCCTACAATCCAATAACAACAGAGGCAATCCAATTTTAAAAAGGCAAATGTTATGAGTAGACACTTCCTTAAGGAGACATGCAAATAGTCAAAATGTTGTGGAGAACTAGTATCATCACTGGTCATTAGAGAAACACAAAGCAAAGCCACAGTGGAAATCACCCAGTGTCAACCATGAGTCACCTAAGTCAACAAGAAGGAATACCCAGGAAGCCAGGCAATGGTGGCACACATCTTTAATCCCAGCGCTTGGGAGGCAGAGGCAGGTGAATCTCTGTGAGTTCAAGGCCAGCCTAGTCTACAGAGGGAGTCCAGGAAAGCCAGGGTTACACAGAGAAACCCTGTTTTAAAAACAAACAAACAAACAAACAAACAAAAACAATCAAGTAAAAATGCATACCAAAGAAAAGAACAGAGGTTGGGGTTTTGGAAGAACCAGACCTCCAGCCATGGGATGAAAGTTTCTCTGGTTGGTGTGCAAACCGCTTTTACAGTGCTCCAAAAACTTCCAGAGTGCAGGTGACCCAGCAAGGCAACTCTTTTTTGGATTTAAGAAAAAAAAAATTTAAAAAAAATTTTTAAAAAAAATTGAAAAAAGAAGAAGAGAAAAAAAAAAATCAGAGCTGGCGACTGGCAGATTTTCATGCATGCTCACACCAGCGTTTAATCCACAGCAGCCCAAAGTTGGAAACAGCTCAGATGTGGGTGAGGAAACCTTGGTCCATCAGCCAGTGAAGGATCAGTCAGCCTTAGGAAGGACAACCTGACACACGCCATAACACGGGTGGACATGGAGCACATGGCGTTGAGAGAAGGAAAGCAGAGGCAACACACATCTGCCTTTGCCAGGTCCTCAGGATGACAGATGCACAGGGAGAAAGAAGACAGTGGAAAGAGGGGCTGGGGAGGGAGTCAGGGGCTAAATGGGGACAGCTCTGAGCTGGGAAAATGAAAGCGTTCTCGACTGGGATGGCAGTCGTGGCTGTGCCATGCTGGGAGTGTCCACAGGAAGACAGTTACAATAGTAGCACTTGACATGCCTTTTACCGCCATTTAAAGATGGAGGTGCGTGGTCATGCAGACAGAAGTATAAACATAAAAAAGGACAGGACCACACCGGGGAGGTGGCTCAGTGGGGAAAGTGCTAGGTGTGCAAACACAGGGCCCTGAATTTGATCTCCACATAGAAGCGAGGCATGGGAGCAAACACCTGCTGTTCCCGCACTGGGGAGTGGGAGACAGACAGTCTAACCAGCCAGAGGAAGACCCTGCCTCAAAAACTACTGTGGAGAGTTATGGAGAAAGACACAGACATGACCTCCACATGCACATACATTGTTTACACACATGCACACACGCACAGGAGGCTGACAGCTAGCTACCTCTCATCCCCAGAAGTTATGTGCCAGTTGCTTCACGGCCACAAACCAGCACCGGGCCGGAAACGCACAGGCCAGGCCTGTAGAGGAAGATGCCCTACTAGGGACAGCAATGCTTAACAACAGGGACATGGGCTCTGTTAGGTCCGGGGCCCTGCTGTGAGGTCAGGTCCTTACGTAGAGAGTAGGGACACAAGTGAGGGTCACGGGGCAATCCAAGGCCATCAGAGGACCTCACAGCCGGGGCCTAGCAGGGAGCTCACCTCCACGAAGGCTGGCTCCAGGGAGAAGGCCTGAACGTCAGGAGGTTCTGCCAGCGCCTCCCACAGCTCCCTACCCCACTCCTCCTATAGGCTTCATTCTTAGCCCCACACGGATCCGGGGTACCAAGACACAGACCTGTAAACACAGACCCCACGCAGGCGCCCAGAGCAGGCCGGGATGCTCACATGCTCCCACACGTAGTCACGACCCCACACAGGCACCCGTGTGCTGCGCGCAGACTACAAGCTTGCAAACATGCCTGCATGCCCTCACACACGTGGTCATCCACCCACACGGATTCACACCGCCCAAAACAGCGCCTACCGTCCACGTGCCTCGCTGCTAACCACACTAACCAGTTGGGACTTGCTTAATTGCTGTCAGGGGGAGGAGCCAGTGACAGCCAAGGAGGCCTGCCAGCATGTGGGTGGGTGACCTCTAGCCTCTTGCTGCTTGGTAACCAAACCCAAGCCTGGCCTCAGGAATGCTGGGCAGAGGAGAGAAAAGGGGGGGAAAAAAACCAAAAAATAAAAAACAAAAAACCCCCGCCCACACCCCATAATTTAAACATGTCCTTGTGGCGCACAGCTTGCTCTGCCTTGCTGGTGCCAGGTCTCCCGTGGGCACGTGAAAGGCTGCCGGCCGTGGCCATCAGGCAGGACACCCTGGCCTCCCATCCTAGCTGCAGCCACACTCTGGCTTCCTCCTTGTTCTTCAAGTCTCGCCCACAGCTGGGCACTGCTGAGGCGCCCACGATGGCATTCCCCTGTTCTCTCCTCGAGCGCTGCAGCCTACTCAGGTCACCCAAGGACTCTATGCTGCTCCACAGCCACCGCCAGCCCTGAGGATGACACAGGGCTGGCAGTGACCTGCCCTGACCCCCGGCTGCTTCCTTCCCTGGCCCCCGAGACTTCTCAGGCTGACCTCAGGCAGAGGCTTTGCCTGCTGGTAGGCCTACCTACCTCTCCCCTCTTTACCTCTTTACTTCCGATCTTTGCAATATTATTTCTCCTCGCACTACCTCCTGGCCCACTGTCAAAGTCTCGGCTTCTGGGGTGCTGGCTGAGCCTACTGTCTGAGCCCTCAGCCTACTGAGGGCTGTGTTTGTTACAGTCACTCATGCTGTTGTCACCCTCCGGCTTTTGGTGGCAGGAACAAAACCCTCTGTTCTGGAGCAGAGGGTCCTGTGTTGAGCTGTTTCTATACTTTCTCCCAGGTCAGCCCCCTCCTGTCTCACCTCCTGGGTGAGTGCGTCTTGCTGAGCTTGTCTCGTGAGCAGGCTGCGAGGCCTCCATTCATTCTTCCTCCCCAACTCTAACTTGTAAGTCACAGGGCTGCCTCTGCATCAGCTGAGCCCTCTAGTCTCCGGCTGCCTCTTGCTCACACGGGCCTGAGCAGGTGTGAGTGGATCTCACCTTCTCCTAGAAGGGGCCAAGGGGCACTCAGACAGACACCCCTCCCACCCCCTACAGGTACCACAGGACATTCAGAACAGTGGCACAGACTGCCATCCCCCACACAGGTGCCACGGGGCACTCAGAACAGTGGCACGGATGGCCACCCAATCTGAGGAAGCCTTTCATCATATTGACTTTTGAGAGCAGGCAATCATCCAGGGGCCTGGCACTTTTTTACACAGAGTGTGAAGGGCTTCACTGTGTCAGGCACACAGTTCTCAGAGCAAGGGGCCTGTGTGTGCGTGTAGGATGGTGGGGGGCCCATGCTACCAGGCATCTCCCCAAGACCGCTGGGGCTCCCCTAAGCCATGCCCTAGCCCTGCTCAGGCCCAACGTAGTTTACAATTACTTGTTGACCTGGCTCTGCTGACAAACATGGTCAGCTGAACAGCCCTCTTTGGACCTCAGTTACTGTGTTCCATAGGGATGTCCCAACATCCTTTGCTTCTATAAGACAGACCCCCATTTCCTGCCTACCAGCCTCCAAGAAACTAACCATTTTCCATCTATTCACTTGGCGCTAATTCTCCCCACTCCCACCACTCCCAGCACAGAAAGAGGCAAGGGGCAGGAAGGGAGGGGCGAACCCTCAGGTCCTGTCCAGACAGGTCTCTGGGAAGATCTGATCTTCAAAGCAGAATAAACTTTGCCCATACACAGAGGTGACCCACTGCTTCCGGGGCCTGGCTTCCTCGTCCTCCCCAGATATCTGGACAAATAACGCTTTCCACCAGCTGGAGAGCTAAACCTCCAGGGAGCCCCAGAAATTCAGAGGCCTGTGGCGTCATCTGGTTGTAGTCTGGGCAAGGCTACCACCCCTGTCCACAGTCGTAGTTCTGTTTGCTTGTCTGTTCAAATGATGTGTTTTCCTTGTATCCCATCTCTGTCTCTCATCCTCTTCATGCCTGGCTGGCTACCCTTCTTACCACACCAAACTCACAGGCTATACCAAGCAGTTGTTTGTCCCTGCGTGCCGTGGAAAATGAGGAAGGGACAATTGGACCCTCCTCTGTGGGGAAGAGATAGTCTTGCATTAGGGAGGGACAGAAGGGCACAGGGGGAGTGAGGCCCAGGGCTGTAAGCCCATGTCTTCTGCGTGATCCCAGGTTCCTGGAATGATGGATGACGCTGGTAGGTAAGGACACCAAGAGACCAGCCCTGCTCAGTCAGGGATGTCTACCAATCCCGTCTTGAAAAGTTTTGTTTTGTTTTGTTTTTTCTTCTCACGTTCACTGTTCCCTGAGCTCATTCCCTGGTGTATGTGGTAGGTAGAACACGGCAGCCACCATTCTATCCCCAACCCCTGAAGCCTGTTAAGGAGGTGGAAGAGCAGGGGATGATCTCGGTGAGTGGAATTCATGGAGACCTGGGGATGGCAGGTGCCTGCCCAGTGATGTGTGGTCACACCGCTCTCAGGAGCAGCACTATGGATATGACAGGAGCTGTTGGACAATGGTCAGTGACAGCTATTGAGGATTAAAGTACCTAAAATCACAAGGTCACGCATCGGCTCGAAATATGAGTGCCACAGTCAGAAGGCCACACTCTCCAGTTGCCCTGCGCTGTTTTCCTACCCTGTGTACCCTGGTCGCCACCTGTTCCTTGTGCCCATGATGGAGACAGCCCCCTCCAGAGCACTTGCACCATGGGAGCTGCCAAGCGTTGCTGGATGGCTCTGTCGATTGTCTAGGCGTCGGAAAGTGCCCGAGAAAACATTGGTGGTGTAGATTAAATCGGAAGTTTATCGCACATAGCTTTCAGACCATGACCAGCCCAGAGCGTCGGTGAACTATTTATTCAGGAACCACCGAACCGGGCTAGCAGCAGCTCCTGCTCTTGCTGAATGAGCCAGGATCCAAGCCCTGCCCTGGTCCCTGTGCATTGTTAAGATGGAGGGGTGACACACCAAGGCCGACAGGAATGTGACCAGCCTACCCACCCCTGCTCAGAAATGCTCTCAGAAGCTGGCTGTGGTCCCGCGGCCCGGTCAAAGAGACCATTCCCAGAGGGCATTGCACGTTTGAGTGTTGTCTGCACGTTTGGCTTGCAGGAGGGTTTCTTGTCACAGTGGGTTGTGATCTGGCATGGCTCACCAGAGGCGATTCCAGGGCACACCGCGGCAAGTAGCGCATCATCAGCATGCAGATCAGTAATGTGTGCCCCCGGATCAAGGCCAAGGCCCAGAGATCTGACTGCCCTGCCTTCCTAGCACACCCAGTCCATGGCAGGCACCTTCTTGTGACCCCACAGACAGATTTCTTATCTCCAAAAATGACGGCCATGTCCGTGTGTCCTGCAAGAGGGACTTCTTCAGAAAAATACTGGAAAAGAAGCAGAGCGCATCCACAAAGAAGCCATCGCTTTGTTCAGCCAGGGCTATTACACTTCTCCGGGATGCCGTGTCCAGACCTGGGGATGAGGAGCTGAGGGGTCTGTGCTGGCTGAGCTCAGGAGCAGATCCTTGCCTAGTTCATTCTGTTAGTTAAGGATGGAAACCCAGAGGGCAGAAACCACGGGTCCAAGCCTGCATAAGTAAAGCTCACTCATCCACAGACATTGCCGAGTGTCTACCGTGTGCCAGGATCCACCGTATCCATCATGCTACTATCCTTGTCCCCAACCTCCCACATATGCCCCAGCTGCCACAGGCTAGGAGTTGAGGGGCATAGGAAGTAGGGGATCTTCAGGCTGGAAGAGGAGCACATGCAAAGATTTTGGCACATGAGAGGACCTGGTACATACACATGGGGACCTCAAGAATGTCCCTGAGACCAGAGTGAAAGGAGAGAGCAAGGGAGGTAGAAGGGCCAAAGCTGGAGGAGACACATCAGCTCTCTGCCTATAGGTGCCAGGGCTGCCAGAGGCCAGGGGAGAAATGGGAAAGCTCCAGGAGGGGCCATGTCCATCTCACTGGAGGTGACAGTGGTCTGCATATGACAGGGACAGGTGATGGGCTGCAGACACAGACAGGAGGGTGCAGACAGGAGCCACAGCTTCAAAGATAAGAAGTAGGCAGAACGTTGATCACAGAGGAGACCCTGGCGGGGACAAGGTGGTAGAATCAGACAACCCAAACACTGAAGACACAGACAGGACCTGAAGTGAAGGGCTCGGGTTCCCCTGTGTACATCCACAGACTCCTCTACCATCCCCCACGCTTATCCCCCTGTCCTTCCCTCCCTAGCATATCAACAGCGACTGCTCCCTGAACCTGGCCCTACCCAGCCGTTCTCCCACCGTGAGGTTGCTGGAGCCATTAACCATCCTGGCTGTCAACAACTCTATTTTTTTGAGAGAACACTTTTAGTCTTTGGCTGTGGCAGCTATGAATCCATCCCCTCTTCGTTCAAGGGAAGGGCAGAGGCCAGAGCCTGTGGTCGTGTCTGCAGATCCTAGTGTGGCCTGTCCCCTGGCTGACCAAAGTTCGTCCCCTCACAACCCTGGTTCCAGGCAGAGCTGCCCAGCGTCCCTGAGGGCTCTGGAAAGACAAATAAACAGCCACACAAAGGCAGCATCTCTAGGTCCCTGAGTCCAGACTATGCCCAGACACAGAGGTCCAGATGGGTCACCTCCACAGGAACAAGCTGCGGCTGTGTGAGGGAGTCAGCCAGACGCCCTCGGCTACAGAGAAGCTGCCGAGACAAACGGTGTCTGTGTTTGGAGGGACAGAACAGCGTGATGCCTCCCTACCAGTTAGTCCTGGCCTCTGGGGCCGAGGCTGACAGGTGGAGAAAACCAAGAGCACAGAGACATGGAGCAGTGTGTTCACAGTGTGGCTCGGCCATCCCAGCCCTCCGAGGGCCAGGTCCTCCCAGTGCAGGCAGTGGCCAGGCTTTGAGACAATGGGCGACCTGGACGGCCCCACACAGACCCTCCATGGCAAGAAGGTGAGGTAACTGGCTTAGCTGGCTCTGACCTCCCATCAGGGCCCTTGGAGAAGTTCTAACATTGGATGTGTTGGGCATCTACTTGGGGGATTTCCCGCCAATCCACCTAGCTGATCCCCTATGATCATTTATGTATCAAGAATGGGGAAACTGAGGTCCAAACGAGGTGCGATGGAAGTAGCAGAGAGGACTCATGTCTGTGGCCTATCTCTCTGTTACACAGAATACTTGCAAAGCCCTTCCAGGATGATTTTTTTCCAGTGAAGTTGGGTATTTCTGTATCATGTTATGAGGAGATGGGGATTTCTTTATACATAGATAGAAGGGAACTCATTTATCCAGCACCTGTTTAGCTATTCCCACCTGCCTCTCTCTCACTACCTCCAGCATCTCCACTGGCCTCTCCAGCATCCGGCCTGTTGTCTTCAGCATCCTCAGCACGGTTAGTACCAGCGACACCTCCAGGACCGTTCCCCACGCCTCAGCAGCAGCAGCCTCCCTCTCATCCAAGCCCGTGTCTCCCAAGTACCCCCCACATAGGGGTGGACCGTTTCTCACGTGTGGCATGGACTGCCTCTGAGCAGAGATTTTGTTTTGTTCTGATAGAGGAGCACAGGCTAACCCTGCCCCACATTCAACTAGCTTTGCAGTGATGGGGGAAAATTGAGAGGAGGAAGACAGGGAGGGAAGAGTGACAGTGAAATGGTAAATGGTGGTATTTTCTCCCCCTCCTCCCCCAACAGGGAGGGGATGGTTCTCAGCCAGTAATTCCACAGTGACCTGTTCAGTAGGTGGAGTCCTGGGGACACGATGGTCCTGGTTAGAACAGGTCTGGTGTGCTCTGGAAAGCTGAGAGCTCCCAGAGGTGGGAGCTCCCCCACCCACATCCAAAATCTAGCTGATGTCTGTGTGGTAGCATGGGTCCCGGTGGGATGGAAGTACAAAGATCCGTGTAGGCCTCAACAGCAAACGCATACCCTCCGCAAGCAGGTCGCCTGCACTTGACAGTGGGGTGATGCTATGTTCATTTATCTGGCTCAGGAGGTCTTCAAGGCTCTAGGGACAGAGGAGCCTGGGTGGGACTGTGTGGGTCTGGGCCTTGTAAGTTCCTAGCTCAGAGCTGGCCACTAGCAGGGACAGGCCAAGAGGACTGAACGAGGTTGCCATCTCGGCTTTCAGAGTTGTCTGACCCGGGAATCTGCACACAACAGTACCTAACCCAGAGAAGAAGCTGGTCTCATCATGGGGCCTCACAACAACCCTCTAGGAAGCAAAGAAAAGACTAAACTGAGGGCCACTCAGACCCCCCAAACCAGCCATGTCCTCTGACTCAAGACTCAGCAGCCATGATTCTGTCGGCTGATCCTGGTGGTGTCATCCCAACATCCGGGTGCCAGTAGAATAGAACGTTTTCATGGCAGAGTCTAAGGTTTATTCATTCATTGCCTGGGCCACTCTAGAGATCCCATGGATGCTTAGTGTGACCCTCAGGAAGTACTTTCTAGCAGGTCAAGAACTTCCGGTCAGCAGGGAAGGTGGGAGGCTGTGTCTGAAGAGGTCTCCTTAGGAAGTGGGGACCAGTACTCAGGACATGGCTGCTAGGTGGCTATGGTGACCATGAGAGTTAGGGTGAGGGGTCTACAGGCGTGAGCATCCCAAACCCAGTGCCTCTGGCCAACCCCTGCATCCACGTAACCCATTTCCGGACAGCTCTGACTGGAAACACACAAGCTTCTGGCTTGGGGGGTGGGGCCCTGGGGCTCCGTGGGCATCCCCGAATGCACCCACCACAGTGCAGTCTTCAAAGGGCAGATCCCTTTCCCAGGACCCAGTTCAAATTCAGGGTGCCAAAGTGGTCTGGTTTGCGGTAAGGCTGTCTTTCCGTGTCCTCACACGGCTGGCCGGAGGAGGGGTGGGACTCTTTGGAGTCGTTTCTTATGAAGGGAACAGTTTCATCACGGGGCAGTACACATGACCTGACCCACCTATCACCTCGACACCCCTAACCCCTGCCTTCAGACAAGGTGGGATCTGAGCTTAGCACTGGCATTGGGAGCAGGAGTCAGTCTATGAGATGGTTTTGCCACGTGGGGATGCTCAACAAAGATGTAGTTATAGAACGAAGAGATGAGCATCTTCTGCTGGCAAAGGCAGACTGGTTCCCCGGCCTAGTGGGCACTCAGAGCCTTGAACAGTTAATTTAAAGGTCTGGTCTAATAATGTTTATTATTAGGCCTATAGTTATTATGATGGTATTGTCTAAGCTGCTATCACAATCAATAAAAGACACAGACAGCTGATAGGTTTCAGAACAGCCTTATTTCACCTGGGGCAAGGCAGATACTGCCTCCTAAGCTGCCTTTACCTCCCAAGCCCCCACGCCATCTGCTGTAGTAATTTCTTTCTGGGCTACCTCCCATCCATAATTCCATAAACGCTTGCTTCTTCTTTCATCTGGGCCTTTTTCCTCCATCCACGCAGATCTGGCCGTGAGCTCCTCTCCAAGCTAACCAATCATGGCTCCCTCCTTCCTTTCTTCCTCCTCTGGTATCTGTCTCTCTCTCTCTCTCTCCTGAGATCCTTCTGTCCTCAAAGCCCACCAACTTTGGCCACAACTACCCCATTCTGCTCTGCCCAGGTTTAGGCTTTTCATTGGTCAAACAGGAATCATTTCTCAGGCAAGTTTTACATAACAAGGACAGGTGTATGTGAGAATATGCTCCTCTGGGCAGCGACCAGATCTTGCCGGCCAGTGATTACCATTAGAATACATGGCACCAGACCAACCCCCAACAAAGTCTCCTTCCATTTCTGCTTCCTTTTTTCTCCCTCTGTAGGCCTTGAGCGGATTTCTGAGGTGGAGGGCACAGAGTGGGCTCACCCACACATGGGAACTAGCAGGAGCAGGGGCTGCGTTTCCCATGGTAGTTGCATCTGCTCAAGCCTGCCTGCCCAGTCCACCCTTTTTACCCTCTTTTCTTCTCTCTGTGGGTTTCTTAGGTCCATTCGTCTCAGCTCAGGCCACCTCAGAAACTGTTTACATAGAAAAGGGGTCAGCTTGGGACAAGGAATCAGAAAAGAGTAGAGATGGGAATGCAAGAGCAAACATGTGAGCTAGAAAATGAGGGACCAAAGGAGCAAGCAAGTGGGTGAATGAATGAGTGACTGAAAGAACAGACATGTGAATGAGTGAATGAGTGATTTAAGGAGCGAACAAGCGAATGACTGAGTGAAAGAATGAATGAGTGAAGGAAAGAGTGAGTAAGTGACTGATCCAAGGAATAAGCAGCGACTGAGTGAATGAGTGAAGAGAAGAAGGAAGGAAGGAAGGAAGGAAGGAAGGAAGGAAGGAAGGAAGGAAGGAAGGAAGGAAGGAGGAAGGAAGGAAGGAGGAAGGAAGGAGGGAGGGAAGGAAGGAGCAAGTTAATGAATGAATGTCAGTGAGAGCCAAGAGTGAAGAAAAGGCCAGGATCAGGGCTAACTGGGCTGGCTCTTGCTTCTTTTGACTCTCCCTGTATCTCTGAGCATGTCCCTCCCACGTTCAGGCCTCAGTTTCCCATACCACAGCTGACCCAAAGGCCCCAGGCCATCTCAATAGACAAGTCCCTGTGTCCTTACTGAGTTCAGAGAGCTGCCGGATGGTGCAGTGGGAGGAGCTGAGGACCAGAGATGTCTGTCACCTCAACTGCCCCCACACCTACTGGACTGAGGCTACTGTCCCCCTGCCTCTGGTTGCAGGCCCCTCTTCACTCATGCCCGGGGCTCAGCCCATGGTGTCATGGCTTGAATCTACTCTAATCTCTGTCGCTGCATTGGATGGCCTTGGGCAAAGCCCTAGGGACTCCCTCTAGTCAGCAGGTTGGCCCCTCTCAGTACAGTTGGAGAGATGGGTTTGAGTTGTCGTGCCTGAGTGAGTGCCGGGTGCTGTCAGCTCCCAGCTTGGACTCTGCTTTAGCCAGCTTTAATCCCAGAGGTATCTGGGAGCAAGCCTAACCACACAAGCTCCCCAGGCCCAGATGCACCCCGCCCTTTCCTCGTGGCCTCCACAGGACATTACTTCATCGGGGTGGGGGTGGGGATGGGGATGCAGGCAGCAGGCCGGGCCAGCAGATTGGATGTGGAATGTGCTTCTGGCTTTGCTGCTTTGTGGGAGGGGGTGGGTGGCAGAGAGGCTGCTGGGTGTCTAGGGATCAGATGGCAGGGCATTCTGGTGGCCTGGAGGTGTCCACTGAGTCTACCCACTGTAGCCAGAGAGCCAGAGAGGGTGGGCAGGAGAGTCTGCTGTCAGTGGGTCTAACTGGGCTGCCAGAGCTCCAGAAGAGGCAGAGGAGGAGCAGGCCGGAGCCACAGGAGGCATTGCTCCCGTCAGTGCTCAGCGCTGCCCGTTAGGGATTATTAGCCTATGGCCTGAAATGACCTGGCCTGGGCGGTGGGGTTGCCAAGAGGACACTGCTGCGGGGGACAGAAGCGGGTGGCTGACAAACAGGTGGCAGCTGGAGTCCCCGTCCTTCTGGAGCATCACCCCCCCAGTCACAACCAGGGGTTACACGCATGCTACAGCTGTCTATCCATGCCCCCACAGCGGGTGTGGGTCCAGGAGGTCAGGTCCTGACCAGCTCGGTCACCAGCTCTCAGGCCCTGCCTAGGCCCAGTGTCTAGAGAATTTGCTGCCTCCCAAGATCAGCCTTGCACTGTGCTCTACCACATGCTGAGGTTCTTTTCCTAGAGCCCGAGGAGAGGCCACCACTGGAGGCTTTGACAGCAGATGTCCACCGTCTCCCTCCTGGCGGCTGGAGGTGTCCTGGGCTTGGGTCCTTCCAAAGCCTTTCTCCATGGCGTGCAGACAGTTTTTCTGCCTGTGTCCTCATGGCCATCCTCAGGTCTGTGTTCTGAGCCTCTTCTTAACAAGGGCCATGCTCCTGTAGAGTAGGCCCACCTGGGTGGTCTCATATGAACACAATCACCTTCATTAACGACCCCACCTGTTTTAATTAGGATTCCTATTGCTTCAGTGAAACACCGTGACCAAAAAGTAAGTCGGGAGGAAAGGGTTTCTTCAGCTCACATTCCACATTGCTGTTCATCACCACAGGAAGTCAGGGCAGGAACCGGGAGCAGGAGCCGAGGCAGAGGCCACGGAGGAGTGCTACTTGCTGGCTTACTTCCCAGAGCTTGCTCAGCCAGCCAGGACCACCAGCCAAGGGTTGGAACCACCCACAACGAGCTGGGCCTTCCCCTGTCGATAAGTATTAAGAGAATGCCTTACAGCCAGATCTGAGGGAGGTATTTTCTCAATTAAATTTCCCCCATTCAAATAACTCTAGTTTGTGTGTCAACTTGACAGAAGATTAAGGAAAAGAAAAGGACATGACTGCTCCTAGGTATGGTGAAAAAGAAAGTTTATTATAGATAAAAGAGAGATAGTTGGAGGCAGACACATCTGGGAGAGTCCAGAGTGGTCATTATGACCAGGCTGAGCTGGGCCATGTGGGGAGAGGGGGAGAAGGAAGAGAGGAGAAAAGGGAATGAAGTACAGCAGCCAGGAGGCCAAAGGTACAAAAGGGGCAGGTAATCAAAATGCCTGGGTTATATAGGGAAGAGCTCTAGGGGAAGGGCAGCCCATCCCCCAGGCTGGAGAGTTCAGGGTAGAGGGTGGGCTATGACAGTCATACCCTGTAATGGGCAGGTACTGAGGGATGCTGGGAAAACCTGGAGGCCAGGTTGGCTTTGATAATATTAAATAGGCCCCTCAGCTAGTGGAAACTTAACAAAGATTAGCCAGGACACCACCTCAAGTACTCACATTCTGAGGGTCACAGTTGGACTGATAAATTTTAGGGGCATGCATCTCAACCTATGCCCTCTGTAGGGAGACAAGAGATAGTCATTCCTTTCCTTTCTTGGCCATTTGTCTTGCATATATTGATAGCGGGGGGGGGGGGTGTCCAGGGCTGTAAGAAGTGAGGGGTTGAGAGGACAAGATGGAAGATGTACTGCAGACAAAGTAGAGGGGTACAGGGTGGACAAGAAAGAGGGTGAAGAGTAGACAGGTTAGAGGGTACAATGTTGACAAGATGAAGGATGCAATGTGGAGAAAATGGACGGCACAGCATAGACAAAATGAAGAACGCACTGTAAACAAGATGAAAGGTGCTTAGTAGACAAGATATAGGCTGCAGAGAGGACAAAATGGAGGGCGCAGTATGGATAAAATCAAAAGTGAAGAATGAACAAGATGGAGGGTGCAGAGTAGACAAAGTGGAAGATGGAGCATAAACAAGGTAGAAGGTGTAGTGTAGACACAATAGAGAATACAGAGAGGACAAAATGGAGGAGGCAGAGTAGACAAGTTGGGGGGATGCAATGTGGTTAAGATGTAGGGTGCAGTATGGACAATGTTTAGACAGTGACATAGCTAACACGAACTGGTTTTTGATGGTTTGCAACTTGATGTGTATTCTGGTCTCTTAAACATCCTCCTCCCACACCCCTGTGCTGTACTCCTATCTCCTAAGAACAGAGAACAGAGCAGAGCTACGGTTTTCTTCTTTTGTTTATTTAACATTTAACTTTGATATTTTGTTTGTTAGAGTCAAAGTCTCATTTAACAAAGGCTGACTTTAAACCCCTTAATCCTCCTGCCTCCACTCACTCCCAAGTGCTGGAGGTACTGAAGTGCACAACCAAGCCCAGGTTGTTTTTCTTTCTTGAATCAGGGTCTGACTCTTTAGCCCTAGCTGGCCTTGAACTCAGGAACTTCCTGCCTCACCTGAGTGAGGAGATTTCTGGCATGTGTCACCACAGCTGGCAGTTTTCTTTCTAGTTAGTTCTTAGGAGTCCTGTACTTTAAGTTGTTTTTAGTTAATTTACATTTATTGTAGTAAATGGTGCTCACTCTCATCATATTGGGCTTCCTTCTTTGACCTCTTCTGTTTTTAATTTTTTTTCTTTCCTTTTCCTGTTAGATGAGTGGGTTCACTTGTTCCCTTTATACCTTTTACTCTCTTTGAAATTCTGCAGTGTAGTGGGATTTCTTCCTTGAAGATTTATAATTTTTCATTTGTATATTTATGTGCGCATGAAAGCAGCATCACCATGCAAATGCTGACGAGTACAGATGTTAGATGCTAAACTCTCACCATCCTCATCTGATTTAATTTTGTTTTTATTTCATGTCTCTGAGTGTTTTGCATACATGTATGTGCACCATGTGGGTCCAGTGTTAACAGAGGTCAAAAAAGGGTGCCAGACAACCTGGGACTGGAGTTAGAGGCCTTGGGAGCCTCCATGCGGGTGCTGGGAACTGAACCCAGGTCCTGTGGATGCCCAGCCAGTGCCCTTAACCACTGAGCCATGGCTCCAGGTCCCTGATTTTATATTTTTATCCAGTGTTCCTATCTTTCAAGCTACATATCTAATTAAAACAATAGTGTTTTGTTATTGTTGTGAGACAGATCCCTTCTGCTATGTAGCCCAGGCTGGCCTCAAACTCATGGTCTTCTTGCTTCAGCCTCCCAAGTGCTGGGATTATAAACATCTATTACCACACACATAGCTAATGGTAGTATTTTATATTGTTGATGACCATTGAATTCTTACCAGTTTACAGACTAGTATTTTTTAGACAAAGTCTCAGCATGTAGCCAAGTGGATAGCCTCAACTTCATGGCAAGCCTCCTGCATCTACTTATCCACTTCCTTAGTGCTGGAATTACAGGTATACGACACCACTATGCCTGACTCTGTGCTTCCGCCCTCCCTCCCCCGTGTGTGTGTGTATGTGTGTGTGTGTGTGTGTGTGTGTGTGTGTGTGTGTGTGTAGAAGGGCGCAGGTGAGCATATTGAGGCCAGGGGTGCTCCACCCTCCTTTTTGAGTCAGGGTCTATCATTGGGCCTTACACTTGTGAATTAGTTTAGGTTTGTTGGCCAGTGAGCTCTTGGGGTCCTCCTCGGTCTGCCTCCCCAGCCCTGGTGTTATAGACACATACCACCGTGCCTGGCTTTATCTGGATTCTGGTGATCTGAACTCAGGTCTTCATTTTTGCACAGCAAACCTATTGGAACAATCTTTCCAGCCCTGGCCTTGAACTAGTGAGCCTTCTGCGTCAACTTCCCAACTAGCTGGATATTGGGCCTATGTCACCAGGCCTGGCCTGGGTCTGCAGTTTCTGGCTGAGTGATTGTTGTCAGTAGGCCTCAGGTAAAGAAGTCCTAGAGGCCCTGGGATCCATCATCAGGTAAAGTTTGGGATCTGACCAAACCCCAGAGCCCAGGGTCATGGTTCCAATGCTACACTGACTCTGCCTGGAGTTTCAGGCTAGGAGGTGAGCTCCATGTCTTAGTCTGACACCTAAGTGCAGTCAGGACAATACCACTCCTCCCTGTTGGCTTCAGCTTTCTCTTTCCAGCTGGACCCTTCTTCCCTGCCCTGGCCTAGAGTGAATACTTATACACCAGCTCCACGTGGGTTCTCAGCCTAGCACTGGCTTCTCTCGGACTACTCTCTGGACAGCTGCAGGCTCTGGTCACCCTCTAATCTTTTACCGGATAGCCCCAGAGTCTCAGGACCCAGGCTCAGTTCTTCACGTCTATCCCACCCAGACTCCTTGGATCCCTGTGCATTCATTCTAAGCTGTGTTTGAACCACTGCCATTTATACAGGGTCTGGAAGAGGAAAAGTGCAGAGTCAGCATGACTGAGAGCTCAAGTCCAACACAGGCATGTCTGTGGATAAAGAAATGGGAGCAGAGAGGTAAAGGAACTTGCCCTAAACCCCACAGCATACAGAGATAAAGCTAGGATTTTGAACCCAGGCTGTTTTCCCCCCTTAGGGCTTATGGTTTCCACAGTTGGTCAGTTAGGAATGCCATTTCACCCATGGGAGACAAACAAGCAAAGACAGCACAGGTTCTGGGCCACCTCCTTAAAGAGGCAGAAGCATGTCCCTTTGACTTCTCAGCCCAGGGACACAGGGACACAGGAAAGCCTGAGCAGCTGTGGGCTGAATTAAGAATGGGTTTTATACTTGGTAGAACTGTTTGAGAAGGATTGGGAGGTACGACCCTATTGGAGGGCGTGTGTCACTGGGGGTGTGACTTCAAGAACCCGCTGCCATTTTTGAGTTGGCTTTCTCTGCCTCCTGCTTGTGTTTGAGGTGTGAACTCTTAGATGTTCATGCTGCCATGTCTTTGCTCCACCACCAATGTGGAAGTGGGTGCCAGGGAAAGGGCTTTTGCTCTGCCAGGCCTGACCGTGCTGTCCTTTGGAGGAATGTGGGAGAATTTGAGACTTAGGACTAGGGAAGAGGTTAGAGGCTGCAAGTAAGGTTAATGTCCATCCTAATAGGCACTTGGAAGACTCTGAGATCTGGGAGGATTGTGGAGGCCTGCCTGCTCAAGAGGTGTCAGAGAGGAACTGTAACAGCAACTGGGCTAGAGACCATTCGTATGATACTAGGAGAAAGAACCTGGCTGCTTTCAGTCCTCCTTCCAAGTGCTTGCCTGAGGCTAAATTGAAAAGTAATCTTTGGCAGAGGAGATTTCAAGACAGCCTGATACTGACTCTGCCATGTGGTTGTTAGTGCATATGACTTGTATGCATGCCTATAGTGAAAAAGAGCAAGTGGGGCAGAATGACACACTGACTGTCCGGTTAGAAGAGAAAAGGAGCTCCGGGAAATGCAGCAATGGAGCCAAGACCACGCTGAGGGGAGAGAGGGTGAGAAAAGGCCTGGTCTGTGTTGGAATAGACGGAGGAGGGGTCCGAGCAAGATACACACACACACACACACACACACACACACACAGGGAGAGAGAGAGAGAGAACGCTAAGGTTTTGACTTATAGAAGGAAAAAAAAAAAAAAAAAACTAAGGAAATTTCTGATCCTGGAAAGGAACAAATGAAAGCTGCTAAAAATGTCATCCAAGGGACCAGACTCCATCCCAAATGGGCAGCTGAACTTGGCAATGCTGTTTGCGTGGTTCTGGCTTTAGAGTCTGTGGAGAGCACAGCCGTGTGGGCTGTAAGGCGCTCAGCAGTTAGGATGTCCACACAAGATTTGTCTTTTGAGTATGCTTGTTGTACTGGGTGGTTTTGTGTCAATTTGACACAAGTGGAGTCATCAGAAAGGAAGGAGCCTCAATGGAGGTAATGCTTCCAACAGATCCAGCCATAGGCAGGCCTGTAGGGTATTTTTTAACTAGTGATCAATGGGAGAGCCAGCTGGGCCCATACCCAAGTGTTCGGGGACCTGGGTATAGCCTCTCAAATGTCCAGAACACAGGGTTTTTAAAGGTAAAAACAACATCCTGGCATCTCGCTGGGCAGCTGCAGGGGCCTTTACAGAAGTAAGCAGCTTGAAGCGAGCAGCTAGACAGAAGCTAAGATAAGCAGTTAGCTGGAGGGGCCTCTGCACAGACAGTTCCAACAGAAGGTAAGTTAGCTAGGACATCCTGACCTTGGATTCCCAGAATAGAGTTGGGTAGTTTTCCATGGGATTCTCCATCAAGGAGAACAGCTTCTAGTTAAACCTGAAATGGCCTTAACAAAAATATAAGATGGAGGAACCTTTGCACTGTTTCACCCTGTCACATTCCTCACAGGTTCTATGGGCATGAGTCAAATCGTAGACTTGTCCTGTTGTGGGGGGGGGGGGGCATACTTAGTCCTAGGGACCAGTAGCTTAACTGAATTTATTCTCTAATGTAGTTGGACATGCAATTGAGGATTCAATTACACTCCCACCCCACCCCCACCCCCATTAGCCAGATCAGGATAAGAATCAATGGTCTGGCTAATGCTGACAGTAAGGTGGTCAGCTGTGGGGACAAGATAGACAAATACTGACACTAATGATCTGATCTATGTCTCCCTTCTTCCCTTTCTTTGAGGTTTCCACTGACCATGACAAGGTTCTCCCTAATTGCCCCTGAATGGTTGTCATAGAAACAGCAGGTTTCTCCTAAAAGCCATACATAGTCCTCCTGTTTCATCAGGGGAGGATCTAAGCCTCTTTGGCTTTGCAGAGTAACTTCAGCTAAGGAGTCTACTTGTCTCTCTAGTGTAGATCTGGAGCCTTTGATAGCCCCAAGCCCTGGTACATCGTTCACTTACTTCTCTAAAGTCCTTTCACCACCAAAAGGCCGATTTTCCTGTGGCCACTGTCCCAGCATTACCAGCTCCAACCAGAAGCCAAATGAGGCTAGATGATGCTCTTCCTATTGCAGCCCGGGTCCATGTTATAGTGCGCCCTCGCTTCTTCCCATCGTGAGCACGTCCTAGGGTAGGCTGTGCACTAGGGCGCAGAAGACAGACTTACTGTTTTGAAATGCCTTGGAGGTGGCACATTTGGTTAAGCCCTTTGTGAATGCCCACCAAGTGGTCTCCAAAGTATTGATGCTGATGATGAAAAGAATTGACCTGGAGAGTAGACTAGCCAGCCTTAAAGTAAATTGAGGCTTCAAAAGCGAGGTGTTAAAAGGCCCGGACACCAGGCCAGTTCCAGCTTCCTGTAGGTCCTCAGAGTTAGCTTAAGCTGTTCCCAGTTACAATTGTCTTTACTTGCTGGTGAACCAATGGTCTTGAGTAAGGGGGTTGGGTGTTCAGGCACAGCTGGAAATCCCGACCAATTCCCAGCTAGGAGTGATTAAGCAAACAGTGAACCTTGCCAAGGGTAGAGAATATAGAAGGATTCCTAGCCCTGGAGCTAGTGGGGCCTGGGGAAATACTGCTTTTGGTGCTGGTTGGGACCAATGTTCTGGGATGAAGCATTGGTTGGGCTTGAGTCTTTTCCCTCGGAATGGGTAGAAAGACTCTTTTTTGACCCATAGGTATGGGGGCCTGGGGAAGTGGCCTCTGAATGGTAAAGTTATTCTCTGGGTCTCTTTTGGTAGCATAATAGAGCCTTATTTTTATTTTCCATGTTCTTGTAGTGTCCTGTTGAGCATAGCCATGCCTAGGTTGGTTCTAATCTCCCAGTCTTGTAGAATTCAGTTCCCTACCATGCACTGCTTGGAGTGCAGTGTTTAGAAGGAACCCCTCTATGTATGTGTAGCTGTCAGCATGGTTCCAGGAGGCCTAAGTTTCACAACCTCATTTAGCACAGTAGAAATGCTCCCCCCCTTTACCTGACCCCCGATAATGCCAAGGCCTGAGATAGGTCCCTACAGCCATCCCTCCTGTAGTTTATCCAAAAGTGTGCATAAAATAACAAAGGTCGCTATGGAATAGAGGTTTCTCATCTATAATCACACTGAGTTTCACCTTCCCTGTGTGTGTTATTCTTAATTCCCAGATAGGGGGACGGTGAGGGTTGTATGCTCCTGTCCATGTACAGAGAGAAAGGAAAAGGATGAACAAAGTGTTTTGGGTTAATGACCTCGGGTCAGTCTTATCTTTAAGGGGCCCAAAGTCTGAGCAATGATTCATCTGTTGTGTCCTCAGCAGCCTTGGCAGTGATGGATCAAAGGGATGACACCAGCAACTTTCACAGCAGTTGGGGTGGTGAGGATAAATGGGTAGGGCCTCTTCCAAACAGGTTCCAACAAACAGGCAGCTCTAACAGAACCTAAGATAAGCAGTTAGCTGGAGGGGTTCGGCACAAACAGGCAGTTCTAACAGAAGCTAAGATAAGTTCCCAGGATGTCCTGAGCTTCGGTTCCTAGAACAGAGTTTGATAATTTTCCATGGGATCCTCCATCAAGGAGATCAAATTCTAGTTAAACCTGAAATGGCTTCAGGAAGAACACAAGATGGAGGAACCTCTGCGCTATCTCATCCTATAACAAAAGGGAAGTCTGAGTTTCATTGAATACTGCCAAGGTCTTAAAGGTGGCAGAGCCATAAGACATGGGCCAAGGAGAGCTGTTCACAGGAAGTGGGACCAGCCCAAGAGAGAGCTATCTCTTGCAGGCAGAGAAGCCAGAAGGGAAAAGTCATTAAAGTCCTTTGGCCTGAGACATGGGGCCACAGGATTTGGAGTTTGTACTGCTGCGTTTTGGTCTTGCTTTGGCCCAGTTATTCTGCACTGTGCCCCCTTTCTCCCTTTTGAGATGGTAACATATATTCTGTGCCGTTTTATATTAGAAGTATTTGCTTTGGATTTTACAGGGGCTTATAGTTAAGAGATTGTCTTGAGTCTCAGAAGGGACATTAGACTTTGGACTTCTAGAAAGTATTGAGTTTGTAAAGGAGACTTTTGAAGGTGGTCTCAATGTATTTTGCATTATGATATGGCTATGAGCCAGTGGGGACCAGAGCGGAATGTGTTGGTTTGAATGAACATGGCCTCCGTAGACTCATATGTTTGAGTATTTGGCTCCCTGTTGGAGGTTGGTCTGATGCAAGTTACTAGCCCTAAGATCTGGCTACACCTATCCATGTTGTGTAAACCTACCTGATTGGCTAATTAAACAGCCTATTCCTGGGCAGGGCAGAATGGAGTAGGCATGGCTAAGGTTCCCAGGGTTGACGAGGACAGAGAAAATCATGAGAGAGAGACAAACAGGGGAGAGAGAAAGAAAGGGGATACCACCATAGGTTAGCCTGGAGAAGAAACCATGTGGGGCCAGGAGGAAGGACTCCAATAATGGCGCGAAAAGGCCCAGATGAAGAATAAAAGCAAATATTTACAAGATTATGGATGGAAGATAAGATGGTTAAGGAGGATGGCATTGGTTGGGGGCTGGAAAATGAATGGGGAGGTGATTCAGATAGCTTAGGCTGGACTATCTGCCCTGCCTAAGGCAAAAAAAGGCAATTATAAAAAAATCTAACAGGTGTCTGTGTCTTATTTGTGGTAGTGGGTCAGATAATGCCACCGTGATAATCATAGGGCAAATAATAATATAATATAATATAGCCCAACACTCAATTTTATTTACTTTCTACAATAGTCCCCAGTTGGCAGAAGTATTTGGAAAAGATTAGAAGGTGCTCCCTTGTGGGAGTAGGTGTGTCCCTGGGAGATGGGCCATAAGATTTCAAGTCTCCCACCATCGCTAGCCCTCTCTCTGTCTCCTGCTTGCAGTTTGAAACATGAGCTCTCAGCTGCTCCTGCAGCCACGCCTTCAGTCTGTCATCATGGACCCTATCCCTTTGGAGCCATAAGCCCAACTGAATGCTTCTTTTATAAGTTGCCTTGGTCATGATATTTTCATCACAACAGAAAAGTAACTTATACATCTACTTATCTGAAATTTACACTGAGTGGGCCTCCTAGGTGGTTCTTTGCCATGTGCTTTGGATGTTGTGAGGCTGACTCCCGATGCTGACACTGTTCTGACAGGGCTCATACGCACGCAGCATCCCAACCAGGTGGCCGCATCCCCATCACTCTGATGGAGAGCCAGATGGTCAGCCACAGTCTGCTTGTCCCAGTTCTCTGCCCAGGGTTCAAGATGCGGATGAGCAGCCCTATGCTTGGGCCACAGTGGAAGGACTTTCACAGTACAGTTATGTTCTGGGGACAGTCTCTCTAGACTGGTGTAAACTCTGGGGAAACCCACAGAGAGATGCAGACAGGAACTTTGGGTTGAGAAAAATTATGGGATATCCCATTGTACTGGAGAAACCAGGGAGGGTGTGCCTCAGCCCAGGCATTTCCTCAGCATTCTCTGGTCACTGCAGGATAGTGGGGGTGGGGGAGAAAGCTATAAATACCAATTTATGTCCAGTGTCAAGTCACCCTTGAGCTTGACCTTTGTGTTTCTAGAAGCTTATGCTAAGGAGATGATCCAGGCAGCTTCAAGAGGGCCAGCTGAAGAAGGCTGGAATAGATAGAACCCGAGAAATTGATCAAATATCTAGGGATATCACAAATAGTGCAACGGGGAACGGTAACCTTTCAAAATCATTCCCTGACTTTCCACTGCAGACACACAAATATACTGTTGAGTGGGAAAGGTACGTGGTTCAGCTATGTGATTACATCTATACTTGACTCTCTTGTAGTTAGGTATGCTGTGTTACAGGGAAGGAAGGAAGGAAGGAAGGAAGGAAGGAAGGAAGGAAGGAAGGAAGGAAGGAAGGAAGGAAGGGCAAAAGAAGGGAGGGAGAGGCATAAGGATGGGTGGAAGGAGGAGGAATGTATTACAACTTCCAAAAATCCTCCTTAAAACCTAAGAGGCATGTTCCTACTTCATCCATCTTGCTGCTGGGATTCAGATGTGATGGCTAGAGTTTCAGCTACCCTTTACACAGTGAGGACCATCATTCCAGGAACTACAACTCCTTCAGAAACAGTAAGGATCCTC
The DNA here is from genome assembly GCF_907164565.1 of Psammomys obesus. Classification (NCBI taxonomy): domain Eukaryota; kingdom Metazoa; phylum Chordata; class Mammalia; order Rodentia; family Muridae; genus Psammomys; species Psammomys obesus. The sequence continues at coordinate 2,614,087 of NW_026592636.1, forward strand.
AGTCTCTGGAGGCTTTTGCATGGCTGAGAAAATTTTTATCCCATTTCTTAATTTTCTATTGTGAAATCAATTTGACCACTGCTCTTGGGGAAGTACCCTTGATTCACAATTAATCATAACCTTGGCTAATATAGTTACTTAGGGCTGTTGTGATTCTTGGCTATTTTAATGTTTCATTCAGATCGGGGTTTGGAATATGTATCTTTTATATAATCTAAAAAAAAATACCTTAGTTTCATAGCAAATAAAATAGACAGAGAGTCTGCAGGTAGTTCACCCATTAAAGTGCTTACCTCTCCAGTGAGGACCTGAGCTTGATTACCAGAACCTACAGGAAAAAAACATGCATGTGCTTTCAATCCCAGGGCTGGAGAGATTCGAAACAGGGCAGATCACTGTGAGCTCCAGGTAGTGAGAGACCCTGCCTCAAAACCCAAGGTGGATGGTGTCCTGAAGAACAATACCCAACACACACACACACACACACACACACACACACACACACACACACACACGGCAGCGGTGTGTGTATGGGTGTGGGGGGGATAAAACACACTAGCTGACACTCAGCTCTTGTTACATGTCCCCAGCTAAACTGCCCTCCATTCAGCACGTATGACAGCCAAGTCTAGAACCCATGATTTCAAACACTACCCCTCCTGACCTCCCTGCAGTGCTTGGACTCAGGGGTCCCTGGGACCACTGGCTTCTTCCTGCCTGTATCCTGAGGCTCCTACCTGGAGTGGACCTGGCAGAGTCTTTGGCCAGAAGCTTCCCATCTGGCCTATCCCGGCTGAAAGGCACATCAGCAAGAAGGGTGCCTGGCGTTTACTCCTCTCATGTATTTTGTGCCTGGCGTGAGGCTCACCAAGCACCAGGCATTGAGCTGAATGATGATAAGGAAGAAACACAGCACTGGCTTGTGGGGAGACAGACCAGGAGTCAGTGAGGCTGTGCAGTGCTCTGTCAGCTAGAATCGTTCGTTTCATACATCAACTTACCACGACCTAGAATCACTTGGGAAGGGAGTCTAGCTTAACTGGAAGATTGTGTAGATGAAGCTACCCTGTGGGGATTGTCTTGATTCTTGATTGATGTGGGGAGACCCAGCCCATTGTGGGTGTCACCATTCCCTAAACAGGAATGTCCTGAGCTCGACTGGATATATAAGAGCAAGAAGGCAGCACGCACGCCTTTGTTTCCCTCAGTTCTTGACGGTGGACATGGTGTGACCACTGTCCCAAGCTCCTGTCTCTGTGACGTCTCTGCGACAATGATTGTACCTGGAACTGTAAGGCAAATAAACCCTTTCTCTCCTAAGCTGCTTTTGGTCAAGGGATTGTCACAGCAACAGAATGAAGCTAGGAGAGAGGTTGACTCACCAGGTAGACAGGGAAGGGAGGGCCTGCAGGAAGGAACATGAAAGCCTCTGTGGAATGTGAAGAGGTGAGAGCTACTGGCCAGAGCAAAGGGCACGCACAAAGGCCTCGTGGCAGGAAGGACTGGCCTAGCATCCGTCACTCCACATCCTGTACTTCCCACTGGGAAGGTGGACATCTCATGCCCTCTCCCCTGATGCTGGAGAGCACACACCTGTCTGGATACTGTTCCCCAGGAAGCCCCAGGGAACAGCTCCAGGACAGGAGTGTCGCACACACACACCCCCCCAAACCAGTAAGTCTCTCGTTGCTGGATTTTGCAGCAGGGAGAAGAGAGAGCTGGTGCCAGCTCCATGCCCTACACAGCATCACCACGGACAGACCTTCCACATGCTGGAGCCCCATGGCTTATATCTGGTGAGAGCCACAGGCAGTTTTTGCGAGCAAGACCCTGGCCCTGGGGCTGCGGTTGTGCCTCCAACAAGCATATCTTTCTTGGAGGACCCTAGCTCCAACTCTGCTTAACCTGGGACACCTCTTCTCTGGCTGTTCAAGGGTCTCATGTGAGACCTGTTTTGTGCCCAGACCCCAAGCCCAGGGATGACATCTCAGGAGCCACCATTCATTGTTGCCCTGAACTCTGACCGATAACCCCTACCATGGGTCAGTGGTGTCTGCTATTGTCGCTGGGTGCTCCTGCCCAGGTCTCTTGTCCTGTCCGGAGAAGCCAGGCACTTCAATGATCCTGCCCAGGCTGCTGAAATTCCAGTGTCTCCTTCAGTCCCCAAGGCCCCCATAGAGGAAGATGCTTAGGGGGAGATCTTATGAATCCATCTTCCCAACCAGCTCAAGACCTCCAGGGCCCACTTGAGTGTGGTAAGTGCCCTCTCTTGTTTCTTTCCACAGGTTCTTTTGATGTCTTGACACCTGACACTGGCTCCTGCCTTTCCCCATGTCACTGGCCTCTCCCAATTCCAAATGACCTTAGTCCCCTGCAGGGAGGGTTGGAAGGGGCGTCGGCCTGTGTGGGTGGCAGCTGGTATGTGGACTCAAGGCCTTCGGTACCTCTCAAAGGCCCGCGTGGCCTCTGGGCACTCCTGGTGGCCATGGTCTGACCGCTGGCCACCCTACTATATGACCTCAGAGTCAGAACTCACAAGGACACTGGGAGGTGGGTCCTGACGTCAGCCTCACTTCACAGGAGATGAAACAGAGGCCTGTGTGGGGTGACTTGAACCCGGGCCTAGGGAGGCCAGAACTGGCTCGCCTGGGGCTCTAACTGTCCTCCGCCACTCTGTACAGCCCTATGAACCCTCAGGGAGGCCCTCAAAGGCCTAGGGTCGGCAGGCCTGCCACTCATACCATCAATTCGAACAGGCTCCGATGTACATGGGAAACAGAACTGCATGGAAGTCTCCCTGGCATCTCTAGGTACCCTTTGAGTATCTGTCCTTGTTGCCTCAGGGCCCCCACACATCTGGCACAAACCTGCACTGATGGAATGAGGAGGAGAGAAGGGAGGGCTGCACACAGGAGTCGAGGTGCCAGGAGTTCCAGGAGCCCCAAGACTCTAACAAGAATGGCATACTTAGACACAGCCTGTACAGCAAGTGATACCTACAGGGTCCAGCAGACTCGAGAGCAGGCAGGGCAAGAGAGCCTCAAAAGCTCCACAGACCCATATGCCCTCAGGCTCTGGAGAGAAGGGTGGATGCTTTGAGCTTCTTGACATCCTCAGGTGGGCAGGGCTGGTGGGCACAGTGGGCTTCGGGAAAATGGGGTCCAGGGAGACACGCACATGGACCCCTCTGTGGGCTAGAGTCTTGAGGCTGGAAGGCAGTGTCGGGCAAGCAGGACCTCTTGGCTGTACCTCACCTGTGAGAGTGACTTTGCACATCTTTGGAGATAGTCTTCATGTGTATTCCACAGCCATACCCATCCTGGCAATGCTGCAAAGGTCACTGGTCTCTAATAGTATAAGCCAGAGTGAGCAAGATGGCATAGCATCCTAGTGTCACTTGCGGCTAAGCCTTAGTACCAGAGTTTGATTGCTGGTACTCATATGGTGGAAGAAAAAAAAAAAAAAACCTGACTCCCCCTTTTAATCTCCACATGCATGTCATCCCACATGAATAAATGTGCGCGCACACACACATACATACACACACACAGAGAATAAATGTAAAAATAAAATCAAATAACTAAAAAGTTGCTGTGGTGTCTTCTAGCAGCGCTGTAAACCCAGTCCAGCTCAGACCCCAGCACCCACCCTCAGAACTGCCGCCTCTAACCACTGTGACCGTTCTGCTGCCAGCACAGACGGTCACAGCTGGGTGGGCTGCGATGTCCATCTCTCATCCCTCTGAGTGACTTCTGCCTCCTGTGCCTGCTTCATGGAAGAGGAAACTGCGGCTCCAAGAAGTTGAGTCATTCGCAGTGCTGGCGCGGTTAGGATTTGAGTCAAGGCCTGTGACTCAGGAGAGAGATTCTTGTCAGCTCTCAGCCCTGTGTGGCTCCTGCACCGCCCGGCCTGGCCGCTGCATGAGGGATCATCCAGATGTCTCTCAGCCTTCGCCGCAACTGCAGAGCGTGATGGCCTCACGGGATGTGCTATGGAGTGGACACAGAAATAACAAGCTGTCTTCCCAGTCCCTATGTGGACACATCTTGTAAACGTTCTGCTTGGAGGACAGATGTCAGCGCCTCGTGTCACTCTGCTGACGTGATCCAGGAACAGGCGGAACAGCTGGACCTACATAAGGTGACAGTGTGGCTACGGTGCCCACTGCATGTAGGAGAGGCCTGGAGCCAGAGATGTGTCCTCCTCTGAGTTTGTGGTGTGAGGGTTGGCCATTCGCATTTGCTCTTGAGCTGTCCGGAGAAGCAGACTAGATGCAATATTTAACGCCTCTGGGAGGTGACACGGCAGGTGGCCATCTCTTCCACAAGTGTGTGTTGTCTCGACTTTTGGATGCCTTGGGTCTCTTGGCACTGCAGCCTGGAATCATCAGGTCGGGGAACCCCTCAGTCTCCATGGTCCACAATCCAGAGCTGCATCTTTACCTCTCTGAAGAAACCTGCAGCCATGCTCCGTGGTGCACTGTAGAGCTTCACCAAGGGTCTGGTTCCACAGCAATGTGTGAGCCCTGGTCACTCCGTGAGCTCATTCTGCCTTGCCCGCCTCACACTGCGCTCTGGGGAAAATGCAGACCTGACAGAGTCAAACTTTTCACCTGGAGACCAAGAAAAACGGGAGGTGCCCTTGTGAAAAGTACAGATTTTATAAACATAAAAAGAAAAAAAAATTCAGGCAGAGAAGGCAAGCTCCTTTAATCCCAGCATTCAGGAGGCAGAGGCAGGCAGATCTCTGTGAGTTTGATGCCAGCCTGATCTACAGAGCGAGTTCTAGGACAGCCAGGGCTGCACAGAGATTGTGTCAAAACAAAACAACAGAAATAAACAACAACAAAAAACAATTCCTTAGAAAGTTGGGGCTGGGGAGTAAAGCATTTTCAGAGCTAGCACAAGGACCTGCGTCCCCACCCCAAGAACTCATGTAAAGGTCAGATATACTGAAATCCCAGTGCTTTGGAGGCAGACAGGAGGACTCTTGTTGGCTTGCTGACCAGCCGGACCAGCTGAGCTAGTGGGAGCCAGGCCAGTGGGACACCCTATCTCGAAAAGCCAGGGGGGTCGGGGATGAGTAGAGAAATGGCTCTGTGGGTAAGAGCAGAGCATCCACAGAGCGGCTCACAAACATAAGTCCAGTTCCTGGGGTGCTGCTGCCCTCCTCTGCTCTCCATGGGCTCGGAGTACACATGTGGTACACACACACACACACATACACACACACACACACACACACACACACACACACACACACGGGCAAAACTCTCATACACATAAAATAAACGTAAATAAAAATTCAAAACAACAAGGTAGATGGCATCTTGAGTAATAGCACCCACTATTGTCCTCTGGTCTCCAAGGGCATGCAACAGAGGGGCGCACGTATGTACACACGCTCATACCTGCACCCACACACAGCAAGTTAGACACCTGTCATAGGGCCCAATTCTTCCATCCCAGGTGCTCAGAGGAACGAAAACCGCTACACAAAGATCTGGACGAGAATGCTCACGGTAGCTCTGCGAGTGGCGATCACGCCCTCAGCCTACCCAAATGCCAAGCAGCAGGAGAGTGAGCACGCTCATGGGGGTCATTGCCCATAGAAAGAGGGGGTACCACACCCTACTCCCTTTAGCACCCTCGAAAGCTATGGTGTATGAAAGAGGCTGGTCCAAAAGGCATTTCACCATTTTACCGAATTGCAGGAAGCATTCAATCCGGTAGTAAAGAAACCAGCCGAGGCTGGGGGGGTGCGGCCGGCGAGGGGCATGGGGACAGCGTGACCTCGATAGGCTCGGGGCTCTCCTACACTCACAACCTGGCCAAGTCACGGAGCTGTGAGCTCAGCAGGTGTGAGGATCACTCTACCGCACAACACCTCAATAAAATCAGATTAAAAATTCACTCAGCCATGTACCTGGATTCCCCGAAAGCCATGCTTCCATTACAACGGAAAGCAACAGGAAAACAGATGTCTAGGTTGGGTGTGGTAGCGCATGCCTGTAAGACAAGAGGATTCTGAGTTCAAGGCTAGCCCAGGCTGCATCAGGTGATCTTACCTCAAAAAAATAAAAAATAAAAAATAAAAAAAAAAATTAGGGCTTAGGGGAGAAGCATAGTTCAGTGGTAGAATGCCACTCGTATGTGCAAGGTCCTGGGTTCCATACCAACACTGGACAGTAAATTGGTAAATATAAATTCTGTCTGGTCATGTCCCCTGAGCTCTCTCTGCTGCTCCCTGGATGGACCTGACCATCACTGCTGGTGGTCTGAAACAGGTGTCCCTTCCTGGCCCACCCACCTTCATTCCTTCCGACCTCATCCATTCCTGCACCTGCTCGTGAACACAAGGAGAGCACCTCCCAGTGTGGCCCCACAGCCCTGGGAGCTTTAACACCTGGGCACGCTCAATGCCTGTGTCCTGGAAGCCAGCAGTCCAAAATGGAGGTGTCACTCCTGAGGCCTCTGTGCTTGGCTTGGAGATGGCATCTTCTCCCGGTGTACCCACGTGGCCATCTTCTCTGTCTGCACATCCTGATATCCTTCTTAGAATGACTCTAGTCAGGTTAGATGGAGGCCTGTCCTGTTGGCCTCCTATGTCATCCTGGTCATCTCTTCTCTGACCCTTTGTTGAAGTACAGCCTCTCCCAAGGCTCTGGGGGTCAGAACTGTCACATGTAGACAGGGTCACAATTCAGTCCCAAAATTTTCTCTTCTGGGACTCCCTCCTGCTCCCCTTTAGCACAAGCCCTTCTGTGGTTCCCAGCTGAGGCAGTCCTGAGGGGAATTCTGGACACCAAGCTGAGGCACAAGGCGTGGTGGCTGCTAGCCTGCCTGCTGATCAGGGCTGTGGGAGAGACCCAGGTATATTACAAGCATGTGTTGATAAATACAAAGGGTTAACAAATGAGTTGCCCAGCCTCTGCTCCTTCCTCGGTGGTGGAGGGCACCAGGACCCTTCACCTGGACTGCACTGCTTGGCCCCCAGCCCAGGGAGCTTTAGCTGAAACTATCTGGCCAAAACGGCCCCTCAGGAAGCCCAAAATTGCTGTTTGTACCTTCCTGAGCTGGAAGCAGATCACAGGCTCCGCTGAGGAGTGGAGCAAGGCTGCCTGGCGAAAGGCCCCTGCCTGGCAGTGGGCCACATTCCTGGGGTCGTGGAGCTGTGTGCTGGCACTTCCTGAGCCCTCCCAAGACCTCAGGGCATCTGTCCCAGCCCAACCCCTCTGAAGGGTGAGGATCCTGAAAGGGCCTGGCAGCCTTGTGCTGAATCCTGGGCGATGGGCTCAGGGAAGCAGGACACATGGCCACTGGCCTGCCATGCCACAGCAGCTCAAAGTCTTTGCCCCCTCTGCCTGTGCCGTGAGACAGGACAGAAGAGGCTAAATGCCTGCCGTGGGTTTCTGGGGAGCTTCCCTGGGCAGGCAATGTCCGACCTTCCTCAGTGGCCAGGGTGCTGGAGGGTGCCAGATGTCCCTGGGTGTGAGTCCCACTCACATATAAAGTACAAGCGTAAGGGTCTCAACCTCCAAGGCTCGTGGTTCAAGGCATGCTGTGAGGAGACCTTCACGAGCCTGGCGGGGTCTGCTGCGTGCACACAGGATCCCAGGAGACATTCTTCTAAGAACCCCCATTCACTTGGGCCCAACACACAGGTACCCTGGGAGAAACACCACAGCAACCAACTGAGTTGTTGTGTGTTTGTGACACAAAGGGTGGAGGTGGCCATCCTAGACCAGAGCCTGACAGCCCCGCTGGCCCTCACAGCATTGAAAGACTCTGCTGTCACATTCCTGTGGCTTCGGAGGATCACAGATTGGGTGGTGTAGGACAAAACGCTTGACCCTTCGGGGTTTCGGACAGGGAGCCGATGGTAATTCTATATTTACCATTGGGTGCTCTGTGTTCCCTTGGAAGACTCCGCAGCAATCCTTCTGCCTCTGCAGGCTCTTAGGAGCCTGTGTCACCCGGGGCCCTGCATCACGTGACCTCACTTCTATTGTACACGAGCCCCTCTGCTTCTCCCATAAAGGCGGTTGCTGGTGGCATTGGAGCCTACCTGGTTTCAGTATCCTTGTCTCAAGATCCTTCACCTAACCGTGCCTGTAAAATACAACCTTCCACTTAAGGTCCAACCCATGGTTTCTGAGTTTCGGATGTGGACATACCTTGAGAGAATAACCCTTAGGTTGGCTATACCCTGTATATGAGAAGGTTGGCTCCGGAGTGAGGGGAAGGGATATGGCAGGATGAGCTCTGGTCTGGCTTGGGGTCCACCATCCGGATGGCCTGGGCTCACTGCTGGATACCAAGGTAACCACCACACTGGATCCAAAGGCAAAGCAAAGCAGACATTCCCAAAGATACCAGGGCCTGGCACAATCCCTGCCTACCAGTGCCTCCCATGGACTGATCAAGCAGCCAGCATAGTGCAAGACTCATGGCACCGGAAGCCTTAGGGTGGATCTGGGACAGGACACTGGCTCCTAGAGCCTTAGTTTTCCCTTATGACACGGGGTATGATGGACAAGGCACAGAGCTCCTAAGAAGCATGGACACTGGTTGGCCTTGGGTCCTTCCTCACACAGGTGTGGGAATTCTGGCCCGCAGAAGAGCCTAAGCACCTCCATTTCACCCCTAGGGCCCATTCTGAGGACCGGAGAGCTGGTGCACACTCTTAATAAAGGTTCTCTCTCCCCACCATAGAATGTTGTGACTCCTCTGTGTTTGCAAAGAACGAAGCAATTGAAATACGTTGTGGGAGCAGCCACAGCCTGTGGGTCTCTGTGCAGGGATTATGGAGGGATCCAATGCACCCCACCTCCTAGACAGTGCTCCTGTCATAAAACAAGTAAACACTGTGTGTCAGGAGGCCTGGGTGCCAGTAGGTCTGCTCTCTGTGGCCTGGCAGCGCGGTGCAGAATTCCAGCCGACCCCTTCAAAGTGGGCTTCCGGGCTATTCCAGGCACAGCCCCTTGGCCCAGGGAACAGTGCAGGCTGGGGAAGCCTGTGATTTGGGGGCGCTAATTTCATCCCAATGAAGCCGCTTGAAAATTAAAGGAGGGGGGGTGGCAAGATTGTTCAGGGGGTAAGTGTGAGGAAAGGAGTTCAGGTCCCCAAAACAAATGTACATGCTGGTCAGAAGTGACTCTGCCTTGGCGAAGGAGGTTGAAGAGTGATGGAGGATGGCCCCTACCTCATCGTCAGGCTTCCACATGCATGCCCATGCCCATGCAAACATGCATACACATACCCATGTGTGCACACACATAGGAAAAATGGGAAAAGTAAATAGATAAAAACCCGAAAAGGCACAAAAACCTATTCAGAAGAGCACTAGCCAGAGGTGAGCTTGATAAAACCCAGATCACCTTGGCACAAGAGACACATTCAGTGGCTGACCTTGGCACTCACACTGGTACCTTCTAGGTCCTTTGCACCAGGACAAGTCTCTTCCTCCAGGAGGGCAGCTTCTGGCCTTTTGATTTGTGTTCTCCATCCTTAAGCCACAGGGACTAGCAGAGATGGAGGACAGAAAGAGACTATGGGAAATCTCTCTCGTCCCTGTGGAGCCTGGGCCAGACACACCTGTGCCCTGAAACAGCTAGGTCCCCTGTGTTTAAGCCAGGTGAGTTAGGTGAGGCCTCAGATGTCCTGGTTTTTCAAAGGTGCCAAATGCTCTGTAGCCGAAGGTTGGGGTGACACAAGCCTAAGAAACCAGCCGCACAGTGGCTGGGGTTTTTCCTAAGGTAGCCCACAGCTGTCCCCACGTAAAGCGTGGAGAGAGGGGCCCCCGTGGATCAGGGTAACATTGGTTTCACCCCCAACTTAGTCACTCGTCACTTGGAGCCTCATGTCGGGCATGCCATTCCCTTCTCTGTGCCTCAGTTTCCTCTTTTACAGCAAGGGACAGGAAAGTAGGACCTCTGGAATCTCCCAGTACTTCTCCCCAGCCTCCCGAGATGGGCATAGAAGAGTTGGCTCCTGGGAATGGGTTCTGGCTCCCCTTCTTTCCAGGACATGGGGGACATGGGGCCAGAGTGTGCTGCCAGCCCATGGGAGCCACAGGCCAAGCCTGAGGGCATCAGAATGGCCGATGCTCAGCAAACACTTTCCCAGAAGCCAGTGTGGGAGGTGGCCTGGAATTCGATGTCCTAGAAGCAGGCACAGGAAGTGCCTGGGGTGACACAGCCCTTGGGGGATAAGTGGGTGACCCACTGTCCTGGTTTTCCCAAGCAATCGTTCCCACCGTGGGGACTTTTAGTGCCAAAACTAACCAGGAAAGTCCCTGGCAAGCCACATGGCCGTTCGCCTTAACAAAGCTACCTGCCTTTCCGCTACTTCCTCCCGCTTCAATTTCTTCTTCTTCTTCAAAGATTATTTTGTTTTTATTTATTTGTCTGTGTGCATGCGTGTGTGCGTGTGTGTGTGTGTGTGTGTGTGTGTGTGTGTGTGTGTCCAGAAGAGGGCATCAGATCCCCTGGAGCAGGAGTTACAGGTGGTTACAAGCTACCCAAGGTCAATGTTGAGAACAGAACTCAGGTCCTACACAAAAGCAGCAAGTATTTTTAACAGCTGAGCCATCCCTCCAGCCCCCTGAATTCTTTAGAGATACCTAAAATCAGTGTTGCCACCAACACGGGCCTTGTCACTGTCCCCCCAGGAGGGTCAGAGAGCATGAAAAGGAAGAAGCCATGATAACATCTGTAGTCCTTGCCTTAGTGACACACACACACACACACACACCGTGTAGAAAGCCACCTGCACACAATGTCAGAAATAAACACGGCAGCGTTTCTTCCTCTGCATATGGTCACCCCATCGACACAGAGCAGATAACCTTGGCCTTGTCGTCATGACAACAAAATAAGCAGAGAAATGCCACAATAGCTACTACTGAATGTGCATTCCAAAAACTTACCACAAATTTGAATGTGTCACAAATCCAAGATGTTTCCGACGGGCTTCACCTGTGTTGCATCTCACGACTTGTCTCTGAACAAACAGCCTGCTCATCTTCACTGAACATGGCATCGTGCCACAAATCACCAACGGATGCTTCCCAAGACTCAGATTCCAGGAAGATAAAAATACACGTTTTTACTGTACATACAAAGTTTTCTCTGTAGCTTCTGTAGTGTATCACAGTCTTCTCAGAGTTTTCTGCTCTGAAAGAAACATTACAGTTTAACTAATAGTTTCCTTTGGGCACCACTCAGCATGTGAGTTTATCAAATGAGATTATCTTTGGACTGTGTTGTGTTAGACAAACAAACAAATCCCTCTCATCAGTATGCAAATTGGCTTTCAAGTTAAAAGATATTATGCTGGATAATTGATTTTAAGATAAATTTATTTTTTTTAAAGATTTATCTTGTTTATATTTGTGTGTGTGAGAGAGAGAGTAGTAGCATTAGCAGCAGCAGTAGTACTAGTAGTATGCGCACATGAGTGCAGTTCCCTCAGAGGCCAGAAGAGGGCACTGTACACCCTGGAGCTAGAGTTACAGGATGTTGTGAAGTGCCTGACCTGGTGTGGGTGCTAGGATTTGAACTCAGGTCCTCTAGAAGAGAAGTATGCCCTCAACTGCTGAGCCAGCTCTCCAGTATCAACTTTCTTATTTATTAATAATTATTTTTTATTTGTACATCTAGTTGATACTTGAAAGACATACAAATTAGTCTGGCTGAAATGAGTGAGTGCAGAAGGGGCTTTAGAAGCCCTATATGGTGGGAGTATTTAGGTGTTAGCCCTCCTGACAGAAGGACGGGAGGGAGGTCCAGGAGACTTCATGTGGAGACCACCTGTCCACATGTGGCCCTGGGAGGGGCTGGAACATATCAGATGTGGAAAGTTAACTGAAGGGGCAGGCACTCCGTCTTTCCAGCCTTCGGGACATCACCCTTGCTGGTGAAATTTTCGGTGACCCCAGTTCTTTGGAAATACTATAGCAACCCCAATAAACTCCCTAGCTCACCGAGCTAGATTCAGGTAGAACAATCGTTTCCATGGTCTATATTTGGTGCAGAATCTTCGGTCGGCAGGCATTTGTTCATCTCCCCAGAAAAGCCATAACAGCGTTGTCTGTTGTGAGGTTTAAAGTGGCAGGAAGTAGGCAAAGACCTGCAGACACAGCTTGGGGCACATAAAGCTATGGGCAACGGGGAAGCAGGCACTGCACTCGTCCAGGAAGGCTCTGGAATGTACCGGTGGCCAGCAAAGACCCAAGTTATCATTTCACTGGCAGGAAACAGAAAGCACACACCTCAGGAGCCCTGAGGAGTGGATCTGCTGGGCCTCTCAGGGTTTTCTCCCGGAGGCGAGGGCAACAATCAGGTGACCTCTTTCTCCTGTTCCTGCCATCCTGTATTGCTTGAGTTATTTGGAAGGAAACGTTGTAAAATGAGCTGAAGCTGTCCTAGGCAGTACTGCTTTCTACTATGTCCCAGCAGACCCCTAGGGACCACCAAAAAGGCTGGGCATGTTGGGCTGGAGCTGGGTCTGTCCCAATCTGTTCCTAGCAAAGAGGAGGCAGAGGAGCCACATTTGGGTCAGACTAGACAGAGTTTTTTGACCCCACAACTGGGAAGTCAGTCCTATTGTAAACTTGCTTTCTTAGGAAGGTTCTGGGGGCTCGGAAGATGAAAGGGTGTTAGCCACTGGGAACTTTTGGAAAGGACTCTAGTGTGGAAAGTGCATGGACCGAGCTCATTCCTGGAGGCTGTTATTTGTCTCACGTGACTCAAAGCTACAGGGTAGATAGACCAATGACGCCTTCAGGCACAGCTGGATCCAGGTGCTCAAACAAAGCCCTGGATTCTCTCTGCTGCTGTGCCTTGGCCTTCCTCTTCTTCCATCCTTCTTTCTCCGTATCTCCCTTCAGTTGTTTGTGTCTCTGCTTTTCTTGGTGTCATCAGTTATAGACAGGTGACAGTTGGTACTCTTGGCTCTTGAGCCAAGTGACAGCACCCCCTGCTGGCCAGGTAGAAGAAGTCACAGGGAGAACTCTTTCACCCAACCCGGGTCACATGCCCACCCTGTGATGGCGGCGATCAGGGAAGAAGAGTCCTCCGACTGCCAGCCCCTCCAGACCACACTACGGGGACTGGAAAAGGCACACGGCTCTTCAAAGGAAAAGGTGTTGCCACGGGGGGAGGTCAGAGCCAGGGCCCCCGAAGATCACAGATGCCACGCTCCACAGCAGTGGCCATAGGAAGCACCCAGAGACCTTCAAGTCCAAGACCAATTCCAGCCACCCCAGGTCCTAGGCCCGCGGTTCTCAGCCTGCCCCAAAGGGAGAGAACACCCATGTCCTGCTATGATGAAGAGACGCAGACCGGGTTGCCAGGTTACCAGGTAGAGCATCAAGGGTCCATAACTCAGAGTCTAACCCGTCGTCTCTGTCTTCCACTCTCTTCTGATTCTGTCTAACGTGCAATGGGCCTTTTAAAATGAGTGATCCCAACTTCGTTCCAGTCCCGGAGCCTTCATGTCTATTGTTCTTACGTGTCCCCCAGACCTTCACTTAGCCGGTTGCTTCTTATTCTGGTCTTAGTGTAATTAAGGCACTCGTGTGCACGTGCACGCACACACACACACACACACACACACACACACACACACACCTCACCAACTCCCTCCCTGACTCTCACTGAAACTTTGAAGACACTGTTCCTTTTGTGTACATATTTTAGCTTCTCAACTATAGTCCAAGCCCCATGAGTGCATGGACTGTGCCTTGCTCCTGGAGGCAGCTCCAGGACTTCACACAATTTCTGACAGAGACACATTGATCCGAGATGCTGATCAGCGACTTCCTTTGAGTGGATCTGAACATTTCCCCCAACTCCAAATTCTGATGCTCCTATTTAACATTCTAGTTAGTTGCCTGCTTTCCATTCTGCCGTCGGTCTATCCATTCATCAGCCACTCTAGCCTTTTGTTTGTTCAGTCATCCTCTGTCCATCCATCCAATAGTCACCCTTGTTACCCATCCCCCTGTGTCCACCCTCTAACCACACATGCCTCAGACCCTTACTCCCACCCATCCCCCACCTCTACACGCATCCGCACATCTGTCCCTCTATCCAGCTAACATCTGCCATCCTTCCATCTACCCAACCAACATTCACCCGTCCATCCACTCATCCATCCTTCCTTCCCTCCATTTACCTGTCCAACCAACTAACATCTACCCATCCACCAACCTGCCATGTCCCCATTCAACCAACCAACAACCACCAAGCTGATGAACCGTCTGTCCATGTAACAAATGCCTACCCATCTACTCGGTCATTAGTCCATTCACCCACACATCCACCTCGCCCTCAGCCTCGTCCTCCTTTTCCCTGTTTTTTCCATATTTTGAGCTGGACCAGGCAGAAACTATGCCACCCTTATGGGCAGATCAGACCACGTTCCACGAGGCTGTTCTTGCCGTTAGATAGGGCCACACATTTCCAGGCCGCTGAGGGAAATCAAGGAGATTATGCACCACCCTGAAAACCACCTGATGTTATAAAGTTCATGCTGGGGTCACCAGGGTCCCAGGTGGAGTCTGGTCTGTATGCTAAGGCAAGAGAAAGGGATGAGATGGAGTTGGGAGTAGGTGAAAGTCTTCCTGGAGGAGGTAAGGGTAGATAGAGCTCCAGGAAAGGGTCTCCAGGAAAATGGAGGAGGCATGGTCTGAGAAGTCCGTTGTAGAGACTGAAATGAGTTCAGTATGAGTGGGGGCTATTGGTAGGAAAACTCACAATCAGCACCCAGTGAACTTGAACTTACCTGCCAAGCTCTTTTCTCATTTGCCCCGTGTTGACAAAGCATCTCTAAACAACCCCCTCTCAACCGAGACAGTTAATAATAGTAACAAAAAAGCAATACTTTGTCATCATGGTGACCATTATTAAGTACCTTCTGTGCTGAATGTCTGTGACATTATCTTATCCAATATTACATTATAAGTCCATGACTTATCTACTTCATCATTTCTTTTTAAATGGTAACCAGAGACTTGGGATGAGTCACTGGGACTCCCAACACTCGGACCATACCTTTCCCAGTTTCCAGTCTTCCTTGAAGCATCATCTTCTGTCAGCTAGCTACTCCCCTTCAAATGCACACACTGTGCATGCCACGGGGGGGGGGGGGGGGGGACGGGACGACAGTTTGAGGATTTCTGATTATCTGAGGCCAAGTGGAGGAGATGACCTGGCACAATCTTTGTATAAATGTTGGGTGGATGGGTGGTTGAATAGATTATGTAAGTATGACTAGAAGATGGGTATATGACTAATGGGTGGATGGATGAAGGATGGATGGATAGTGGATGCATACATGAATGGATGGATATAGATGATGGATGGGTTATGGATGCGTAGGGCTTAGATGGATAGTACATATGGTGGATGGATAGCTGGTAGACAATGGATGGGAGATGGACTGATGGATAGATGGATGGATGGGTGGTAATGGGTACACAAATGGATAGATGATAGATGGGTGGATGCTACAGATGATGGATGTTTAGATGGTAGATGATGGATGGATGGATGTAGATTATGAGTATATGAACGGATAGATGATGGCTATAGATGATAGATATAGATGACAGATGTGCTGGCTTTTGTGGCTGCCTCAGTAAGGCTTATGTGAAGGTGTTCTTTTGCTGGATTGGAGAGCTAGGACACTGGAGGTCCAGTGTCCATGTACAGTCCTCTCTCCTTCGTGGCCCTTCCCCAGTCAGTCCTCACACATCACCGGTCATTTGAGGAGCTCTGCTTTTGAGGAGGACCCTCGCTCCTCCACCCACTAGCAGATGCCACTGGCCTTCCTGCCACAGCTGTCCACCCTTACAAAGCCTGGACTGTTCTATGAGGGCATGCCAGCTGGAACGAGGCACTTCCTGTCTGACGAGACCTTGTGCAGAGAGCCTACAGGCAGCTGTCAGCTCAGGGCATACAGCTGGATCTAGAGGCTGCTAGGGCCAGCACCCTCCCGCCTGGGTCCAGTCTTCAGGCCTCGGACACAGAGAGAGACCCTGATGTCCTCATCCTCTGGGAAGCTCATCCCTGTGGGAGGCATAGTGTCGGCAGCCTTGTTGGGGTCTAGGGACAAGCGGGAGCTGCTGGTTTGAGTCTCAGCCATTATGACTGGGACAGAGACAGGAAGGAAAGAAGTTAGAGATGATGCCAGGATGTTCACCACGTCGGAGGACAGGGCATAAGCCAGTCCCAGGAAGAGGCTGCTGAGGACCCTCTGGATGTCTCAGGTCACCGTCTGGCTCTGTCACCTTCCATATCCCCCTACTCAAGAACCCCTCAGCTACTGCTCAAGTACCTGTGCCATGCCAGGCTCAAGGATACAATCCCCAGCCACATTCCCAGAGGCTGAATTCCCACAGCCCATCCTGTCGCCCCATCCGGACCCCAGACCTGGCACAGCTCCTGGCTCCTGGCTCCCATCCCTTCTCAAAGGCTCTAATTCCATCCTGGGAGGAGCAATTAGAATGAAACTATAGGTTGTTTTTCTGTCTTGCCCAGGCTAGGCCTATTTAATAACTTAATTAAATAAGCAGAATTGTAATTATGACGTTAATGTTTCCTTTCTGTAATGCCGCTCATTCCTCTGGAAGCAACTTCTCTGAGGAATGGAGCCTCCCCAGCCCCTGGCAGGCAGCTCTGAGGTCCCAAGCTGCTGCCCTAGAGCCTCTCTGCCTGGCCTGGCTGCATCACCGACCTGATGGCTGACCAGTGAGGCATCCCAGTCAAGTAGAAGCCAGGTTGTCTCTCCTGTCTGTTTATGGGGAGTTTAAACCACACCGTGGAAATTATGTGAAGCTCCTAATTGCCCTTTTCCTTCCTCCCACTTCTTGCCATTGACGGTTGGCTTTGAACTACTCACTCAGTAATTCACCCTACACAGAGAAGAAAGGAGGAGGCTGAGAGGTAGGAGCCAGTCTCTCCCCATGGGCCGGGCTGGACATGCAAGCTTGCCCCGACTTTTCCAAAGGGCTTCTGGGTCCCAGGCTGAGAGAATCTTGACTCTCACCAGCAGATGACAGGTGTAGCATGGCCTCCAAGGTCTGCATTTTCTCCTGATAAATAAGGGATGGTTCCCCAGTGACACAAGAGCAGTGAGAACTTCTAGCTCTTTGCTCCAAGACTCACTGCACTGAAGCGTGGGGTCTTTCAACACCCGTTTTCTCTGCTCAGGGCAATGTAGAATGCTGAGCAGCCTGCCAAGTCCGAAGCCCTGCCAGCCCGGCCCCCATAGTGCAGAGCAATGGCATCTCCAAGGACGGGTTGTCTGAGTGTCAGGTCTGTAGGACTGGTACCTCACTGGATACTGTGGAGGATTACAGAATACGAGCCCAGTGAGACAAGAAAATCCCCACAGAAGCCAGGGCCACCTCATCTGTCATTCTGTGGTGGCTGGATGGGCTTCAGGACAAGACAGACACGTACCTTCTAGTCACAGGGTCCGGGTCCTTAAGAAAATCACTGGATTTCCTTGCTTTTGTGGCTCCTGCTGTAAAATGGATGTGCAGCACCCAGAATGTTCAGAACAGGAGAGATGCCATAGGCAGAAAGGCCACAAGAGCCCCCAAGGAGTGGTGTGGGTGCTGGGGTCATGAAGGCTTCATCCTGGGAGTGATACACAACAGAAGGGCTGCCGTCCGGGCTGGGGATGGGCCCTGTGGCCCTCTATTCATCTGCTCCCTCATCGGCTAGGACCCTCAGCCAGCTCGGAGCTCCCGTCTCTACCCACGCCTGGGCTCTGCCTGTGCCTTCCTGGATACGTGCCTTCAAATGAGTCACCAAACCTCTCTGAGCTTGTGCCTCCACTTGGATAGACAAGACCTCACAAATGCTTCACAGTTGATGAGTTAGCATTTGGCCATTGTAACCCAGAGATCACCAAGTGTCAGGGTATTTGAGACTAGGACTCCTCCTTCCCAAGCTCGGTGTCAGCCGGAGATGGTCCTAGATTTTACTGGTATTGTTGGGGATGTGGAGTTAGGGAATTCACGTAAGTACTGCAGGGTGACTGGGCAGGCCATTGGAGACAGAGGACAGACCAGCTCTGAGAGAGGCCTGCTGTTTTCACCCACAGGAACACACAGAACTCAGAGCAGAGCTGGAACCAGGCCCCAGGTCCCTACTGTCCCCTGACTAGCCCCAGGCTCCTCCCAGGCCCCCTGTGGTTTTCCAGGAGGATCCAAAGCAGACTGGAGTTGGTAAGGAATGTTCTCTGCAGCTCAAACCTCTTGTGGCTTCCTCTTGACTCATGGGCAGGAGTCCAAAATCGATACATTCTTTTCTAGTGAAAAATCATGGCCAGCCAGCCTCAGTCACCCACACCGTGAAATCAGATGCAGCAAAGAAAGGATCCTCAGGACATCCTGTCAGAAGGCACCAGCAGACCTCTGTCTCAGTGACAACAGGTGCTATAGGCCACCAACTCTTGCTGCTCTAGACACCCCTTCTGGAGGGTCCCTGTACTACCTGCGTAGTAATTGTATGTGTATTGGGACCCCCAGATCTTCTTCTGTGGCCAAGATTTGCCTTGAACCCAGAGCCACTCCCAGCAGCTCAGGCTCCTGGCTGGCTCCTGCAGAACCCCCAAGCAGCTCATCGTGACCCCAACACACCACCTCTTCAGCGCTTTCTCCCCAGCCTGGGGATCTAAGAGGTCACCAAGCTCAGTGACTGCAGTCTGTCCTGGACCTCAGACCCATGCTGCGCACCCAAGTTCTGCTCTTTCCCCCACGTTCTTCCACAAGAGATTTCTTCAAAGGGGACTCTCTGACAGCATCACTTCCTGCTCCCACTGGCTTCCTGATGGTCTTCAGGCTGAACCAAAGGCCTGTGTGATTCTCCACACACACACACACCCTTTCCCAGTGTGCCTTGATGCCCTGCAGCTCCTCCAGACCCTACCCTGCGCCCACAGCTATTGGCCTACATGGGATGTCTGCGTGCCGTAGCTGTCCTCCATCCCCTGCCCTGGGGCTGGAGGCAGGGACCTTGGCCCCTGGCTGAATCTTGGCTTCACAAAGAGCCAGGTCCCACCTCCAGGGAAACCGCACCTGCAGGACATAGCTGACACTGCCACCCACCGGGGACCTTCCACCTTTGGTTCAGCATGTATCTGTGGCCTCCTGGGCCAGGCCAGGAGCGATCACAGGGGTAGAAAACAGTGAGCAGAGAGCAACATCCCCTTAGCTGCAGCAGAGTGGCTGATGGAGGTACACAGCAGTCCACAAGGTCATGTCACATACAGTGCTTCTCCAGGACATCAGGCAAGGCAGGGAGACTCCCAGCAGGCCCCCTCTGGGTGGCCATGGAGGAACCTACAATTGTGTCTGCAGCACATGCAGAAGCTGAGGGGTAGGAAATAGCCCCCCACGGTTCGAACGTCAGCAGAGAGGCCGCGGTCGCTGGAGCCAGGGAACAAGAGGAGAAGCAAGGCAAGGCGGGAGGGGGCAGCGTTGGACAAGGAGGTAAAGCTGCTGACCTGGCTAGAACTGTCTTCCTGTGGCATCTGACACGGGTCCTGGGGGAAGTCTTATTAGTTATGATTGATGAGGGTCACCCATGGACACTGCTGGCAGGGACAAAAGAACACGAGAGTCATACCACCCAGCCTTGTGCAGGCTGACTACAGACAAGGGCTTGGAGGCCAAGAGCCTAGAGGTATGGCCATATGGAATTCCAAGGAGGCAGCCTGGGCAGGGAGTGAGCCAGACTGCCCTCCTTTAGGATGGGCTGGTCCTTCATGACCGGGCCAGGAACATTCTGAAGAACAGAGCTGGTTGGGGGTAGATGAGTCATTTTTCTTTTTGCCCCAGTGAGCCAGGGAGACAGTGTGCTCCAAGTCTCAACTGAGGCCTCGTGGAGGAAGGGACCTTCCACACCCATCCAGGGATTTGTGGCCCAGCAATAGTCACACATCTGCCAGGCAGGAGAAGGCTCCCCATGCCAGGAGGCCATGCCATCTAGCTTTCTGTCTACCCCAGATCCATGGTTGAGGCAAGCTGAGTACACCAGCACTTACAAGTGCTCCGGGATATCCCAGGGATGTGGCCACAGCGGATGGACACTATGAATGAAGGAATGTGTGGTAGGAAGTGACAATAGTGACTCACCATGACTCAGCCGGGAGCCTGCCAGGGGCCCTCAGAGCAGCCTTCAGCAGCCCCGGCAGCCCCTTAACACATCTTCCTCAGGACAGAATCTGAGTGAGGCTCTTACACTCCTGCAGCTGCTAGTCTCCATCGTGTACCCGTGGAGAGGCACGGGAGGCCCAGCAACCTCCATTCTATCTTGCCTAATACCCTGGCATTTGGGGAGTCTGGGGAGGAAGTCATGGGGCAGGTTCTGGGACTGAGCCTAGGAGAGGAGGGAGGAGCAAATTGTAAGAGCCTTAGAAATGCATTTTCCTTAGAAACTCATCTCATCCTGCAAGCACTCATGTCTGACAGGGAAACTGAGGTTGGAACAGGGAGTGAGAGAGGCCTGGCCAAGATCAAAAGGCTAATAAGGCTAAACCAAAATCCAAACTAGTTTTCTAGCTTGGCTCAGCTGTGGAGGATCATGAGGTCCCCAGCTTCTCTTCCAGAATCACCTCACATAGCCCACTTCCATACCTGATATGGTCCAGGTGATTGTTCTACCCTCTCCCAGCACATCATGTATCCCATCATCCATATACACACCCTCCCATCCTTCTATCATTCCCTCCATCCATCTGCCACCATCATCCGCCAACCTATCTGTCCAGCCATCTGTCCATTGATGTATGCACCCATCCATCCATCCACCCACTCATCCGTCTGCCCACCCATCCATACATCCACCTACTCATCCATCCACCCATCTACCCATCCATCCATCCACCCATCTGTCTACCCATCATCTACCTACCATCGATACAACTACCATCCATTAACCCACCCATCCATGTACCTACTCCCTCATCTATCCATCCATCTATCCACCCACACCCTCATCTAACCTCTTTTAGACTGTTGACTCATTCACACTAACATACGTATCCTTCCACACGTCCATTGATCACCCATTCATCCATCAATTTTAGTAACTTAACAAGTCCTGAGGCTTCTTAGCCTCTGGAGCCATCCATATTCTCATGCCTCCTCTCCAGCCATCAGACCCTGTTCCTTCCAGCCAGCCCAGTGACTCAGACAAGTATAGCCCCGTACCATTCCAGAGCTCATAGTCTCCAGGGTGGACAGAAGCTGTACCCAGAAGACCTGAGCCCACCATTTCCCCTCCCGCTCACCACTGTGAAGACCTCGTCCTGCTGTCCTCCGTCCTCATTTGTAGCAGAGGCAGGGGAGACCCAGTGACCACCATCCTCCCACGGCTGGCTCAAGGCGAGCTGCTGCTGTGAAGGGGCTTGCCAGGCAGTCGGACAATGTGGAGTGTTACTTCTGGCTTGGACTGAGCGTACTCCTGCAGGGCTCTGGAGCATTCTGTGGTTCTCTGCTTCGGGGACTAAGAAATTCTTGCTTAGTCCTGTGCTTTGAGATCCTGGGATAAAGGGGCAAGTCCAGAGATGCGGCTCAGAGTTATGCAGCCCAAACTGGCGTCGTGCTTCCTTTTATGTCTTTATAATCCTGGTGACATTCCGCCTTGGTTGCAGGCCTCCTGGGGTTGGTTGAACCCTTGCAGCAAGTATGGCTGGTTTGGGAGGAAGCTGGGAGGCCACCAGGGATTAAGCTACCCTCTAGCCACCTGATGCATGAACAAGACTTGATTCTAGAGCCTCAGTTTCCCCAGCAGTAAGACTGCTCACTCTCAGTGGTGGAATGAGATGGAAGTGAAACTTTATGTTAGAAATGACAATGCAGAACCCATGACAATTGTAACAGACAAGGCCAAAGTCAGCTGGAAGAGATCTGTGGTGCTCATGAGACCATTCCCATTCATCCACACTGGTGGTGCCAAAGACAAGAGACTCCATGATGACGCTGGCACCTCCTTCCACATCCTTCATGTCAAGTCCAAGAGCCAGTGTCATGTTGCATTTTTCCCCTGTGTGTTTGTTTGGTTTTTAAATTTTTATATTTGTGTGTGCGTGTGTGCGTGTGCATTGCGTGTGTGCACGTGAGCCATGTCTCCAGCCTGGATTTTTTTCCCTCTTAATTGCTATTCCCATCACTCTGTGAAACAGAAAAGGCTCATAGAAGCCCAAAGAGCATGGTGGCCAATGAAAACCTGCAAACATTGTTGGGGATCAAAGTGGCCAAAGACCCAGCCCAGCCAGCTCCAAAGAAGACCCCTGATGGCTCCTGATTCTCTGAACTCCAGAGCCCAGGACAGAGGAAGGACTGGGTCCAGGATGTTACTGAGATGTCCCAGGAGGAGTCCAAGGCCACCTCTTCCCAGGGCCCTTTGAAGGACCCAGTATTGGTTTGGTTGCAAATTCAGGGCTCAAACAGCCCACTCTGTACTCTATACACATACACACCTACCCTGCATCTCCCAGATTGTAACCCAGGGTAGCCCCGCAACCCCAAGATTCCAGGGTCTTGGAAGAGTGGCCTATCTTTCTGCTGGGCCCCTGCCCAGGTAGGCCCACCTGATTCCTAGTCCAAGGAGCCTCAGGAAGCCAATCCTGAAGCAAGCGAAGGCTCTACCACCATCCATTCACTCACAGGCAAACAGCCAGGCACCTATGCTCAGTCCAGCCCCCGCCCACCTCTCCTCACTAGCTCCCCACAGGTCCTGGTAGCCTCTTCTAGATGGCCTCAGGTCTTCAATATTCTATGCTCTTACATGCATCTGAGCCCTGTATGTGCCAGGACCTTCTGCCTGGCCTCTCCTCCCCACCTCTTCCTTGGCCACTGTCTCCTCAGCACCACAAAGTTCACTTGCATACTCTTCCCTCCAGAAAGCTTCTGTAACACCACCTTGGGCCTAGGCATGCTCTCCAGGCCTTCCCTTGACTGAGGCTGCTTTTCTGCACTCCTGTCATTTGGTGAATGGCCCAGAGCCTGAGACAGAAGCTCTGGAGTGGAGCCTCAAGACGGTCACTGGTGGCCCAAGACTCAGCATGAAGCCTTGGTGCACGGTCACTGATAACGGTAGTGACCTCCAGGAGCCCTGAGACAGCTGAGGAGCCACTCCTGGAAGGAGAAACAGGACCAAACACCCCTTCTGTTTACCACCTTTCCCTTTATCTTCCTGCCCCTCCAGACTCCCAGCTTTGCGTGGGAATGCAAGCCTATCAACGAACAGCAGCAGCCCAACATCTAGCTACCAGGAGCAGGGCTGGGATCTGCAGAACCCCAGCAGGAGACAAGACCAGCCTCTACATTTTATGTGTGTATGTATTGGTATGTATGGATATCTGTGTGTGCGTGTGCGATGCACACACATGAGTGTGGGAGGCCAGAGGTCACTGTCTGGTGGCTTCCTCTTTTGTGCCCCACCTTATTTTTCGAGACAGGATCTCTCAGTGATTTGCCTAGCCTGGTAACCAGCAAGCTCCTGCCTCTTCCCCTCCACCCTTGCCCCCAGCTCACCAAATAGCTAGACCAGCTGGCCAGTAAGCTCCAGGGATCTGCCTATATCTGTCCCTCCAATGCCGGAGTTGCAGGAGCCTGCCACTGCACACTGCTGGGCGTCTGAACAAAAGCCCTCGCCTTGCACACTTAGCCCGATGAGCCTTCTCCCCAGCCCTTGTGGCCTTGGTTGTTGTTTTTTTTTTTTTTTTTTTTTTTTTTTTTGTGAATGAAACTTCAGCTAGGCTTCCTGCAGCTGGCCACGCCCTACTGCTCTGCCTTGACCACTATATAACCCCAGGGGACAGACAGCAGAAGGAACTTCAAAACGAAAGTGTGAGTCACACACAGAAGGAAAGGAAAGAAAAAAAAAATGAAAAGGACATTCTTTAGTTTCTAGAGGCTGGGCTGGCAGCCCTGGCCCCAGGAGCTCAGGCCTCAGGAGTGGCTCCTGCAGACAAGACCCGTTCACTGCATTGCTCCTGTGACCCCTCCAGCTCCATCTGGACAGGGAAGGGCTGCCTACTCCCAATCCCCACCCGGTACACTTGGCAGGGGCAGCTAGGTGTTCCTGCAGTCCACATTTCTTTCCTCCCTCTGTGAGCAGTTAGTAAGCAACAGTGATGAACCAGGTGAAAGCGATGGCCCAGTCAGGCAGGATCCCCCGCTCTCGTCGAGCCCTCAACAGCACTGCGGCAGCCAACAGAAGCAGGGTCTTGGTTGGGTCTTGGGCTGGGAGGAGGCAATGCTGAGCCCCCAAGGAGGACACAAGACTGCACATGGAACAGAGGGCAGGCAGCAGAAGAGTTGCTTGGGATATAATTAGGCCCGAGGCCAGCTGAGAGAAATCTCATCGAGCACATGACAAGGGACTTGGGTCAGGCGAGACACACGTCAGGGAGGCCCATCAAGCCAGTGCCCTGCCTTCTGAGCCCCCAGGATTGGCAGGAGAGAAAGGAAAGCCTCTGTATGCTCTATAGACTTTGGGGAAGTGACAGCCTCCTCTTGCTTGGGGGAGGCAGGAAACCCCCTCCATCCAGGCGTCTGCCAGAGCACCCGCAGGCTTCCTCTTGTCTCAGCCTCCCTCCCCAGAGCCTCTTCCCCTGAACAGCTTCCCTCTCCTGGCCCTGCTGTCCCTTTAAAGGAACTTGAATCAGAATGTAGAGGGATGGTGACTCAGGATGGAAGGGGTGGTCACTTGCCCTGGCCAGTCGCCAGGACCGCAGCGCGAAAGGAAACAGAGCCACCGCAGCTGCCTCTGTGCTCGTCTCTGCGCACTTGGGGCAGAAACCACAGAACCCTGTTTGAGAGTCTACCACGTTGGAACTTGTGTGATGAAGTTACCCCTCACAATGGGGGCATTCAGGGCCCACCCGCCCCTGCAGGGCTGGGGCCTGTTCCTCGGGCCAGCTGATGGTGATGTCATCTTCCGTTTGGGGGTCTGCCCCCCCCCAACTCCGTTGACTAGGGACTTAAAAAAAATGCACCAGGAAACTCAAGTGCAAGCCAGAACGGAAGCCTTGGCTTTATTTATAGCTGATAACTTGCGTCCGGCTTGCTTCACGGGATGCGGAGCCTGGGGATAAAGAGCCCACAGGGGCAGATGACAGAAGGGCTCGTGTCCTGGGCTACTGTGCCGTCTTAGAGCAAGTATGAAGCTTCGTTCCGAGCTTCCCAGTAGCCAAAGCGAAGAGGGGACCGAGTCTTATGGCATGACATCCTAGAAAACCAGGCTGTGAACCCGACGTTCTGATCAGCTGAAACCTTACATTGTACTTTCTCAGGATGAGGACCACTACATATCCTTATATAGCATCCAGCAGTGTCTAGAGCATGTTACAGGCCTGGCTAGCTGATGATGATCCTCGGAGAGATAGTGCGGGAGTTTTACTCCCCTTTCTGCGCACATGGCAGACATCACTAATGGCTTGCGGCACTCTTTCCCCTAGCCAGCTTCTACCTCAGATCATCATTCCACACAGCTCTCCTAGGAAACACTACCAAAGGCCAGCGCAAAGCTAGAGACTGCTGAGCTTGTTCTCTTGCCTTGTGACCAGTGAGGAAGTTCTGGGAGGGCCCAGATCTGGGACATTCCTAGCACCTGGCCTGTGCCTCCATATGGTAGATGCCAAGAGAACAATTGCCTGTTAAAAGCAGAAAAGGGAAGGAGCTAAGGTAGGGGGAGAGCTTAATATTATCCCCAGGATGAGGTGAAGTTGTGCATGAGCCACACAGGAAGTTATCAGTGAGGACATGGATGCTAAAAAGGAAACCTGACAGGAGGCGGGAGGGCAGTGGCCCAGCACGGCCTGGCTTTCAGCCACAAGTGCCAGCACTCTACAGGGTCCGTGAATCTCATGAGACTGGGACTGTAGAGGTCAAGGGTGGTCATGGCTGGGCCATGTGCCCTTGACAGTCTTTTTCAAGGTACTGGCAGGTTCCACAGCCATGGTGGCTCTGCAGCTTCTGCCCAGATCTGATGCTTTCTCCATGGCTCTTCAATTCTTTTCCTCGGGCTTCTCTGAGGCACGTTGCCTGGCCACCTCACAGAAGCTGCACCCCAGAGCCTCACTCTAGGGCCATGTGCAGACCCCCAGGGCACCTTCCTGCTAGCTTAGCCTTCATGGGGCTCACCTCATCTTCTTCCTCTCCTCCCTTGGAGACGGCTGTCACCACTTGCTGCTCCTATGTGTCCTCTGGCTTTCACACTGACTGGCAACTATGCTCATGGACCCCCCCCCCAGGCCAGACTGGGAGAGACCCAGAGAAGCACCCAGCAGCAGCTTTGTCCACAGCACTGCTGTGGGAATGTGAGGGAGACGAGACACTGGGCATCTGCCCGGGAAGTCCTGCCTTAGTCTCCAGATGGGAACAGGTGAGGACAGAGGTGGCCTGAGCCACCGTGACACAGCGCCACAGGCAAGGAGCATGCATCCCACAGATCAGCCGTTGGTGGCTGTCTGCCCTCTGACCTAGTGGAGGCTGCCCGGCTGCAGGTACAGCACCCATGAGACTGGCCAGGCACTGGAATTATAAGGTGAGGAGACAATCACAGCTGAAGGGAAGGGACCCCTGTTTGGTCATCTGCTCTCTACAAAGTCCTCTCCTTCGTGTGGTGTGGGTGAAAGAAAACATGGGTGTGCGGGACTCCCTGGTGGGCAGGGAGTCGTGATTTAAGGCCCGTCTTGGTAGGAAGTACCCTTTCTCTAGGGTTAAAGCCCGACAGAAGTCACAGACGAGTGAACTGGGAGAGCTCAAGTCACAGAGATTCTATCTGTGGGCAACACCACTCAATGACCTTAGAACCCTAGAGATGAGGGGCCATTCGTTCATTCACGCTATACCTTCTGGCTTTAAAATAACAACAGCAGCCAGGGAGAGAACCTACTTAGGAGCTGCCCACCCAGCCTGTGGGGCTACAAGTGTTCTCATAACAGGTGGTGAAGGGCTGAGGCACCCAGCCCTCACATGGGAGTGCATGGCCATGGGGAGGCTGGGTGAACAGAACCTGGCAGCAGAGGGGCAGAGGGAGGAGGGGGTCCTCCAGCCCCGGGCCTCTTGTCAACCTTCTAGAAGGTAGAAACAGAAGTCTATATGAGTCACTGTGGACTCAGCCAGCGCTCTGCCTTCCCCTGTTCCTCCCTTATCCTCCGCACCTCCAGTTCCACAAGGCTTTGGAGAGCATGTTTAATGTGTTTTGGCCACTGCTAAAAGAGGGTACAGGGCAGAGCTCAGTCAGCCTACACCCCCAGCTCCTCAGAACACCGTGGTGGTCAAGTCAAGAGACAATGGTCAGCTCCAAAGAGAAGCTCAGGGAAGAACGGCAGGCAGAAAGCAAGAGAGCCCCCGCACAAGCTCTGCAGCTGGGACTGTCTGCAACCAGAGGCGATGCTACAGCCATGAACCAGCCCCTACTCTGCAGGGCATTGTGGGCCTCACAGGCCTTATTAGGACCTTGGCTGTGTCCCCAGGGCTGGGAATCCTGGGCATGGCAGAGGCAATGTCCCTCTAGAAACTTCCTCTAGTTGCTGAATTTTCAGGATAGGTGATGCGCTTCCCCTAAGCTGGTCACCTGGACAGAAATAGTGGGAAGGAAGGATAACAAGGCTCGGGGACCAATCCAACATGGAGGCAGAGAGTTGGGGCATCCTGATCCGATTCAGTTTTTGGCTGCCACAGGAGGGGTGTGGCTCCTCACGGGGGTCACACTATCCTGGAAATGCTGTGGATATCTGCTTCGGTACCCAAAGACGATATGTAGTTTCTCTGTCCTCAAGGAGAATTGCCAGGCCTCCAAGGCCCCAGTAGACTCCTCCCAGAATGCTTCCTACCACAGGGCCCCCCTTTCCTTCCTACTTGCCCATCAGCTCCACCTACTGGCTGCTCAGGGCAGGCCCAAGAGGCTTGCAGAGGGCAGAGCCTGACATCTCAGTGTGTCCCCATTTTAGAGACGGAAGCAGAGGCCAAGGGAGAAGAGGTCCATCTGAGGTCACCGGGCCAGAAAGAGATGCTGGTCTGAAATCTCAGCGACTTGCTTCCCACAGCTCTTCTCTCTGGAGCAAGCGGGAGGGCTGGTGCCACACCGCGCCTCATCGTTCCTCGTTCCGCCTGAGTCTTCCGAGGACAGTCCCACCATCCCACAC
Organism: Psammomys obesus; assembly: GCF_907164565.1. Taxonomy (NCBI): domain Eukaryota; kingdom Metazoa; phylum Chordata; class Mammalia; order Rodentia; family Muridae; genus Psammomys; species Psammomys obesus. The sequence continues at coordinate 2,642,268 of NW_026592636.1, forward strand.
ATCTCCTGAGACTCCACCCACCTCCCCTTGATTAGTAGAGTTCATCTATTTGGGCTCATGTCTGTATCTGTGACACCCCCCCCCCACAACGGCCTGCATCCTACTGGAACCGGGAGGAGCAAACGTGGAAATCTGAATTTGTCACTAACAGTTCTCTCCCCTGTCTTCTGCACTCAAAGTGTGTGCCAGACTGTTAACCAATGGAGGAGGGTGATGATGATGATGGTGACTGTGGTGATAGTGATGATGATGTTGAGAGCTATGGTGATGATGATGATAATGAATAGTGATGTTCATAATGGTGATGATGATGTTTTGATGGCGGTGATGATGGTGGTGATATTGGTGATGGTGGTTAAGGTGATTATGATGGTGATGTTGACAGTGATGATGAAGATGATAATGATGGCAGTGATGAAGATGTGGTTGGTAGTGGTGATAGTAACGGGGATGGTGATGATGAATGTGGTGAGGGTGGTGACGATGGTAATATAGATGACCATGTGGTGCCAATGAGAGAGATGATGATGTTGATGGTGGTGGTGATGACGGTGATGATAATGGTGATAGCGTGCTCATGGTGAAGACAGCGTGCTGTGAACATGAAACTATAGTGACGGTATTAGTTCTGTCTACTGCTACCTTAGGAAGGTAACTGAGGCAAGAGAGGTTCATGCCACCTTGCCAGTTAGCAGTAGAACCTAGAGGGACAGCTGGCAGTTGCATCAGAGCTGCATTCCCTCCTGCCTTGCTGTATGCTCAGACCTGCCTGTGTTTGTGGCCCCTTTGGGGGTGTTTCTTGTTGGCCCCCTGAGTATTACACCTGCTACCCATACAAACTTGGCTGTTCTTCTCAGATGCGCTTACACTGCAAATAAGACGCAGTTGTAGAGTATGGAGCCCAGGGGTGGGTCCTCCCAGGGACCGAGGAGGGACCACAAACCCCCTACACACAACACTTCACATCACCTCTCTGACCTCAGGGTGACAGAACTGGCAGGGAGCTGCGGCTGCTACTACCACCATCACCATCATCATCACCACCACCGTCGCCATCGCCACCATCATTACTACCAGCAGCAGCGGCATCACCTCCATTGTCATCACCACCACCACCACCACTGACATCGTCTCCGCCATCATCATCCACACAGACAAACTGTTTCCTCAAGGTTATCATCTACTGAGAAGCAGAACCACGGCTGAATCCCACCCGAGTCAGCGCAGCCACCTGTGTCCCCACGGAAACAGGAAACAAAATCAAATTTCAGTATACATCGGTTGGCAGAATTCTCCTGAGACAGCCCCAGATCTCCCCTTGGGTTCACACAGCCTCTAGCATACATAATCCAGCCATGGTGAACGACATGGAGAAATTTCACATGACGAAAGTAGATTAAGCAGCACCTATGCAATTTAAAGAAGGAACACTATCCGGGAGGGACTGATGTTATCATGTGATTCTGTAAAAGAGGGCATCTACACACACACACACACACACACACACACACACACACGAAGGGGGGAAGAAGGGAGGGAGGGGTTTAAACTGTAAGGCCTAAGAGGGCCCTGCTTCTGAGGTAAACAGAGTATCCAGGCCTGTGTGGTGTCAGACCCATTCCTACATGCCCTGGGAGAGGCCGACTCTGAAATGATGGTTGCTTCCAGGCAGTCTCCAAGTGACTGCATCATTCTGGGACATGTTAAGGGCTCCACAGGACAATCCCCTAGGCTAAAGGATCTTTCCAGGAAGATCAGGGCAGAGAAGGCAGCTTAAGCAGGAGCACAGGCTGGGCAAAGGATCAGAGGGACAGCACACAGGCTATGCCAGGGGGCCATAGTGGGCATCATGAGAAGGCCACTGTTGTGGGTGTAAATGTGTTTTTTTTTGTTTTGATCCCAGGGTGTAGGATGTCCACAGATTGTCCACAGCAGCAAACTATTTGCCTGGCACAGGCTCTGAGGGGGACCATTTGCCAGCTGTAAATAGTTTAAATCTGAGGACTTTGGAAAGGGGGAAAAAATGCCAGGGCCCAGAGAGAGTTGGGGGTTTCTGAGAAAGAAAACAGCTGCTGGTGTTCTCCTCTGCTGCTCCTGATTGCTGTTGATGCAGTTCGATGAGAAGAAGTTGGAGATATCCTGAAACTAAGATTGGACTTTCCCAAGGCACCCAAGGACCCTGACCAGCAGGAAGTGGCTAAAGAGAACTCTGCCCCCTCTCCCAACTAACCTTCCTTCTCTCCTACCTGGTGTTGGGGCATTGGAGGGGATTGGGGTGGAGAAGGGAGAAAGAGGTATAAGAAACATGAATAAAATAGTTTTTAAAAGGGTGCAACCGGCCACCATCTTGGGAAGGAGCCCAGGTTTTACTTCCACACAGAGATGGGGGCACAAAGGTTCCTGTACCCACAGATCACGAGGGAAGCCAGGAATGTTAGTCACCCGAAGGTGTCTCCTCAGAGGAGGAGATACCTGTTTTCCACCCAGAAGGCCGGGGGTGGATATTGCTAATGACTTGGTGACCTGTGCTATCTGTAGAGGCAGACCTCACCCAGATCCCCCAGAAATTCTATCCCAGACTCCCTCCTTAGACCTTTATCTTTAGCTCCCAGTTAATAGAACCCAGCCTCAGGGGACATGGGACATATATTTTATAGCCTGCTAACCTCCACGCTGTCTCGGTCAGAGACCACACCAGATCCTAGGCCCTTAAGCTATAGAACCCATCTTCAAGGCCACGTGCACTGTATGTAGTCACACCTGAAGCTTTATCGGGTACCTGGGATGGGGATGATTGTTGGCGGAAAACTTTCCCCCAAATTCTGCTGTGTTTAAATATGTTGACACTAAACTGCCAGGCATCAGACTCTCTAGAAGTCTGATCCAGCCTGGCAGACTAAATCATGCTGAATCAAGTTTTCATTCTCACCTCTTTGTGGTTCCTTTCCCTGCTCTACCCTTGACTCGTGGCCCAGCATGGGTCTCTTTTGAAATTCAGATGATTGACTACACTGCATTCTGGGGAAGTTTTGCAGACTGGGTACCAGCATCCAGAAGGGAGACAAGCGGCCCCAGAGGGCAGGAGGAGAAGCTATAAGGCTGCTGAGCTGGCCTAGCTTGAGATCTCCCAAGTTCAGAGCTCTGAGGTAACCCTGAGCAGTGGGACAGTGCCTTTTGGTTTCTCTTTTAAATCAAAAGGCATACCACAGGCTCCTCAGTCCTTGAGATAAGAGTCTAATGGGTACATCCAGTTACTTTTATGATTTTTCCCCTGAAATGTCACTTCAGTTTCAGTTTCAGAGCATAGATCCGCTCATGCAGAACACGTGTGTCATGGCTGCCCCACTCCGCACATGTGAAGCCTTGATCAGGCTTCTACTGATCATTGGTAGCATCTGGGATCCAAGCCACTCGGAGAGATGGACTTCCAGGCTTGTCACAGACTACATCTGGAGCAGCAGCTAGTTACACACACATGCACACACATACACACATGCAGACACATGCATGTGCACATGCTTACACAAACACACATACATGTACGTATACACAAGGCCATAACAAAGTTGCATGCTGCATCTATGGTCCAGAGAACGAAGCATTAACCACTTGAGGAAGGGACTGTGTCCTGTGTGATCCTCCTGCTTGGACTTTTAAAAAAGTGTCTGGTAGACACAGGCACTCAGTTAATGCCTGTTCATTGCAAAGCTCTCCTTAGCCCTGCTCACACCCACAGCACTACCTCAGACATTCACTTCTCGCCGCCATCTTGATCCTGTTCGCTTTCCTCCCTTCCTCCCCAGGACATGGAGAGAAAAGGGCGGCGTTCCCATTAAATACTTGAGGAATCAGGCTGGAGAAATTTCCTGCAGTCTTTCACTTACTGTTGAGAAGGAGTTGTAGGTTCAGCCCCCCAACCTCTGCTCCTTCCTCTGGAAATTTTGTGGGTATCTAAGGAGACTGTAGAGAGGAAATCGCCACGCTTAGAGGGCCCTGCTTAATGTTCCCTTTAATTAGACTTGGTCACCCTTGACATAGTCTTGGCTGACCACGGGTGAGGCAGACCCCTCCAGAACACCTGTGCACTCACCCTAAAACATTCACATCCTATATGGCTGACCCTTGTGTCACCCTCCAAAGGGGATCTGAAGAGTGGGGTCTCCTGGCGCAGAGCCAAGGCCAACAAGTGGCAAGCCTGGAGCAGGCTTCGCTGTGGGAACCTCGATTCCTGGAGGTTCCTCAGTAGAGAAGAATGCACACGGAGATGCTGGGTCCCTGCCAAGGGCTGTCACTCACCAGGCTCTTCGTACAGAATGTGATTGTGGCTGAAGGGGTGTGTGGTGGGCCCGGTGCTCACAGACAGGCAAGGATGGAGCTAACTTGTGACTCTAATACAGTGGGACATGACAGAAAAAGCCGAGATCTGAGGATCTCAGCCCTTTGTGTGGGCCCAGATAGGCAGATGGAGCAGGAAGGTAGCTTCAGGTCATGGCGGCTACCAGTAGCTCTGGGCACTGAGAGATAATGTCTAGGTCTGGCTGAAGAATCCCTTGTTCCCTCCAACCCAGAGTCATCACATCCATCCATCACCTACCTGGGCATCTTCCATGTATCCATCCATCTATGCACCCATCCAACCACCTGTCAGTCTACCCATCTATCAATCTGACCACCCACCCATCCATCCATCACTACTCATCTGTTCACCCATTCTTTTATCCATTCGTCCACCACCTACCACCAACCCATCCATCCATCCATTCATCCACCCATCTACCTAATCATCCCCTCACCTACCCATCTATTCATCATTCATCTCTCTATCCATCTATCTACCTACCTCTCTATCCACCCATCCATCCATCAAGTATCCATTCTGCATTCTTGTAGGACCTGCTGACCCCAAAGGACACAGCAATACCAGAACATCAGTTTCTTGCTGTGGGAGAAGCAGATTGTGAGCAGTTAAAGAAATAAGCCAATGACAAAAGTGTGACAAGAGGGAGAAATAGCCCAACAGAGGGAAAGTGACAGAGAGGCCCACTCAGGTGACATTGAGGAAGGTCCCTGAGGAGGACACCCTGGGGAAGACCTAGATAACAAGAAGCTGACATCAGTAAAAGAAGACAGTTCCAGGCAGGGGGAGCTGAAAGTGTAAAGGCCCTGGGACCAAAAAGAATGGGCTTGTGAGAGATGCTGAGTCCACAGTGGCCATTTGCTGGGGGGTTGGGGGGGGGAGGTTGGGAAAACACAAACACACAGAGAATGGAGAAACCAAGACCCTCAGGGTGCATGGCAGGAGAGCAGGAAACTGACCACCCTCCCACAGGGGAGGGTAGGCATGGAGTTCAGTGGAGTAGCTGGCTAGCGGCCCGCTGGGAAAGACGCGACGTCCAACAGCCCCACACCCCTGCTCCTCAGAAACCACACACTGCGTTGGTCACACCCTCCATCCCGGCTGAGAGGGTTGCTAACCTTTCTGCAGGTGTGCTCAAGGCTGCCCTGAGACTCTCTCCCTGTGTGGCTGAGGACTCCTGCCTCAGGCTTCCTCATTCGGGCTACCGGCAATGATATGAGGGCGGCCAGCTTCACCCTAGCTTTCTACTGCTGGTCAGACCAGCATGTAGAGTAAAGCTAAGCTGAAGAACAGCCACTGCAGCAGCTGCAGATGGGGTGGCCAGGAAAGGTGAGGCAGGAAGCACGCACACACGCACGCACGCACGCACGCACGTACGCACACACCTGTGCTGCACACTGAGCAGCAGGGACTAGGAGAAGGGCTATGCCAACTGTTCACCTCAGGGATTTCCGACTTCCAGGGCAAGTCAGGCCCATGGGATGCTGAGTTCCAGGAAGTTGTAAGAACCATGATTATCCACAAGTAAGAAAACTGAGGCACAGAGCCATCCGGTAAAGTCCCCAAGACCACTTGAGTCACCGTGACAGACCCAAAGAGTAACCCAGACAGTCCTCTCTTATTGTCCACAACCAATGTTGTCACCCTGAAGGGTCCCAGAAAGTCACACAGATGCCCATTGGGCAGTGTGGCCTCTCCTCAAGGACAGCTAGGAGTCTGGCATCAGCCGCCACGGTTGTTACCACTGCATAAGTCATACCTTATGCAAGCGGAATGCAACCAGTTCTTCTTGCATTCCAGGGCTGAGATCTGACCACCAGGTCTTATGTGGGGTGAGGAAATTACTTCCTAAGAAATGTGCAGCCCAGGGCCTTATCTCAGCCCCGGGTATCATTTAAAATATCCCATGCCTGCCACTGAAATGACACCTGGTTCCCCACTAAGAGGCAGCCGGGGTGAGGTGTAGGTCAGGCAGAGGAGTGTGTAAGTCGGGGACAGCCTGGTTCCTGATACTCTGCACCTTTCTAAGCACCATTGACAGCCAGCCCTGGGGGGAAAGTTGCCTTCTTCCTTGTATAGAGAGGAAACAAGGCTCAGAGATTGCAAGCCACCTGCATGAGTCTACCCACCCTTGTGAGTATACCATAGGGGCATGAGTATGTGTGAATGTGGGTATGAATCTCACACATGAGCCTGTGTGTCAGGGCATGAGAGGCCTTTCTGGAGGAGTCTCTGCTGACTCCAGGTGGGGTGGTGGGCAGGGGGGCTGCAGCAGAAAGATTGGCAGCAGACGGCTCCTCCGAGAGTCAGGCTGAGGGACAGGGATCTGGGTGGGCCTCTCAGGAGGAGAAAGTCACATATGCTGGGGCTGCAGTCTTGTGGGGAGGTTCAAGTGGACTGGAGGGATCAGAATGCAGAGCATCTGCCTCCAAGATGGCTGCACTCACGCGCTGAGGGCAGAGGCCTATACTCCCCAGATGGGAACTTACAACACGGCAACATCCTGCCACAAGTTGGTGATCCAGATAGCCAGGCAGAAGGCATGCAGCAATGCCCCTCATGTCCCTAGGGCCCTCCCAGGAAGGGGACAGGCCTGTTCCAGGTGGCTATACCACATGAATGGCAGGAGATAATCTTAAATCCAACACCGTGGTGAGGCGGGCTCCTATCTCTCACCAGGAGCCTACTTCCTGTTACAAGATTCATGTCCCTGTTGAGAGGGGTGATATGATTGAGAAACCTGGTGTGGGGGCTCTCTGAGGGGCAGGAGTGACTGAAGTAAGGCATGTGCAAGCTGCCACCATGTTTTAGAAATGAGATGCGGCACAGGATGTGTTCTGGAACACAAACCAGCTTAGAAGCAAGGGAACCCGGGGCAGGAGTGCCCAGAGCCAGGGCAATGGCAGCACTTCTAGCTGTAGTGCCAAGCTGGGTGTGGAAAAGCCTAAATTGTGTCCCCTGTGGGAGTTAGTGTTCCATGCCCACCCTGATCCTCTGTCATGTTCTTTAAAGTGGGTTGGATAATTGTGTATGTCACACAGAGATAAGAAAGCCCCAGATATTGAGGGCTGGCTCACTCCAGCACTTCAGCCTCAGCTTCTCGCACAGCCTCTCACCAACCGAGGAAGCAGAAACAGCCATACTCAATCCATGCCACATTCTGCCATGTCATGCGTTGGGTTCGAGTGAATCGGGCAAGTTGCCCATTGGATCGTGAGTGCCTTTGTCTCAGCTCAGGCAAGAGCAAGGGCTCTTCACCCTCAGAGCCTGGTCTGCCCCATCGCAGAGGACAAGCTGACTAAGGAAGCCCTCATACCTTTCACTTCATTTTGGGTACAGAAATCACGTGAAACATCAGCTGCTTCTTCCAGAAAGGAAAGAGCCTGTCCTGGTTTCATTTTTGTTGCTGAGATAAAATACCCTGACAAAAAGCAGCTGGAGGTAGGATTTTTGCTTACAGTTACAGATTACAGCCAGTCCCTCACTATGGGAAGTCAAGGCAGGACCTTCAAACAGCTGGTCACACCACACCCCGTCAGGAGCTGAGAGCAACGAATGCATGCTCACTTGTTGTGTTTGTGCTCAGCTTGATTACTCTGCTCTTATACGGGACCCTCTGCCTAGGGAATGGTGCTGCCTACAGTGGGCAGAGTCTTCCCACATTGATTAACTTAACTAAGACAATCTCCCCGTAGGACCCAGTGTAGACAATCTCTCACTGAGACTTTCTTCCTGGTAATTCTAGGTTGTGACAGGTTAACAAAGCTAACAAACATCACAGGGTCCTTCTTGATAGCATTCCTCTACTGAGAACATGTCATCAGTGCAGCATTCAAGAAAGCAAACAGTAAGCCAAAAAAAAGAAAAGAGAAAGAAAGAAAGAAAGAAAGAAAGAAAGAAAGAAAGAAAGAAAGAAAGAAAGAAAGGAAGGAAGAAAGGAAGGAGGAAGAAAGGAAGGAAGGAAGGAAAGAAGGGAGGGAGGGAGGAAGGAAGGAAGGAAGGAAGGAAGGAAGGAAGGAAGGAAGGAAGGAAGGAAGGAAGGAAGGAAGGGGAGTTGAAAATGGATGGGATCCAGATGAAGTGGACAAACAATGCCAAGACAGATGAACTAAAAGGTAGCTAAAGGGCTCGTTTGTAATTCATCTGGCATTCGGTCATCACAGGCAATATAAACTCTCTCTCCCCTGCACAATCACACCCACTATGCCGTGCAGTGTCAGAAGTGAAGAGGAATCTCCACAGTGACACAGGTTATTTGGTATGGGCATTTTGCTGTGGCGTGAGTGACCAGCACTCCAGGCCACCCAGAGTAGTCAGCCAACTTATCCAAAGGCAGGATTCTGATAAAGCCAGGGAGAGGGCTGCAAAACTTATCTTTCCCCAATTATCCCTTACTCCACACAGAACCGTGTCCCTACGAGAAAAGGTCTAAGCCAGGGGCATACAGGATTTGCTTTAATCTGTTTGGTTTTGTTGCCTCATCCAGAACTGATAGCATGCAAATTCTGCATTGTGCTCACTTTGTGATTTTAGGCCTAGCTCTAGAAATTAGAAGGAGCTTGGTGGGCAAGTACGGCAGTGGATGAGTAGAGAAACAGCTTCATGATGGGTGTAGAAGTGGATGGATGGACAGTCAGAAATGAATGCATGCAGAGGTTGCTGGTAGATGAATGGGATGGGTGGATGGATGATGGGTAATTGAATTTACAGGTGGATGGATGGATGGATAGATGATTTATGGTTGAATGGATAATTGGGTTATGGATGGATGGATGGATGGATGGATGGATGGATGGATGGATGGATGGTCAGGTGGATGGATGGATGGCCAGGTGGATGGTTGAGTTTGGAAATATTGATGGCAGAAGATACACATGAGAATAGTTGCTAGACAGTGGGATAGAAATATGGATGAACAGAGTATGGGTAGTTAGACAAGAGGATGATTGCTGCTGTGTTGGTTACTGTTCTCATTGTTTGGGCAATTATTTGGCAAGAAGCAACTTAGGGAAGAAGTTTGTTTGGCTTATGGCTTAAAGAGGTACAGACAGTCATGGCAGAGAGGGTGTGACCTGCTCCCATCTCGCAGAGCAGAAGGCAGAAATCATTCTAGAGTCAGCAGGCTCTGTGTTAAGCCTCCAGGCTTGCCCCACATGTCCCATTTCCTTCACCTAGGCCCACCTCCTAAAGATTCCACAGCCTTCCAAGTCAGCATTCCCCAGCTAAGAAATTAGTGTTAAAACATATGAGCCTATGGCAGAAAATAAATAGTATCAGGCTAATATTTATTATTAGCCTTATAATTGCTACAGAGATATTATCTACCCTTCTCTCCCAATCAATAAAAGACACAGACACCTGATAGATTTTGAAATAGCCTATTTCACCTGGGGCATGGCAGATATTAACCCTTTAAACTATCCTTCTTACTTCTAAGCCCCTATCCCAGGCCATCTGCTTTAATCATTCCTATCTGGGCTACCTCCCATCCATAACCCCAAACCCAAAATACTTGCTAATGTTCTTCATTTGGGCCAATATCCTCCATCCATGCTGATTAGCCATGTGCTTTTCCCATGCTAACCCACAGTGGTAGCCTCCTCTTTCTTTCTCCTCCTGTACTTGTCTCCTTCACAAGATCCTTCAGTGCCAAAAGCCCGCAAACCTTAGCCACGCCTACCACCTTCTGCCCTGTCCCAGTGTAGGCCTTTTAATCAGCGAATCAGGGATAATTGGGGAACATTTCTTCTCATCACATGGGTACAGGAGATAGCTCAGTATTAATAACAATGCCCATGGCAACATAGTAACCAGATCTCAAGGCACTGAAATCAGCACTTGAATACATAGCACCAGACCAACCCCCAACATGAACCTATGGGGGCCATTTCATATTCAAATCCTAACAGACAAGGAGGGATGGATGAATAAGTAGAGAGATGGTGGATGAATGGAGGGTTGGTGGATGGGTGTGGAGAACTTGTGGATAATAGGATGGATGTCTGGGTGAATGGGTGGGTAGATGGATGAATGGATGAGAACTGGGATGGATGGATATGTAGATGGGTTGCTGGGTAGGTGGATGGAGAGGTGGATGAGTAGGTGGGTGTTGGAACAGGCATACATGAGCAGCTGATGAATAGTAGGATTAATGTGTGAATATGCAAATGCACTCGTGAATGGATGAATATATCTGGAGTAGTTAATGGATTAGTTGGATGAATAGGTGTGTGAGCAGATTCATTGAGGGTGAGCTAATGGATAAGTCTGGGATGGATGGATGGATGGATGGATGGATGGATGGATGGATGGATGAGGATGAGGATGCAGGCATGAGTGGCTGGTGCAGATCATGAAATCAGATGGGCAGGTTAATGATGAAAGCCTTGTGTAGTGAATAACCTGAAGGGCAGGTGGGCTATTTTAAAAAGTTGATAATGAGTCAGAAGGGGAAATCGGTAGGCAATCAGCTACTTTTTCTGTTGTTGTGATAAAATGTCCTGATAAAAGCAATAAGAGAAAGGGCTTATTTTGGCTCACAGTCTGAGGTTATGGTCCATCCCTGCAGGGAACTCAAAACAACTTGAGGCATTACGTCACAGTCAAGAAGAGGAGGGGATGGATGCTTCTGCTCAGCATAGAATCCCAGCATGGGGAATGGTGTCTCCTGCGGCAGGAAGGATGTCCTACTTCAACCTAATCGAGACAATGGCCCACTTGCATGCCCACAGGTCTGTCTCCCAAGTGATTCTAGATGCCATTAAGTTGACAATTGATATTATCAGGTGGGCTGGACTATCCCCTGCTCAGAGTACGAGGATCAGGTTCAGTCTGACTCTTGCCTTCCCAGCCACAGGCAGAAAGCATGGGACATTGTCTGAGTCAGGACTTGGTCAGACACCACACTGAGCAGACAGGTCTTTCTCAAGTGCCTGCTGCCTTGACATCTAGAGCCTGTGCTTGTGTGCGTGTGCAGGAACCACCCTGGTTTCAATAAAGGTCCTAGAGAGAGATAAGACTTACCAGGAACCATAAAGCCAGGGGCACCCCTTGTTCTGGGCTTCCCAGCTCTAGCGTGAGCTGAGCCACCCTTGACCTGGCCTGAGCTCAGCAGTGGTCTGGGTAAAGGCTGATGGGAAACAGCCACAGGCACCAAGGAGACCTTGCAATGGCCGTGATGATTCCTGGCCTCATGTCCTCGGGGAGCCTGACCATGATGGGACCCCCAGGAAGCAATTGTTGAATATCCCCTTAAGATAAGAATTCCTGGTGTCCTCAGGCCTCCCCCTTCCAGAGCCTGGGGGTCCTGGCCATAGAGACAGGCAGTGACAAGTGTAAAACCAATGCTGGGGTGAGGAGCACCACAGTGCCAAGAATGGCAAAAATGTCGCCTTACAAACCTGAGCCTGAACACAGCTGGTGCTAGACAGGTGTGCACTAGAGAGAAGGAATGATGCAGAGTTCTAGGTGCTCCCAGCCAGAGCACACTTGTCAGCAGAGTCAGGGCAAGTGGATCTGCTGGAGGGCTTAGGGACTCTGCGTCCATCCATTTGCCTCTTTGAAAGGATGCTCACTCATGGAGATGAGAGCTTGCTTTTGGTTACTCTGACTTCAAGTAAGCCAGGACCAACTCTGTATCACCCCAGAACAAAGAACTCTAGAAGTAACACCAGGCAAAATTCAGACAGCTGGAAATATGTGCTCTGCCAGTACATTTTTCTTCACAGCCAGGCCTTCTAGAACATTCACCAGAGGCCAGTCAGGCACCCACACATGCACTCTGTAGGTGGGAACTCTGGGTCACTGCTATTTGGGAGCCTCAAAAGTCCCTCCTGACATCAACCTGACCATGTCTGCACAGAGTACTCTAAAGAGCCATAGAGCTTCAACTCCACGCCCGATTCCTTCCCACAGCTGTGTGACCAGGGGGCCATCTCGTCACCAATCTGGGTCTCAGGTTCCTGTTCTGTACAGTGAGGGTGGTGGGATGAGCTAGGTAGGCTCACTGTACAAACTCAGCAAGACCTGTCTGCAAGGAGTCGGCCCAATAGGTGAACCCTGCAGGTGGGCTCTGCAGGTGAGCTCTGCAGGTGGGCTCTGCAGGTGGGTTCTGCAGGTCAGCACTGCAGGTGGGCTCTGCAGGTGGGTTCTGCAGGTGGACCCCAGGCAGGGTCTCCCAACTCACCTGCAGCTTCCAAGCCCCACCCTCCCCACTGCCCAGCCTCCAGCACAGGAGCGTGGGAACTTCCTAGTGCTGTGTTTGTCTTGGGCGGCTGGGGAGGGGCTGCACCCTCTGTCAGCTCCAGTGTGCTCCTGCCAGGTCACCCAGCGTGAAAGGGAGGGATTGTTCCCGTGACCTTTGCTTTTCTAGTCAAAGGTTCTAGGGCCTGAGACAGAGCAAGCCCTTCTTCCCGAAGGTCAAGCAGCCGTAGCCATCTCCACTCCCCCACCCCCACCTCACCCCCACCCCTACCCCCACCCAAAGGAGTTACAGGTCACCTGTGCCAAGGGACTCTATAGCTCTGTCCCTACCTCTAGAGCCAGCAACCAGCTGGGGGCCCTTCCTTCTCATTGGAACTCACTGTACCTGGTGTCCCGTGCCCTGTTCAGCTCCAGTGAGGCTCCGTCACACTCCCACCTGCCCCTCCACCCTGGGAAAGTGCCTGGAGGTGGGCCTCAGGTCTCTACCCAGTTGGAGACACTCTACCAATTTTTTTTCTCACTTAGCCTCAGTCTCCTCAGTCCTACAGTCACGAGGCTGGCAGCTTCTGAACCTTCCAGAAACAACCATTCATGCAGTAGTCCTGCACAGCCAGGGTTAAGGGTCGTTAAGGTCACGGAGGCTCCGTTTCCGATCTTCCGAAAGGTGCGGATCATTAATGAACCTTGTTCTTTCCTTCTGGGGCATGAACAAAGAGGATTTGGCTCACAGCAGAAAGGCTGCAGGTCAGGGTTCCCAGGGTATGGAATGTCAGCCTCGGGCAGCAATGACAGTCACTCAGAAACTCTAAAAATAACGCAAAGCTGCTGCAGAAAGGGAGGTGGGGGCATGGCCACCTCTCAAGGCTGGCCTTCTGCTTTTGTTTTCCTTTTTGCCGACAAAAAAAAAAATGAGCTCAAGAAGGGTCAGGCTAGAAGGGTGACATCAAGGTAAAGGCCACAGCAGACAGCCCTTGCCCTGGTCTAACCTTAGGATCAAATCTGAGCTCCAGGAAGTCCCACAGTTGGCAGCATTTGGTGCTTCTCGCCTTAGTGCTGAGTGAGCTTCTGTTCATTGTCCCTAGTTCCCACAGGCTGTAGGGCAGCCTGATCTACACCACACAGGACAACAGAGCTGACCCGTCCAGCCAGCACCCAATAGCCATGTGGAGCTGTCAAGCACTTAAAATGAAGTTTGGAGGGTGGGAGGGCTGAAAAGACAGCTCAGTGGGTAAAATGTGTTCCATCCAACCATGAGAACTTGAATTTGAACCCTCAGTAGCCACATAAAATGCTGGGTACAGCCAGTCGTTGGTGGCACACACCTTTATTCTCAGCGCTCAGAAGGCAGAGGCAAGTGGACCTCTGTGAGTTCGAGGCCAGCCTGGTCTCCAGAGCGTGTTCCAGAACAGCCAGGGCTACACAGAGAAACCCTGTCTTGAAATAAAATGATGGGTACAGCAGCAGTATACATCAGTAATTCCAGGGCTAAAGGAGTTGAGGCAGGAGGATCCCTGGAGCTTGATGACCAGCCAGTCTAGTCTACTGATTAACATCAGGTTCAGAGAGACCCTGCCTCAAAGTGAAAGGTGAAGAGTGTTAACAGAAGACATCAAAATTGGCCGATGGTCTCCACGTGTGCATGTGTGCCTGTATGTATGTGTGAGTGTGTCTGTGTATGTGTATGTGTGTTCTCACACCCAGGAATGCGCACACACATGGCTAGAGGTTGTCATATCCAACAGTATGGTTTTAAACCCTAAGGAAAAGAATCGTAATTGATTGGTAATGTCTTTCAGGGTTAGTGGATGGAAAAATGAGGCCTAAATGTGAAAGAATAGGGGATCTAGTCAGATCTAATGATTCTGGGACCTACAGAGTTTCTGCATTTAGGAGGAAAAAGTATCAGTGAGGTTCAGTGTCAGGGTCATGTCCCAAGATTTTTACTCAACAGCTAGAGAAGGCTGCCAAGCCAGCCATCCTCTTCTCTGGTGGTGACCCTGAATCTATGTCTCACCGTGGCTGATAACAGACCCTTTCCCAGGCCACGCCTTTCTGGTTTCACTACTTCATCCCCATGTCCACAGTAGCATAGACCCCAGCAAGGTTGAATGACTTCCTTTGCTCCACAGTGCAGAAAGCCAAAGCCGAAGGCTATTACTCACCCATCTTGGCACCTCCGCACATGACTCCAGGAACCCCCGCATACGTTTTCTTGTTATATCCCACATGGAAAGGTGGGTGCTGTGGCTGGCCACATGAAGACACTAAGGTTCAAAGGAGGGAAAGGGTTGCCAAAGCACGGAAGGAAATAGCAGTCCCTGATGCTCCAATCTGAATAAGCGTCATGCCCAGACTTTTGCTCTAGCACGGTGGCTATAGAAGGGAGGCTGGGGTCTCCAGACAGCGAGCCCAGGACTTTTCCAATGACTGCTTCAGCGAAGGCTAGACGATTGACAGACAGATGGAAGGGTGGGTGGAAAGATCAACAGGTAGATGTGTATGAGTGGGTGGACGGTGGGTGAGCACACAGATGAATGGGTGGGCAGGAAGGTAGGTATGTGGGTGGGTGGGCAGATAGACAGGGGGATGGGTAGGTGAGTAGACAGGTAATTGGGTGGGTGGTCGGGCGGATGTGGGAAAAGCAGACGTATGGGTGAACGAGTAGGTGGAAAGGAGACCTGATGAATGAATGGGGGGTGGATGGAGTATGAATGGATGAAAGGGTGTGTGCATGCATGAATGAACAAGCAAGGAAGCAAGGTAAGAAGTGAGGCAGAAGGCCATGGACAGGGAAGTGGGTGAGATAACCATCCACCTGTCTCATAACCATTTTCCAAGCATATCAAAAAATCAGGTCATGCAAAAAAAAAAAAAAAATCTTTGAGGTTTTTGTTTTCAAAGAGATAAAGCCTTTGGCAAGCCATTTCAAGGAAGCCCGGGGCGGTGGGAGGGCTGGCTTCCTTTCTCCCTCCCCTCCTCCCCTTCTGCTGGGTCGCTGCACAGCTCCTCGCTGAGCAGCTTTCCCATGGGAAGGCTGAGCAACTTCTGAATGGGACTCTCTCAGGCCAAAGAGTAAACACCCCATTCGGAGCCTGAGGCCTGTTCCTAAGCTGCTCAGCGCTTAACAGAAGCCGGCCGTACCTGGCAGAGCCCAGTGGGGGACTGCAGCGGACACTGGGAGAAGCAGACAAAAGGAGTCGCAGGGGTGGTGTCCAGGATAGGAGCAGCTAGGATGGACCTGGAGCTGTCTCTGGGCCAGGAGGACCTACCCTGTCCTTGCTGAGGGACTTCTCCCAGTCCCAGAGGCCTCTGCAAGGTCCTATCCCCCTTTGTTGTGATACTCAGCTGGATCTTTGTGATGGGTTCAAGGCTGGCTGGCACAGCTGTGTCTCTCCTATATATGATAAAACGAAAATGATACCCAGAGAGGTGCAGCCATGGGTCCAACGCCGTGGGCGCTGTCAGGAGGCCTGGGATAGGGTTCTGGGCTGGCTCCAGAGTGTAGGGGGTTGGCAGAGAGCCCTGTCTCTCTCCCATCCATTCCTACACTCCTTTCCCCACTCTTCCCTCTGCCCCTTCCTTTTCCACCTCCCACTTTCCTTGGTTCCTTCCTTCCTTCCTTCCTTCTCTCTTGCCTCTCTCTTCTCATCCCTCCTGCCTCCCTTCCATTCTATTTATCTTGTGGTCCACTTACTACACACCTTCCAAGTACCCCATGAGTATCAGGAAAGAGAACGAACAGAGAGGAACCCCAGTTGCCATGGGCCTTACCCGGTGGGTAAGACAAGGACTCGTCCTCCTGCTCTGTCCTGTGGAGTGAAGACTCCAAGCATGAAGCCCTTGTTCAGAACATCCCACCTGTTCTCCACTTTGGCCTCAAGGGGCGTTTGGGTCCTCCCTGGCCTGTGGCAGAGGACTGCAGTCCACGGAGCTGGGCTTGAGACTCTGGGGTCAGAGAGGGTCTCACAGTTTCAGGCACCTAAATACTCTGCAGGAAGCTGGGGATCACTGTCAATTCCTGGGGAAGGGAGCAGACCCAGGGCCATTGGACTTGGAGACTCCGGGGACCTGGGGAGCCCCAGAGCAGGACCCGTGCTGGCCAGACACCCACAGCGGCAGTACAGACTCCTCTGTGTGACCCCGGACAAGCACCCCCTGGGAAGTGTGGGCGGGGCTGGGGAGACTGTTGGTGCCACTCAGCGCTCCTCAGAAGCTGTCCACACTGTGCAAGTCACAAGGTGTGTCCTTCCCGAGGGGCCACCCGCTGTCAGGCAACAGGCAGAATCTGTGCCTGGCTTCCTGGCTGCCCGAGGCTTCCGGACTCTAACGTCCAACCAGATGTCACCTCAGAGGTGAGTTGTCAGGCTCAAGTCCTGTCACGACTCCTTCTCCTGGAATGATCAGGCTGCCAAGAGCCACACCACCATTACATAAGCTACTTACCTGTCACCGCTGGCCACTCTGGGTTGCCACGTAAATAAAGCCCTGTATTTGCCCACTGTGGGAAAGGGCGGCAGCTTATAGGCTGGCAGAGGTGAGCTCAGAGGCCTCAGGATCTGGTTTCTCTTTCCCTGGAAGGGCACACACATCCTGTGCCCAACTGGTGGGTGGGGTGCCCCAGGGGGCAGAGGGAAGCTATGTCCTGGCATCCCAAGCCTGGCTTAGTGCACAGCTTAGCTGCACTCACCAACCCTGGCAGGGACACAGCTTCCTTGCAGGCTATGGAAGGCTGACCGGAGCTGGGATCAGATGGCCACTGAGGCTGTCCTACTGTTGGGGAGCTGGAGGGTCATGTGGCTTCTTGCAGAGCCAGGAGTCGCAGTTGGAAGGCGAGTGGAGCAAGCCACAGCTCGGGCCTCCTTGCAACAGTCCATTAAGAACCCATTTCTGGGGATGGAGAGAACTCAGTGACGAAGAGCACACGCTGCTCTTCCAGAGGACCCGGGTTCTATTCCCAGCACTCACACAGTGGCTCACAATCATCTGAGATCCAGTTCCAGGGGGATCTGACGCCCTCTTCTGGCCTCCATAAGCATCAGACATGTGTGTGGTAAACGTACAGACATGGAAACAAAATACTCACACATGTAAAAATAAATCTTTTTTTTTTTTTAAAGGATCCATTTCTCAGCTGGTACAACACTTGACTGGCATGCTTGGAGCCCTGGGTTCAATCCCCTGCACCGCATGAACAGGGCACAGTGTCATTATTATGAAGTCCCATCACTGAGGAGGCAGAGGCAGAAGGATCAGAAATCTAAGGTCATCCTCAGCTATCTACCAAGTTCAAGGCTAGCCTGGTCCTGCACTGCCTGGGACTTTGCCCCCCACCCCCACCCCCAGAAGTCTGTTTATGTTTTCTCTTTAATTCCCACAGCCATCCTGATGTACACAGTCTTGTCTAATGTAGGAAAGAACAGAGATACAGAAAGACGGTAACTGACCTGAGATCACACAGCAGAGGTGAGCCATTAGGATTTGGCTCGGGTCTTTCTACCCTCAGTGGTTATTTCTGATAACTACTCAGTGTCTTCATCTCCAAAGCAGAGGTAGCAAACACAACCCAAACAATGTCACTCGGCTCTGTGCCCAATAAACAGGTTCTCGTAAAGGGCCCACCCACAGATTCCAGGAGGCATAGGTGGATGGACAGGCGGAGAATGGAGAGAAGGAAGCGGGTTGGACTGATGACTGAGTGGGGAGGGTGGGGGAGCG
The DNA here is from genome assembly GCF_907164565.1 of Psammomys obesus. Taxonomy (NCBI): domain Eukaryota; kingdom Metazoa; phylum Chordata; class Mammalia; order Rodentia; family Muridae; genus Psammomys; species Psammomys obesus. Next base: position 2,660,542 of record NW_026592636.1, read on the forward strand.
GGCAGCTGGGCACGCGGAGTATTGGGGAGGTGGAGGAGTGCCGTGCTGACGAATGCAGGGGCACCTGCTCAGTATGAGCCGTGCCATTGCTGTTTCCGAGAGCAGGCTCCAGAGCCTTCAGGCTGCTCCTGGAATCCGAGAAGTTAGGTTGGGTACAGGATAAAAATCTCTACTAGAACCCCCGTGATAACCACGTAAGGGCCGAGAGAAAAGGGTGTTCTTTAAACTAAGACGAGCCCTGGGTCCTTCATCTGGAACACACTGTGGGATTGGAATTCCCTGGAACCTTGTTTGAGAAACACAGCCCATCTCCTGGAGCTTTGAAGTGCCCCATGCCTATGCTCCAGCTCAGACCACCACAAAGATGATGATGGAGAGGGATGCCCAGACATCACCAAAGAGCAGCTTCAGATCCCAACTCAGTGATGGATAGAGGAAGGCCCATTGCTGCCTGCCATTGCTTCCCCGGGCCCCTGTGGAACCGAAGCCCACAATGCCACTACCAAAGACTATTAGAGGTCAAAGGGCACCTGTCCTGCCCTAGAGCTTCTCTGAGGCTTACTTCCTGGCCAGAAAGCTTGCCCTATGGCCATGTCCCTGGAAGGAATAGCTGAGTCTTCTACCTCTTGACCTCTGTCCTCCGTCCTCTCTACCAGTCCCACAACAAGACCCCAAGAGCCCCCAACGGCAAGGGTGCTTATTTAACATATCAAAGCAAACCCAGCCAGCATATCACTTTCTCCCTGCACCCTCAGCCTCTATGTGTTACAGGGCCCTCCTGGCTGGCATACTGTGCCCTGACTGTGAATTCTTCAGCCCAAGGGCCTGGGCTGATCTTCCCTGTATAATCTACCCATTTTGGTTACCTGTTCTCTTTGTGCCTTTGCCCTCTTGGCTGCTACACCCGTTCCCTTTCTCCCCTCTACCTCAGGGCCATGTGTACTCTGGACTCTTCCCAGATGTCTCTGCCTCTGGCTATGCTCCCCCATTTATCTGCAACAAATCTTCTCCTCCACCATGCCTAGGAGCAGTCATCATGTCCTTTTCTTTCCTTTCTATTTCTTTTTTGTATTCAGTACACACACACATACACACACACACACACACACACACACACACACAATTCGTAGGAAAAACAAACTGGAATAGTGAGGGGAGGAGGCTCTAGATGCTGCCTCCTCTCCGGCCAAGCCCCTGCCTCAGAACTTCCTTTCTCTTCCAATGGTCCCCATACTACCGTGCAGCATACTCCCATGGGGAGCCTATCACAACTCCAGTATCCCTTCTTTGGCATCATCACACCTATGCATCACCACATAACTTTACAAACAGGATCTCGTAGCTCACAAACCAGCTCTCTGGATTTCCATCAGGACTGTGTTGAGTCTGCAGATCAAATAGGCACGCCCTGTGACTGTGGGCTGTTCCCATCCATTAACACGGGCTCCCTTCCCTCTCCATGGACCTCTGAATCTTCTGATTCTGCAACCCCAAAGAGAGGCCTGAAGTCATGCCTTCCTTTCTTTCTTTTTTTCTTTTCTTTTCTTTCTTTCTTTTCTTTTCAAGTGTGTGTGTGTGTGTGTGTGTGTGTGTGTGTGTGTGTACAGCATAAACATCTTTACCTTGTTTTTTTGACACTGGCCTAGAACTCTCCAATTAGGCTAGGCTGGCTGCCTAGTAAGCCCTAGAGATCCCCAGCTCCACCTTCTGAATGCTGGGATTGCCCAGCTTTTCACACAGGTTCTAGGGGTGGACGGCAGGTATTCACATCTGAACACCAAGCATTGTGTCCAGCTAGTCACCACCGAGTCACATGCTAGCCACACGCGGTTTCTTTGTCCCTGACTCTAGGTGCCCGGCCACTGCTACCCCATCTTTGTTTTAAGAGGCACAAATCCAGGCTCCCAAGCTCTGCCTAGTTAGGAAACTGGTAGAAGGAGAACTCAACCGGACCCTGCCCACAAGACGGAGGAGGTAAGAAGCATTGTTGACATGCAAATCACAGAGGCGGGGTCTTCTGCGATTTGCATGCAAATAGACACTTTAAACATTTTTTAATCTCTAGAAAGTAAACAGAAGTTGTTGGGAAGCCAGGTGTGTGGGAGCTGAAGACACCAGCCCTTTTCGGAAATCCGCTTTCCTCTAAGCCTCAGATTCCTCAGTTCACCTGGTGAGGGTGTCACCTCTTTGGGCTTCTCCCCCAAAGAAATATTTTCTCAAGAAATCTCAGAAAATCAGCCTCAGAGCTGGAAATCCTCTTCCACAGCTAACCTCCCGGAGAATGAGTGATCCTAAGACATGGTGCCATAGAACCTATATGCCAGCAGCCTGGAAGACTGTGGTCCCACTGTCTCCCTGCAATGGTGAGGAAAATGAGGGCCATCACAAAGAGGGGCAGGCCTTCCAGCCTGTCTGGAACAAGGAAGAAGAGGGACTCAGAGGCTGACCCCAAGGTTCCCAGTATTGGAGTCTCTACTCATACTGTTGAGTGCCAGGCTGGTAACACTGCCTGGGCAGCAGAGGATGGAGGCTGCAAGTCTGACCTGGTACAAGGCTGGGGCAAATGGGCCTCTTGGTTAAGCTTAGTTTCTTTTCCCGAGGTCCATGGCCTTGTTGCAGGTGAAACAGACAGACCCTAGGGAGCTTTGTGACCCTGTAGTCAGACTTGAAGAGAGTCATGCAAATCCCAGCAGGTACTGGCTTTGAACTTGGCTTTGACCTGGGTCTGAAACTAAGATGGCTTTGTCCCTAATCCTCCTGTCAACAAATGCACTGACATTCACAATGTAAGCACATGCAGGACATTTGTGTCCCCACCACCTGCCTGCTCCCCACCATCCCCACCTTTGACCTTTGCATGGAGTCCTCTTTTCTGAGCACTCTGACAAGATACCCAGTAGAAACAATGAAGATAGGAAGGACTTGTTTTGGTCCTGTTCATGGTGGCTTGGTCCTGTGCACTTGGACAGAAAACCTGAGCAGCACAAGCACGCAGGGAGGAAGCTATTCAGATCATGGTAGACAGGAAGCAGAGCAAGAGACGGGAAGTTTCTGGGAACACAAACTCCTCCCCAGGGACGTACCTAGGTGTCTGCAGAACCTCAGCTAGAGATGAAGCCTCTAGCACATGAACTCATGTTCAAATAATAACATCTACCCCTTGATCCTCACTCATGGCCATCTTACAAAATAGAATGTATCCTCAACAGTCCCCATAGTCTTAACAGTTTCAACACCAATACTGCCCACTTATTTATATTGGCTAGAACTTTTGATTTTTTTTTTTTAAAAAGATTGATTTTATTTTTATTAGTATGTGCTTGTGTGTGTATAGGTGCCCACGGAGGCCACAAGGAGATGTCAGATCCCCCAGAGCTGGGGTCACCTACACTTGTAAGCAGCCTGATGTGGGTGCTGCCATCCAAACCATGGTCCTCATGACAGAACTGTAAGCACTCTTCATGGCTGAGCCATCTCTCTAGCCCACAACACTGTAAACCCAAACAAACAAAACATCCCAATAAGTTCTAAATCTCTAAGACTGAAGGCAATTCTCAGCTGTGAACCCCAGCAAAAAATTAAAAAAGCAAGGTAACCTACAACCAACACAATGGCGGACATTTCTATCCCAGCACAGCGAGATGAGTGTTGTTAATCCCACCAGGCGGGAATAGAACTGCTACCACAATTCTCAACCAAATTTGAAGCAAGCTTTAATTAAAGACTGGTCAGGATGATGGACTCTGGCCAGGTCCATTTGTGGGTTACCAGAAAACAGTGACAAGTCACATTTTTCAGAGGCTTAAAAAGGTAACACCATAAGACTTCAGTATTTTTCATGAAGTCCAATCAGGAGCAAGCGTACAACCGGACATATTTCCTGCCTACATCCAATCAGGAACAACCATACACCCTGACATATTTCGTGCCTATGTACCTCCAGCTTACATGTTCGATGATCAAGCAGTTGGGTCAAACAAACTTATTTAGGGGAGCAAGAACCTGTGGCTTGTTTATCGCCCACAAACGGCAGCCTCCAGCGCTTCAGGAAGTATCTGTCTCTGGGCAAGGGGCTCACAGGTTAGAGGCACTTTTGTTTTATGAACCTCTTAGACACAGTAACCAAAACTTAAAATGAAGCTTTGGCTTTCATAGGAGCGCCAGAGCAAACACTAAGTGGGGAAGTGGCCCTGTCTGGGAATATGGTGTTTTAGTGAGCTCCAGTGGGTTTGGAAGCCCACCGCTTTGATCTTACCATCTTGCCTCTTAAAAAGCCCGTGGCAATGCAAATATTCCGTATTCCTGGGGTCTCCCCTTAGTTTAGGCTTCATTCTGTTGTCCCGTGTACTCTCTTCCAGGGAGAAGGGGCTTTCAGGGATCCTGACCCTGCCACACATTGCCTGGACTCCCAGGCCTTCCTCTGAAACTTGGGTGCAAGCCTCTGCAGGTCCGCAAAACCAGCAGGATGCTGCCAGCTCAGGTAGCCGCCTGACCCCTTAGGCCACAAGTGCAGCCTGGGTCTCTTAGCACAGTGAAATGAACCATGGGAAACAGCTTCCCAGGCCATGTGAGCAAGGTGCCCCCTAGGTGCACTCTTCTCAAGGAAAAGCCTGGGATGGGTGGGGTCAGCTAATTCCTGAGAAGCCCTCAAGACATCTTTGCTATTGTCCTGATTCAAAGTACTTGATTTCTTTTTAAAGATTCTAATCTCTTTAATAACCACACCCTGGTTTGCTTAAAACTTTGCATGTTCTCCTTTTCTGGCCAAACCCTCCAGTTTTCAAATCTGCCCTTCTTTTCAACTCTTTTTGCTCTCTCTCTCTCTCTTTTTCAGTGTAAACCTGGCTAAACACAGTACACACGTCACAGCTACACACACTAGCTTAAATTTTTCTTCCTCTGAGCTGGTGTTTAGTTAAAATTCAGCCTCACTTAAAATCTCACAGTTCAGGTGAGGAAAAATTCCTCCACATTATAAGAAAGGCTGCTAGTCCAATCCCATAGAGGCTTGTTCCTGTCTGAAACCTCACGAGCGCAGCTCTCTCCATTGCTATCAGCATCTGGTTCTCTGAGCTCTCAGGAGAACACTGCAATACTCTGGTATTCCCCCTAACCCGCAGTTTTAAAACTTCTTCAGAATGATCTAGCAAACCGGTTGCAAAGGCTGATACAGGCCAGGCTTAGTCACAACATCAGCCTCTTTCTCTGGCACCAGTTCTGCATTTGGTTACTTTTGGGTTGCTTTAACCAAACTGTCCGAGAGAACAGCTTGCAGGGGATGGGAACAGTTTATTTTGGCTCACAGTTTCAGAGTGTTCTATGCTTGGCCTATGTGCTTGGGCAGGACATTTATGGTAGTAAAAGCACATGACGGGGGAGAGTAGTCCACATCACGGTGGACAGGAAACACAGCGAGAAACAGGAAGGGTCCTGCCCGTCCCCTATGACTGACTTCCTCTAGGTAGGTCTCATCTCCCAAAGTTACCAGAACCTCCCAATATAGGACAACCAGCTTGGGACCAAAACCAGAGCCCAAGTTCAAACCAGGACACTCTAGACACCTGCAGCTGCTATACCCGGAGCTTAACGGAAGTTGTGAGTCTCACATCTGGAGACTAAGGTGCTGCAGGGATGGAGACTCCTGAGGCTGATATTCTTGGCTTGTCTAGAGTATGTGTCCTCATGTCTTCTGTACACGCCTGGGTTCTGATAATCTCATTTTAAAGACCAATTTTGCTGAGCCTCCCCAAAGACCTTTTACTTAATCTCTCTTTCCAAACATAATGATGTTATGGGGAACTGAGGACCAGCACCTCAGAGCATGAATTTGGGGGGAACAATTCAGGTCAGAGTAACCATGAGAAGTTCCAATGGCCCCTCCAGCAGCAGCATGAGATACAGACAGCATGGCTCCCTGAGCCACCTGACACATCCCTTCACTGGGTGAGAGAGGAAAAAAAAAACAACAAACAAATCTTCATGGTATTAAGCTATCTGGATGTGGAGGCTTACTTATTAAGACAGCAAATCCTAGCTCATCTGACTAATAAACCAGAGATGACATCATCACCCACCATGAGACAAGCACCCAGGCAGACATTACTAATCCATCTCAGCACTGTGCTTGAGGTAGCCGATACCAAGGGGTGTGTGGACTGTAAGACAGTTAAGACCCTTCTAGCTCGCTGTTACCCGGGAGGTTAAGCCATTCCCCCCATCAAACGACACACAGATATTAATATTCCTAGCCCGCCTTCCATCTCCGTTCCTCCCTTCCTTGCGTTGTAGGGGCTGTGGGGGTGGAGTGGCTCCTCCGGTTCCTCATCTGCCTTGTCGCCCATTCGCTCAGTCTCCCTGGTTCTGGTAGTTTAATCTCCCTCCTAGTTTGGTAGAAACTTGTTCCTGGGTAGCTGCTGGAGGGGGGCAGGCTTCCCCACATGAGCTCATTTTTAATCAGGGTGTGCCCAGCCTCAGACCCAGGAAAGGTGGTTTTGCTTTTTGGCTGGGGCAGGAGTCCTGTGTTGGTGGCCAGAACCCTCTCCCCAAGTCTGCCATAGGGAAGGGCCGGCCTGGGACACAGGCTCTAGGCAGACAGAGTGAACATGACTTTTTACAATGGGGCTTTGATCTGTCTAATGTCACAATACAGGCTGGGGACAGATGCCAGGCTTGGGTGACTGCTGGTTCCCACAGGAGGGCCCTGTGCAGGTATTCACACGGGAGCATCTTGGCAGGCCCGGGCCTGGGTCGGTGCCCATCATAATTAGGTTTTGGGGGAAAAAAAATGGTGAGTGAGGTGTGTTTGGCCAGGGCCCCGCCTTCCTCCAGCCCCAAGGAAGTGACAGGAGGGAGATGGAGAACAGAGGAAGCTGTCCCCACAGGCATAGGCTGGGGGGGGGGGGCGGTTGTCCTCCTGGTGTCAAGAAGTATGCATAAGGAATTCCTGTGGTCAGAGGTGGCAGGGGGACACAAAGGCTGGGCTCGCACCCCCAACAATACATACTCTGTCCTCACCAGTGGAGACCTTTGCCAAAGCACTCAGAGAATGGGCCACCCCAGACCCCCTGTCTATCCAAGCCGCTGGCTTGCTGGGGACATCCCCCGGAAGCTTGGTTCCTCCAGAGGCCCCGTCCTCAGGCTGTGCAGGCTGCATTAGCTCCGCCTGTGCTCGGGAACACCTGGGACTCCCTCCCATCCCCAGGCCACGGTCCAGGCAGGCGCACAGCCCACATCTCCTGCCTGCAGCTCAGGTTTCCCTGACAGGCTCCCCTGGAACAGTGCAACCTAAAAAGATAAAGGCGTCCTGGCCAGGGGTGGCATGGGTAGCAGGAAGCTGGCTCCTCTGCACACCCGGAGACACTTTAGAAGCTGTTCCCGGTGCACTTCTTGGGTGCCCTCCTCTCCCTGCCAGGACAACTGGGTTGGCTTTGCAGCCAGCGAAGTCAGCTCTGAGGTGGAGTTGCAGCTGCCTGTTTAATCCTCACTCGAGAACCATTTGCTAGCCACTGTGTCGACACTCGCCATTCAGTCCTCTGTCACCCTGTGAGGTGTCACAACCAGCCTGACCCATCTCCACTCCATTTGGGGATACTGAGGCTGGGAGAATCAAGAATAGGAAGCTAGTAACGGCCCAGGCTGCCCTCCCCAGTGTCCCTGTCCATGTCTGAGCCCTGCACTTGGCCACCCCACCAAACCAGCACTGTGAGTTCTAGAAGGGGCATCTTTAAACTCTGACACATCCATGCCTCCCCTGTGCCCACCTCTGGGGACAGAGACCAGGGTGCTGTATTTGTTGTTATGCCTAAGCACTCAGGCAGGTCTGTTGAAGACATTTAACAAGTGATAAATAGTAACAGTCTCGCTTCCCTGTTTCGGGCCTCATTCTGGCCTAGCAAATCCTACAAACTCTCACACGCCTTCGCCAGCAACGGACTTGGAGAGAAGCTTGTTGCTCCCATTTCACAGATAAATAAATGGCGGCTGCACGAGAGGTCCCCCCTGCAGTCCCCAGATGCCCAGTGGTACCAGGTCGTGGGTCTGAGTCCTGAAGGTGGGAGAGAACGGAGAAAGCCCCCCAGTTATAACCAGGCCATCAGGAGTGACCACACCTGAGCTGATGTTCGTACCCCTCCCTTTAGCTGTCAGATCACCTAAACGATGGACCCCAAGGTGCTGGAATTTCCCCAGGAGTCTCATGCTGGGAAGAGAAAGGTTGAACCTGGTGCTAACCAGAGGGAGCTTGGCTCCCAGAGACCTCACTAAGTTCTGAGAACTTGTCAGACCACCTTGCAGGAGAGACTGGAGCTGAGACAGTGAGGGGTGAGTGACAGGCAGGACCACACCTTGACCAGGACCGCTTAGCTATGCGCTCCTCCTGCCCTCTGCTTAAGCCTGAGCCTCACGTCCAGACCCTAAAGAGGGACTTGGGGGTCACTAGTCCTCTTTGTCCCTCTTCCCAGTGTGGCTGCACTGAATGACTCTCCTCACTGCCCCTCACTGTTACTTAGCTGTTTAATTGGCTTTTGAGGATGGTGGCTGAGCCTGGCTGGTGAGGGACACCTGGGCCCAGGCTCCAACCTTAACATCTCCAGTACCACCAACGTGCATGCCACAAGGTCAACAGGCCTACTCTATCTCATGATAGCGCCTGCCCTGAGTCTAGGAGTTGGAGGCCTTCCTTCCATCCCAGCAAGAAAGGATGAGACTCCCTAAAGACACACACACACACACACACACACACACACACACACACACACACACACGGAATCCACATCCAAACATGGCATTCTTAGGTCTTAGGCATGCTTGTATGGGCGACAGAAAGGTTATCCTAGAATTGCAGGGTTGGCCCGCCAGGCCTCTGCCCAGCACTGAGCAGCCATGTGCGGGTGGCAATAGACCCGTGTATCCTCATAGTTGCCATCCAGGTATCAGTGCTGCCTAGCCCAAAAGGCCCTCCGTTTTTCGTTGACCAGGCCATGGGTGGGAGCCCACACTGCTGAACGGAGCGATCCTCTCTGAGCCCCAGAGATAACACGAAATCCAGAGTCAGCCTGGATGACTCCTGCCAGTGGGTGTCTGTTGATGTTGGCACTTGACCAAGGAGGGAGCCTCGGGACTGGAACATGAAGGCGCATCTTGTCCAGTGGCTGAGTTGGGAGGTTCTGGCATCTGCTGCCAGGAACTACGTTTCCTGGGGGAAGAATGCTCTTGCCTAACGGGCTGCCGGGGAGCGGGGGAGCGGGGGCTGCCTTCGGGAATCCAGCGAGCTTCCTTCAGCTGTAGCCAGTTCCTTTGATGCTCACACTCCCAAAGGCAAAGAGCCCCTGCCTCCCGGCTGCACAACCTACCTGTAAGGGTCCTGTAAGGTAGTTGATCACATTGCATCTCAAAATCAATCTTAGCTATATTAATATTAATAATAATGTTAAAAAAATAGGAAAATTCTGGGAGAAACAGGACCTAAATCTTTGTGTTAGGCAAAGATCTCATGTCTATATCTCTCAAGGCACCACCAATAAATGTATTCATATTTAAAAAAAAAAATCTTGGGCCGGAGAGAGGACACAACAGTTAAGAGTGTTTACTGAATCCAGGACAGGGGTGACGCACGAAGAAGGCAGAGGCAGGAGGATCTCTCTGAGTTCAAGGCCAGCCTGGTCTGCAGAGCAAGTCCCAGGACAGCCCGGGCTACACAGAGAAACCCTGTCTCAAAACAACAACAACAAAAGAGTGCATGCTAGTCAATGATGAGACCTAGGGTTCAAAGGCCACAGTAGGTGGCTCACAGTCATCTGAAACTCCAGCTCCAAGGGATCCAGAGCTCTTTTCTGGCCTCGCTGGACCCCTACATCCTCACTCACCCACCTACCCACACACACACACTACACACACACATTCACAGCCATACACACACATATACATTAAAAGAAAAATCAATGTAATCTCGTTATAGACATACAGATATGCATATAGATATATGAAGAAATCCTTAAATGGGATGTCCCCAGAACTAAAAACTTCTCTTGCTAAATGAAAAGGCAAGCCCCGTGCCAGGAACAAATACTTGCAAGCCACATAATTGACAAAGAATTTGCAACTCTCTCAGCAATAGGAAAATAAGCTACATGACTGAAAATGAGCCAGCTCTCTGAGCAAGGGTTTCCCCTGAGCAGATAAAACGGCTCGAGATAAATACATGTGAATGGCTTCGCCTCCACCAGTCACCATGGCAACCAGACTAAAACCACATTGCGATACCATGATGTACCCCTTAGGATGGCCAAACAATTGATAAGCAGTTGTTTGGGGAGGAGCCTTCACAGCGCAGTGTGCTTTGCAGATGCAGTTACCAGGAAGGTATACGTGCTTCTGGAACATTCGGAAATTAGTTCAGCCAGTATGGTCGCAAGGCAGCGGTTCTCAACCTTCCTGATCCTGCGTGCGACCCTTTAACACAGCTCCTCATGTTGTGCTGACCCACAACCATAAAATTATTTTGTTGCCACTCTAAAATGTAACGTAGACATCTGTGTTTTCCAACGGTCTTAGGTGACCCCTGTGAAAGAGTCATTCGACCCCCCCAAAGAGGTTGCAACCCACAGATTGAGAACCACTGTCATAACGCATCCTGACCCAAGAGGATCGATGTCCTTACAGAAAGAGTGAGAAGCCCAGTTCCCCTCCACACACGCCTCAACAGCAGGAAGGCCCTGACTGAGGCAAGAAGCCTCCTCAGAGAGCAAGACTGATAACGCGTGGATCTTAGACTTTAGATGTCCGGAACCACGACCAATGCCCAGAGTCAACGTATCCGTGGGGCAGCAGGGGCTGGTGATATGAATGACTCCTCAGGAGCAAGTGTTGGGTGATACAAGATGTAGGCAATGGCGGTGAGGCATTCCACAACTCTGCTTGCTTGTCAGAATCCACAGATCTTGGAGCTGGCAAGATGGCTCGGGTGGCCCTTGGCAGAAGACCCAGTTCAGTTCACAGCCTTCATGTTGAGCCTTCAGGGGATCCAACACCTTCTTCTGGTCTCTACAGGCACCTGCGCTCACATGTGCCCCCACCACACACATTTAAAAATAATAATAATTCATAGAACTTACATAAAGAAACTGTGTACATGAATCCTCAATAGAAAAAAAAGCCAAAGGGAAAAATGCTCTCCCACAGAAAGACAAAAACAAGAGAGGCATCCTCAAACAAGAGACTTCAGAGCTCTGAGGGAAGCTCTGAGCAGTGCATGAGGTCACCTGTAGGGTGGAGGTGTTGGGAGTGTCATAGGGGGGTGTGGGGGAGTTCAGCCTTAGAGAGGCAGACAGTGGCAAGCAGAGCAGATGGCAGTAGAAGACCTGGGGACGTGGCTCAGGCTTGCCTGACAAGAACGAGAACCTGAGTGCGATTCTCAGGATCCATGTAAAGAGCTGAGCCGGGGGCATGCTCATATATCCCAGCACTGGGGAGGCGGAGGCAAGAGGATCACTGGTGAGCAGTGAGCGCCAGGCCATCACACACACACACACACACACACACACACACACACACACACAAAGAGACCTAGACCACAGCTCACCTCACAGAAGGGATGGGTGGGAGAGAGACCCAGGCTGGGAAGGAGGGCTTGGAACACTCAGAAGGCCTCCGGAAGTTGGATTGCTCTCCAAAAGCTGAACCTACAGCAATCTGGCCTTACCGGAAGCAGAGGCGGAGCTTCCTCTCTCTGCTCTGGAGGATGTGGAGAAGGGCTACAAGATGTGCACAGTGGCTTCCTGTCAGCTGTCACTTGATGAGGGGCCCTCACTTTAGTCCCCAAGCTGATGCTCACCTGAGAGCCTTCACCCCGTGGCCACCCATAGACCAGCGTCAACCTATTGAGCGTGGGAATTTTGAGGACAGGCTCCCACACCCAGAACAAGCACCCACCCAGCCTCCTCCAGGTAGAGCTGGAAGCTCTTACCCATGCCCCTGCTCTGCCTCTTCCTCATGTCCCTCAGCCACATGAACTCCTGCCTCGTGGCCTTTGTATATGTGAGAGTTGGTTCTACCTGGAACAGTCCTCCCCTGATACCTCCAGGGCTCATTGGCAGGTATCTCTTGGGGCTTTCTCAAGTCTCTTTCATCAGTTCAGCGATCCTGGCGACTCCATCTAAAGTGGTGCCCACGAAGACACCTGCATACCCACTCAGCATACCCACTCACACCCAGATACTCACACCCTGACCCTCACAGAGATATCCAAATGCCCACCCAGACAACCATACGTTCATCCTGATACCCACCTGTCATAAGAATGAGGACTTCATGAGGTCCTTCATAGCCTGGCCACACCCTGTCCACCCACAGAACTGAACTCACTATGGGAACACACAGCTCTAAACTGTGAATCTTAGGAGGTGAGGAGCACAAGGGCCTTGGGAGCTAGCCATCATGCCTACACCTGTCTCTAGAGGCTAAGGCCGAGTTATCTCCTTTGGCTGGGTCACCCTCCTCCCTCTTTCTCCACCTGAGGCCCTTATTCAAGTTCTCTTTTTCCTCTGAGAAGCCTTCTTGGATCTACTTCAGGATGAAGTAAAGGTTCCTTGGAGTTTCCAGTATACCAATCTCAGCTCATGTGTGAATCAGGTACTGTGGCAACTGCTCCCCACTGATGCTTCTTTGGAATGTGGCCGAGGACCACATTCCTTGTCTTGTCATGGCAAAGACAATATCTGACTCAACAGGTCACCTCAGCACTCAGCACCAGAGCTTGTCCTCAAATTATCAGTTAGCTCAACAGCTATCAATTGGAGGGAGGAGAAATGATGATGGATGGATGGATGGATGGATGGATGGATGGATGGATAGATGGATGGGGCAGATAGTAGACAGGTTATTATTAGAGATGGGTAACTGTATAGATTGTTGGGTGTCTGGCTGGATATACAGGTTGATAGTAGACCCTTGACAGGAGGAAGAGAAAAAGGGAAGGAGAGAAAGAGAAGGAGAGAATGGCCAACTGATGGATGAATGCATGCATATACCGCTTTTTCTTATTTCTATGACAAGGCAGCCTCTTGGGATTCTTGGAGCTCTAAATAAAAGAAGAAACTCAACAGTATTCTGCAGAAACCCCAGAACCAACAGTGCCCCCTAATCAGCAGTTACTGAAAGTGGCCAGGGTTCTCGGGGCTAGAGTGAGCCCTTCTTCCCTCCCTCCCTCCTGGCAGCCATGACCCAATCACCCCTGGCTATGCCGTCCCTCTCCCTTATGACATATACATACATACATGTATACATGGCAATGTGTCCTCAGGATGGCCACCTGCCCCAGACACCGGAACCTGGCTCAGGGGTGTGAGCCTGGAGAGGCCACACAAAGCCAGCTTCCGCTGGCATCTTGTCTGGGCAGGCAAGGGTGTAGCCTGGAGATCCCTGGGGACAGGCAGAGACTCTCTTGCCCTGCTCACCTGCTCCTGCCATCTGGTCCTCCAGGCCTCCTCACACCGCCCTGCCACCCCTCGGGCCCCCTCCCTCCTCTCTCTCCGGAGGCCTCTGTGGGTACTAGAGATTCCCACAAGCCTTGTGATCATGGAACTGAACACCTGGGATAGCTTTTGTTTCTTTTGGGGTGCTAAATGGCACCTGAAGCTGGTCCTCCTCTGGGAAGGCCACAGCCCACAGCCACAGCCCCACCTGAGGTCCCAAAAGGACAAGGAAGAGGTAGCTCATTTCTTAGACCTCGGCAGTGGCTGAGACTTCCAGGCAGTCCAGCATTTATACGATCTTCATGACTGATTATGAAAGTTAACCCCACATTGTGCATGCAATTGGAGTACAAAGGAAAAAAATAACACAGCATATATTTTTCATTTTTTAAGATTTATTTTACATTTAATTTTCTGTGTATCAGTGTTTTGCCTGCATGTATGTCTGTCCATCCCTTTCTAAACAGGGCCACTGGAGGCCAGAAGATGGTATTGGGTCCCCTGAAACTGGAGTTACACATAGTTGTGAGGCACTGTGTGGACACTGGGAGTCAAGTCCTGGCCTCCTAGAAGAGCAGCGAGTGCTCTTCGCCACTGAGCCATCTCTCCAGCCTCTACAACAAGTCTGTTTTAAAGAGCTGGCCAGACTGTACATGTGGAACTCAGAAATGGCATTGGAACTCTGCAGCCCTTAGAAGGCGTCTCCAGTCTCCTCCGGCTGCATTTTAGTTGCTTACTGGTGCAGCGTCATGGCCCCTTCCACGGAGACAGTGTTGCGCCTTAGCCTGCCAAGCCTGGGGTGTGGTCGGCTCAGCAGTAGAAACTGCTAGCTTAGCATGTGAGAAGCCCTCAGGGTGGGGCCTGGAGGGATGGCTCAGTGCTTAGGAGCTCTTGCTGCTATTGCAGAGGACCTGGCCTCGCTTCCCAGCACCTACGTGGTGGCTCACAACCATCAGTATCTTCAGTCCCAGGGCATCCGGTGCCCTCTCCTGGCCTCCATGGGTACCAGGCATGCACATGGTGCCCATTCTCCACCCCAAGGGGCTCTGCCTGAGAGAACCCTATTCTCAGCTTTCCCCCCTGCAGAGTGGGTTTTGTGATGGCCTTATAGGGAGGATGGAGACAAGCCGACAAGACTACACAAGCAGGGAAACTAGCCCACATTCGCCCGCACTGTCCCCCTCACCATCCCACACTGACACACCTCCAAGAGGTGGCAAGATAATTGACCATATCTTCCTGTTTCGACAATGGGGCACCCACCCTAGGAGAGGGCAGAGCTGCTTTGTCAGCAACGGTCTCTGACCCAAAACCTTCCTTTCCCCATGGTCACTTAACAATTAATGGGACTCAGTTGGCTTGCCTGGTATTCGAGATCACATAAAACTAACAGGAGGCCGGCAGTGGATGCCTGGGGTCCCAGCTTCCAGAGGTAGAGAATCAGAAGTTCAAGGCAATCCTCACCTACACAACCAGTTCAGGGCCAGCCTGGGCTACCTAGGTGAGGCATTGTCTCAAACAACAGACGATGAGCAGTGTGCTGGGACTGGGTGTGTGTGCTGCCCATACCTGAGCCTGGGTTATGGCACTGGGTGAGTCTCTTCCACCCTTGAGCTTTAACGGTAGATGATGTGGACCCGGGCGCCTGCAGGGGCTCACTCTGTTGATGGGAATGTCCTTGAGAATTAAAACATGCTCCCAAACTAATGTTTGACTGGAAAGACATAGGCAGGCTTCAGACCCTTGTCTGTTTCTCTGGGCAGAGGAAGCTAGGGCAGGACAAAGCTAAGTCAGGAAAAGAGGGAGTTGGAAGCAGATCGGGTGACCTATGTAAGGGGACCCATGACTCCCTATCCTCCCACCGCAGACTGACTGGGGAGGTTCCGTGGCCGCTGGGGCAGGAGTCCAGATGGGGCCAGTAAACACTGCGCTGCACAGCACACTGCCTTTGATATTCTATCCCCATGCGCGGGCTCAGTTTCTCCTTTTGCCCCCTTCCAGCCTTATGCCAGGCAGAAGGCTAGAAGGGTTTTCTTGTGAAAACAACCTCACAGCCTCTTTTGACTGCTCACTCTCTGAGCAGTGCTGTGGATGTGGGCAGAGGCACAGGCCTTAGCTTTCAATACAAGATACAGGCCGCCAGTGTTGGGGCAAGGCTCCTCCTGCAGTTCCTGGAAAATTCACTTCAGTCAAAGGGAAAGTGTACCTTCTGTGTGTGTGTGTGTGTGTGTGTGTGTGTGTAAGTATGTGCGTGTGTGTGTGCATACATCAACAGAAGTCTCAAGCACTCTTCACACACACACACACATTCACATGAACACACACTCTCGCACACACACATGCACACAGAGCAACTCCCCCAGCCTAAGAGTCACTTCTGATCAACCTGGTTTGAATGTGAAGCATATATCAAGTATATATCAAGTGTGTTATTTTTATAAAGAAAGGAAGGAAGGAAGGAAGGAAGGAAGGAAGGAAGGAAGGAAGGAAGGAAGGAAGGAAGGGAGAGAGAGAGAAAAAAAAAGGAAGAAAAGTTCTTAGAAGGAAGCTGGAGCCACCTTCCCGCCTGTGAGGGCGGAAGCCTGCAAGCCTTCTCCAGCCGCGAGTGGCTTGGAATCTTACTCCCCAGTCCAGGACCAACGTCCTCCTCAACACTTGTGTCTGAGAAAAGCAAATTCCGGGGCATGAGCAAGAGGAGCCCACACAGTCTGTGCTGAAAAGAAGTTTCACAGGACGTTCTGCAGCAATTAGAACTCAGAGAAAAGTTTCAGTGCCAAGCAGAGTGCTGCCTGGAAGAAGTAAGGTGGGGTAGGAGATACAAGAGCCTGAGGTGCAGAGACGAGCAGGCTCGACAGAGGAGACAGAGGAGGGCATTTCCTAAAGTTGGTGAAGGCCACCCTGCAGGTTTGCAGTGAGCTAGACATCTCTGAGAGCCACTGAGCAGGCTGTAGAGAGGTGTTATCACTCTACGGAGGGCCCAGCACCCACTGGACACTGTGTTCACATGCATGCACACACACACACACACACACACACACACTTAAAAGTAAAATAAATGCTTAGAAAATACCAATGTGGGGGCTGGAGAGATGGCTTGGTGGTTAAGAGAACCGTCTGCTCTTTCAAAGGACCGGGGTTCAATTCCCAGCACCCACATGGCAGCTCACAATTGTCTGTAACACCAATCCCAAGGGATCTGACACCTTCACACTAATGCACATTAAATAAAAATAAAATAAGTTTTAAAAAAATACCTAAGTGAAAGCTAGCTCATGTAATGAAGAACCAGAGAGAGACACCATAACTGAAGGCTTTCAGGCTTCACCCTCACAAGCGTGTGGAGAAAGTAGACCCCAAACCAAGAGAAATACAGATGACACTGTGATCAACTTCTACAAAGGAAAAGGACTGAAATAAAGTGTTCAGTGAAAGCACAATTCAGTCTGGGTGCCAGAAGGAAAGCTGCAGAACTCGATGACAGAGCAAGAGAAGCTGTCCACAATGCCGAACACACAAGAGCAAGGCTGCGGACATCTGCAGCCTGCAAGGCGATGTCAAGCAACCAGCCTCTCTCCCTCTCTCTCTCTGTCTCTCTTGTTCCCTCTCTCAGTTCCTCTTCCTGTCTGCCTCTCTAAGGGTTAGGGTTATTCTGATTGGCTGAGAAGATGCCTACAGGGTTTAAGCGCAGCATTGTGAGGGCTAGAGCCCACATAAATGCCAGGCAGGCATGGTGCTTCCCCATAATTCCAGTGCTCAGGAGGCTCAGGCGAACAGAGGGTCTATGGTGCACGTTGGCTAGCTAGACTGGCCATACAGGGTTTACCTGAGAGACTCTGCCTTGATGAATAAAATGGAGAGCAACCGGGAAAGATACCCAACCTCAGCCTTGAATGTCCACACATAGGCATCTGAACATTTCCATGTGCACACAACATACTCATGTAAGCATAAATACATACATATGACAAAAAGCTGCCTGAACAAGTCATTTTAAAAAATAGCTTTTATGGGCAGCTGGGTGGGTAGAAGACACCCAGAAGCCCACCCAAGACACCCAGAAGTCCACCAGCTGTGAGGCCCACCCACAGTGGGAGACACCACGACATGCAAGAATGTGGTGGAGGGGTGGGAGAGAAAGAGCACAGGTGAGCCTGCCCTGAGGGCATGAGTGCGGGAGAGCTGGCCCTGCCCCTCACCAGCTGCAGCATCCGTGAGCTGGCAAGTACAGTGCTGGAGAATTCGCCCTGGTGCTGCGGTGTGGAGGGCTGGCAGGCTGACCAGCTCGGTCACCACTAGGGTCCAGATCCAGGGCTTTGAGTTAGCCCACCCCAACATCTACCCCATCTACGAACTGCTAGTGTGTGAAAGGTCTGGTCCTGCAGATCTAAAGCTGCAGGGTCCCCATGACACAGGGCAACAACAGGATAGCCAAGGAGTTGCAGTGAGGATCCAGTATGGACAGTGTAGCAGATGCCAGAGGCCTGGAACCACACCAACAACTCATTGCAATGAGCACTTGCAAGTGAAGATGTGTGGACAAAAGGGTGCATTGTGTGACACACTGCAGCTTCCACAATGAGGTGTTTTTGTTGCTTGCTTGCTAGCTTGGTTTTCTTTCCTTTGGGTGGGGGGAGGTTGAAGGGCAGAGGGTAGATACGAAGAGACAGAGAGATGAGCGGGATTGGGGTGCGTGATGTGAGGTTTACAAAGAATCAATCGAAAGTTAAAAATTTTTTAAAAATAGCTTTTATGGGGGCCAGTGACATGTCTTATCAAGCAAAGGAGCTTGCCGCCAAGCCTGGCATCCCTGGTTCAAGCTCCAGATCCACACGGTGGAAGGAGAGAACAGACGCCTTCGCATTGTCCTCTGACTGCCACACGGGTGCCTTGGCGTGTGTTCACACACACATACACACACACACACACACACAAATTAATAATAAACTTTAAATAAACAAAATTTAAGACAATGTCTTTGTGACATGGAAACAAAAAAATATATTAAACGAGCATAAAAAAACACAAGCAAGATTAATAAATATAACCATATCCAATGTAAAAAAACAAACCCTTGTATGACAGAAGGCACCACAGAAAGAATCAAAACACCAGCCTCAGGGAGAGAATATATGTAACAGTTCTAATGTACGAAGAATTTATATCCACATATGTAAGGCGCTTCCTCAAATCAACAGAAGCGGAAAAGGCCACAGAGAAAAAGCAGAAAGCAAGAAGTCAGGACAGATACCACCAACCCACAAGGCAGAAGGGAAGCGATGTCTGATGCGGGCTCAGAGTGATACCAAATGGGGGTGCGCCAAGGGTGAGAGACAGAGCAGGCCCATCTGCTCAGGAAGGAGCAGTGATGGGACAGAGACTCCCTCAGCTCACCGAGGTCTCTGCAGATGCTCCACCCTGCACAGGTGATTGTGGGCTGCTCCGTGCTATCATCTGCTTACAAAGAAGCCTGGGTAAGAGATGGCAGATTCTCAGCAGCCCACGACTGCCCAAAGTAGTTGCTTGTGGGTCTGAACACTTGGTCCCCTCTGGTGGTGCTGTTTTGGAAAGTTGTGGAGTCTTTAGAAGGTGGGCTTCTCTAGGGGGTCAGTGGGGTTGGTCCTTGATGTTTGATAGTCCGGCTCTACTTCCTGTCCATTCTGGCTGTGGGCACAATGTGACTGGCTGCCTCAGGGTCCTGCCGCCACCCCTTAACCAGCCATGGCCAACTGCACGCTTCATGAAACTGTCCTGAAGTTGCTTCTGGTCACAGAAAGTGAAACAGTAACAGATATACCATGGTTTTGACAGTAGGAGTGCTGGGGGCTTTGGTCCCTGCCACACCCCATGGCATCCTTTCCACTGGACAACTCAGTGTCTGAAGCACCTGGCCCTTGGTCCCCGTTGCTGTGAAAGTTGTTATCCTTGGAATCATGGGCCTCAGGTTTGTCAGGTCCCCATACCTGAGAAACATGTCCTTGACAGATTCCCTTTGCCCCATATCCCAGCACCCAGTGGTCTTTCCAGGAACAAACATAGCTATATGCACATGAGAGGCCTCTGGAGACCAGTGTAACAAAAGTCACAGAGGTGTCTTTGCCAGAGCATAGGGACCATGGGACCAAGCCTCAGGCCTTGACTGGAGGCCAACATCAGCATCCGTGATTCTTTACAAGGCATTCCTCCACCGCTATGACTCAGTTTACCTCTGAGATAGGCTCCTGCCACTCGGAATCCTCCATAGGTGTAGAATAGACTCCTCTTGCCAGAGGAAGGAATGTGACGCAGAATAGGTCGGGGTTTCAAGGCCTCACTAATTAGTCAGAGATGGTCATGTGCTCCATTCCTGGCCAATGAGATTCTTGCTGGGCACGGCTAGAATCCTGGGGCTCTGGCAGGAAGTGAGGCTTCTAGAGATGTCACTACCTAGGGGCCGAAAGACAGAGGCAGGGAGGAGGCCAATGCAGCCCACCATGGTGTGAGGAAGTAGAGCCTGGAGCCTGGCCCAAGATGATCATCTGCCCCAAACTTCATTCACGAGACAATGCGTTCTGGCTGAATCCAGTTTGAGTAGCATCTCCTGCCTCTGACAAACATTTACTCTTAGATCTGGAGAGGCTGATTCAAATCCCAGAGGTCTCGGCCCAGCACGCCCATCAGGGCTGCCACTGGTCCCCCGGCATGGCAGCCGGCTTCGCCTCTCTCCTGGGGCCACTCACAGTGAGGGGTGTAATTTATGGTAGGAAGCTCTTAACAGCATGGGTGCTTTGGGAGAGCTTGGGACAATAGGGCATAAAGCCGGCATTTAACCAGTGTGAATGGAGCCTAGATTTACTGTCTGGGCCAGACGGGATTTTTGTCCACAAGTCATCTCAGAGTACATTGACCACTAAAGGCTTCAACAGAAGACGAGGACCAAACAAAGGAAGTCAATTTTAAAAGGAACTTTGTCAAGGAGGTTTAGATGTCCACCAGATAGAAAAGGCGCGGCTGTCCTGCCCGATGACAGCCGACCTGCCCAGTAGCTGCAGATCAGAGGGAGATGCTAATGAAGTCGTTTGAATGCCGTTTGATGGACCCAGAGAATGGGAACATGTCCCCAAGCCTGCAGCAAGGTGAAGGAATCAAAGAAGGTGCCCTTTGGGTTTGCTGCAGGGACAAGGCGCCATTGTCCCAATTGCCTTTTGCAGCCGCAAAGTGTGATTTTAAATACAGAGTTTACCAACCTAGATGGCCCAGCGCTGCTAGCCCAGCCCTGCAAAGTTTATGACCAGGAACAAAGTTCTTAGAAGGGAATAGAAAACAGCTCTGATCAGCCTGGGAAAAGCCTGCTCGTGCTAGGGGCGGGTGCACACAGCAGCCTGGCTTGTGGGGAGGTGGGGGCGGGTGCACACAGCAGCTTGCCAAAGCACAGAGGCCTGGCATGGCAGACACAAGGGTCTTGGCTTTCCCAAACAATCAGAAAGAGAAGGAGGCTTGATCGTGCTCTGAGTCCCCTGACAGCTCTCAGTGTGGCTTGTCACACTCCTGTCTTCTTACGACAATCCCTATGCCCTCTTGGGGCCCCCCTCTAGCCTGGGTTCACAGGCTGCAGACTGAGAAACGGTAGCACTTGGCTGGGTAGTGGAGACTGTGTAGGGGCTGACATCCATGAACTGGCTCCCTGGCAGGAGGTTGGGGCAGTTCCCTCTGAACTTTCATGATAGCCTCCGGCCTCAGAGCTCACTCTGAACTCTGAACCCAAATCCCTATCAGAGTCCCTATGCTGTCTCTCCCCTGTATGTCTCCTCTTCAGCAGGCAGAGCCTACAGGCAGCACCCTCACCTTGGCAGATCCTTGGTCAGCCTCAGCCTGATCTACCCTGCATTCACCACCATGGGGAGGCAGGCTCTTGGGGTGCAGCCTCTACAGCCTGGCTCTTTGCCTGACCTCTGTCTCCAGCCATGCTCTCTCTCTGGGCTGATATTGTTCAAAGAGCACAGCAGCTCAGCAGCTAGGCTTAGTTAAGACAGGCATGCCTTGGAACCCGTGTCCTAGGGCCGTAGGGAGGCCATGGCTCCTTGTAGGAGCTCCAATGACAACCTGAAGAGAAGGTCCTAGGTAAAGCAGGTGTCTCCTCTCCCTGCCAGGACCTGGGACTCACACTCTTTCCACCCTTGCAGTTGGGTGGCCACAATTTGGGGATATTGTGGCAGCCTGGGAGATGGGCTTCTTCCCAGAGGGACTGTATTCACATCGAGGGCTGCCACTGAAAGCAGCCATAAGCCAAAGGCCAGTCACAGCGAGGATAATTCTCATAGAGTCCTGAGAGCAGAAGTCTGAATCAAGGTTGGCAAGGTGGGCTCTTCTGCCTGGGTGTCCCAGGAATCAGAGGGCAACTGAGTCAGTTCTGAGGAAAGTGCTCCAAGTCCAGGGCAGCACAGGGTAAAGGGGTGGTGGTGGGTGGTGAGAGCACAGTCCTAGGTGCTGACCAACTTACACTGTGGTTATTGTTGGTTTTCAAATGGTTTGATAAAATAATAAGCATAAAATGGTCATGTAAGATCTTTTATTAGCAGAAACCTTCCCCCCAAACTTAATAGAGACAAGGAAAAGAATGTCTGGCTTGGCTTGGTGAAAGTAGTGTGGGGTGGGAGCCACACTGACTGATCCTGGGAAGATAAGATGGTAGCACCACGGCTCCATATCAGTGTCCGTGCCATGACAGATTGTGCTAACCCTTCCATAGACCACAACCCCACGAGGGCATGGTGACAGGCGGCTTAATCCTCTCCAAAACCATTAAAAGCTAACATTATCCTTGTATTTGGAGTAGTATGAAGTAAACAAGCAGTCATATTATTTTCCATACCGTCACCACTTTTACCATCATCACCATTATTATCACCACCACGGCTGTCATTCTTAACCACCATTATCTCAGCGGTGATGAGAATAACCGATCGTGGCACCCTCCCCACTTAGAGTCTTCCATGGCGACCTCATCCCCCGATGCTCTCTGGTCTGGACGACCTGTTCACTCATTTACCGAATGAACAATAATGACTCTTTGAACAAGCATAAGCACCAAGACCATAGCGGTGAATAAGGTGGGTACCTTCTCAGATTCTGAGGAGCTCATGTATGATTTGGGGCAAGAAAAAGAACATGAAAAGTAACAAATACACAACGAGCAGATGCCAAAGAGGGCAGCATCTGAGCCACACCCCAGACCCTCTGGGAAGTCTGTGGGAAGACATGAATACATGAGTAAGAGGTTAATCACACTTCATGCTGGATAAACAAGGGAAATCCCCAGCCTGGCACATGCCAGTCAAACCTCAATGGAATAGGGAGCTGGAGAGAAGGCTCAGAGGTTAAGAGCCCTGTCTGCTCTTCCAGTGCAGTTCTCAGCAACCATATGGTGGCACGACCACCTAAAATGGGATCTGATGCCTTTTTCTGTCATGCAGGCATACATGCAAATAAAATGCTCATATGTATAAATAAATAAATCTTTTTTTAAAAAAATCAATGGACTAAGTCAGAGTCTATGAAAAAAAAAAAAAAGCAATGAAACTGACAGCAAGTTGCAAACAGGCAAAGAAAACTGGAAAAAGAACAAAAGTTGCAAATGCCAAGAATGGAACAGGAGCTGGCACTACAGACATTACAGCATCAAATGACTAACCGGAGCAGAAAACTAACCCAGTGCTCTGGCAGTTTGATATTGATCCATGTTCTGAAACAACACAATATAAATTTTAAAAAAATTGAAAAACTTTATTAAGGGAATTAAATCCATAAGTTCATAACCCCTTCCTCTCAAAATTCTCAGGCTCCAACATTTCACCAGAGAATTCCACCGAAGTTTACAGAAGAGTTAGCACAAAAGTCCACAGAACCTCTTACAGGAAACAGAAGCAAGGAGCCATCTACCAGTTCATTTACCAGTACATCCTAGGAGTTTTATGTCATTCTGATCCCAAACCAGCAGCGCAGGGAAGCAGAAGGGAGGGAGGACATCCACAGACCAACGGCCCTTACAAACATGACACAGAACTCACAGATGATCAGCAAGTGGAATTCAGGAAACACAAACTAAAAATTTCCCCTAACTGTTCTAATTTCATTTCTGTTACTGTGAAAAGCAACTCAGTGGCAGGGAGGTTTCTCAGCTTATAATTCCAGGTTATGGTCCATCATACTGGGAAATTAAGGTCAGAATTTCAAACAGTCGCACCAAATCTACAGCCCAGAGCAGAGATAAATGAAAGGATACATGTTTTGCTTGTTATCTTACTCAGTTTGATTTCTCCACTCATACAGTCCTGGAGCCTCTGCCTAGGGAATGGTGCTGCCCACAGTGGGCTGGGCCTTCTCACATCAATTAAGACAATTGTCCACAGATGTGCCCAAAGACCAGCCCAATGCACGCAATCCCTCATTGAGGCTCCCTTCCCACGCTGACAATTAAAGCTAACCATTATACTAACCAAGTTAGAGTTTATCCCTAGAATGTAAGACTTGCTCAATATTCAAAACCAATCAATGCAGTCAACCGCAGTAATTTGCTAAAGAAAACCATAAGATCCTGTCAATACAGAAAAGGAATCTGACAACATTTCACATGAGTTCATGATTATAAACCGAAGAGAAAGGCGAGGCCAGAGGGGTATGCCCTCAGCTTGCTAATGAACACACACGAGGAACCTGCATCCAATGTGGTACTTAGTGGTGACAGATGGTATGCTCCCTTCTTGGTTAAAGAGCAGTGAAAATGCTGCCAGTATGATGGGGGCAGGGAGGTGGAGTGGATAAAGTCAGGCATGGTAGTATACTGTAAATCTAGCGTGCAAGAGGCTGAGCCAGGAGGATTACGATGAGTTCAGTGCAATCCAGGCTACATAACTCAAAAACACCTGATAAGTACATAAATAAATAAATACTATATGTAAATTTGGCAGTGGTAAACATGGGAGGCAGAGGCAGGTAGATCTCTGATTTTTGAAGCCAACCTGATCTACAAAGTGAGTTCCAGGGCTACACAGGGAAAGTCTGTCTTGAAAATAAATAAGTAAGTAAGTAACTGTTGTATGTAACAGAAAGTAAAGCAAGCAATCGCTTTTTGCATAGAAAACTCCAAGGAATTTACCATATGGACAACACACACACAAATACATACACACATACATACATACATACATACATACATACATACATACATACATTCATACTAACACATACACATACTACATACACATCACATACAAATCACACACACATACACACACAACCACATACAGACAGTACATACACACCACACTTGCACATACACATGCTCTCTCTCTCACTCTCACACACACAAAGATACCATAATAACTCCATAACTAGTAACTGAGTTCAGTGAAGTCACAGGACACCTGACAAACAACAAATTTTTTTTCTATTTTATTCACTGACAGTAAAGATGTGAGCATGAGGAAAAAACAAGATATTAACCCACCCTTTTCTGTCCTTCCTTCCTTCTTCCTTCCTTCCTTCCTTCTTTCTTTCCTTACTTTTTTTTCATTCTTTTCTTCAGTGCTAGGGGGTGAACCCAGGGCCTTGTTTGTCCTTGGTAAGCATTCTGCTACTGAGACACACCCTCAACTCCAATGAGATATATATATATCCCATTAAGTTACTAAGAGAAAATCCCGAAGTAAAAAACCATATAGAAGTAGCACACTAAACCCATCAGAGAACAATGTCCAAATACACAGAGGACACTATTCCCCTAGCAAACGGACACCATCTCTCCCTCAGTCGGCAGAAAGGTGTGGTCCAGTCAAAACCCCAGTAGGCGGTGATGGATAGATAGATGGACAGACAGACAGACAGACAGAAGGTTATTATAAAATGTACTTACAGGGAAGATTTTAAATAGTCAAAACCAACAGAGCATAGTAGCACAAACTTGCAATCCTGCACCCCAGGCAGAGTCAGGAGGATCACTACACATGCAAGGCTAGCCTGGGCTACATAAGATCCTATTGTAAAAATAACAACAATAAGGGGAAAAAATAAAGAAAGAAAAGAAATAGAAGTTAAAACCAAACCAAAAGCAAATGAGAACTTTTTAATCTGTCAAACATCAAGTAAGAATCTGGAGAGTTATACTACCAATCAGAAGAAAGTATTCCCAACTTACACTTTATGCCCAACAAAGGGCATGGATGAAAGCTGTGCGAACACAACAGAGAGTGAGGTTGGGGGTATGGCTCAGTGAATACTGCCGTCCAGGAAGCCCTGGGCTCTGTCCACCTAAACCACCCCTGCAATCCTGGCACTTGGGAGGTGGAGGCAGAGACATTCAAGGTCATCCTGAGCTACGTAGTAAGTATGAGGCCAGCCTGAGCTAAATAAGACCGTATCTCAAAAGAAGAAGAGAAAGAAAGAAAGAAAGAAAGAAAGAAAGAAAGAAAGAAAGAAAGAAAGAAAGAAAAGGAAAGAGAGAGAAACCATAAGTGTGGAGTGTGGGAAAAAGACAGGAAGAAGCACTCAAGCCAATCCAAGATGGCTGAGGCCTACCAACACCTGCAAAGGTGTTTGATATGGTTATAACCACTGAGGAAATGTGTGACGAAAAGAGCTGGGAGGAAAAGAGCAAGAACAAAGTGCTGGGAAGGCTGTGTGAGATGGCCACCCAGGCGCTGCTTTGAGGAGGAGCAGCTTCCGAGAAACACAGACCATGGGAGCACGAGGACCAGCTCAGCAGGGGAACACTTGTCTTGGACACACAAGGCTCTGGGTTCCATCCCTGGCACTGCAAATAAATATACGCGTAAACAAACAGGCAAAACTCGCGCTCTCTGGCAGAGAAATAGACACATGTTCGCACGAAAACCTGAACCAAATACTTCTCACAGGTTTATCTACAATCACCAGGTCCGGACATCTTCCCGAAGGGGACTGGCCAGTTCATTGTGGTATGGAATATTAGTCAGCAAGGAAATGGAAGAAATCGTTCGGCCATCCAACCACCTGGATGCATTTCCAAAGAATTAGACTGAATTTAAGCAGCACTTCCCAGGCCTAGGAGAAAATGGCCACCAATCGCCTGCATCTTCCCTGGATGTTTTAGTAATGATATTCCGATTCTGGAAACAGCTCAAAATTTACAAGTTTACAAGTGAGTAAATAAATTAAAAAAAAATTAAACCAGCAAATACTGGTTTCGACAATTTCTACACACTCTCCACCCCTTCTCCAGGGATGGTTGGGAGGTTTTGTTTCACATTTTTGGTTTTCTGGGACAGCATCTCATGCAGCCCAGGCTGTCCTTGAACTTGCTATGTATCTGGGGAAGACCTTTGCCTCCTAACTTCCTGCCTCCGCCTCCCAAGTGCTAAGATTACAGGTGTGCCATACCACACCCGGCTAAAGAGGCAATTTTCCACAGTTTTCAGTGGATGAAGGAGCCACTTGGAGAGATGGAAGAGGCTGAGTCCAGACCAGGGTCAAAGCGCCTATGTCAGGGCCCTCGAGGTTCCAGAGAATGATGCCTGGGCAGGAATTCCCCCAGCTATTGGGTGATACCACAGCCAGTGCTAGGCTGTAGAGGCACCAGCCGCCCGCTCTCAGGAACACCTGGGCTGATGAAGACTTCGCTTGAACGGTGAGCTCTAGGGAAGGCAGAGGCAGGCTGGAGAAGCCCAGCCCACCAGGGCCCTAGGTAGGCACCCTGTAGATGGGCTGTCGTGGGAAGGTGAGTGAAAGCCAGTCTTGGTGGGAAAAAAAAAATCCAGGGAGAGGCCGTAGGCTGTGCTTTGCTGGCACAGAGCAGGCCGTTAATAAATGCCTTCAGAGCGGTAGCAAATTCCCAGGGCAGGGAGCCGCTCCAAGGCTGGGTTCCATTCCCCAGGGGCTGCGTGTCGATTGCCTCACTGAGTGATTCACGGTCATACTTGGAATAGTTGACAGAACACCTCTAACCCGGGGAGGAGGAGTGTGGGGTAGATGTTCCCCTTCGGGCTGCAGTCTCCTGACCGGTTCTGGGACGCTGTGTTAATCGCTATCTACTGTACGCGCTCCTCTGATGAAAGCTGAGAGCTGCATTAACCTCTCGGTATGACAGTAAGTCCTTTCCTCTAGGGCCCACGACTGGTTCTTAGCCCTGGGGATGGTGCCAATTTGGGATCCATCCGTGGAGCCAAGCCTTAAATCCAACCAAATCCAACCCCAAATCGGTTGTTTTCTGCCATGACGTTTGCACCACTGCACGACAGTGGGCGTGGCTTCCCGGATCCATTGTGGTTGTAGCTCTCAGAATCACTGCTGGGTAAGACTGAGGGTTCCTTTTCTCCTCCAGCTGTGTACACAGAACCTTCGAGCACCGTGAACGCTAGCCAGTAGGGGTAAAGCTTCCAGGTCAATAACAGCTTGATTCCTCCGTGTGCTAGGACTCTCTGGGGTCTTCAGCGATAGGGTCTTCCTGTCAACTTCTGGAGGTTCCTCAAGAGCATGGGCCACAGCCTGTAATATTTGCAGGTGGATGGGACCCCGCTGACCAACAGCTCTAAAAGAAGTAACTCATCCCTGGCCCAGAGGAATTATCCTGTGGTGGCTGGTAGGGACACGCCTCCTTCCGTTCTAGGGTCACTCCAGTTAAACCCTTTATACATGCATGTGTATATACATCCTTCAGGATGTTTCTATAGCAAGAGGTTTCCATGTGGCTTTTTCAAAAGGCTTCAGGGCTGGTCATCCCTCCCCCTATTCCCTCTTCTACCCCAACCTTCTGCTCTCACCCCGAAGGCTGCAGGGTATATTCCCTCTTCGGCTCGGAAGAGGAGGGGTAACATTGTTTTCTGTACATGGCGCCCCGCCCACACACATCCGCCACAGCCGCTTGCCCCAGCCCTCCAGTCTCTGAAGGAGCGAGACTCAGAGAGGGCGGTGATTTTCCTCTGATCCCACCGCACACGCTGGGCAGTGGGTAGTGGTGTGCTGTGTGCGGAGGTTGCCACCGGGGCAGGGACTGGGGAGGGAGGGTGTGAATAAGGTACAGACCCTCTCCTATTGGTGGCATCCTTGGGTGCAGACGGCAGAGGTGGAAGTCTAGCAGAGGGCTGCGACTGACGTCTCTTTTAACCTGTGGATAGAAATGCCCCTTCTGTGGCGGTGCTAGGAGGGGGAGCATCTGAGAGGTGGTCACATCATGAAGGTGAAACCCTGGTGGATGGCATTAGGGCCCTTACAGGAGAGCCCCCAAAGTGTCTCTGCCCCTTTGGATAATGAGGACACAGGACAAAGTACACCTGTGGACCAGGAAATGCCTCTCACCACGTTCCAAAGCTGTAGGTGTCAGTCTGCTAGGCTCCCTGCACAAACACCAGGCCAATCCAGCAGGAGGTCGTGCATAGGGTGAGAGTGGTCCTGGGCCTCTGTCCTGCCCTCTCTTAGCTGCCAGCTCTCTGAGCAAGTTGATCCCTTGGCAGAACCCAGACTTGCCCACAGAAGGCTGAACAGTTCCTGGTACCTGCTTTACTTCCAGGGCTGCTTGGACAAGGGCTTTGAAGACAACAAGATTAGCCACTGGCCACTAGGAAAACCAATATCCCTTCTTCTCTTCTGTGCCTCAGTTTCCCTTCTGTGTAGGATGGGAAGACTGGTGTTCCCTGGAAGTCCTTCCTGATCCAACTCTGCAACTAAGACCCATAAGTGATGCCCAGCGTCTCCCATTGATGATAGCCAGCTCCTCCCAGTGGGAGCTGACCCCTGGGCTAGAGGGTGCTGCTGGACTCCTAGGCAAACCCTTAGGATGGGCAAGCAGCCTGCAATGAGGCCAGCCCTTTGGTCAACATAGGCAGAGGAGTCGTCTGCAGGCCCAGGCCTGGTCCTGGACAAGTCTCCCAACCCAAGAGATTCTTCCTTCCCCTTCTTGTCCCCCTGTCCCGGAGGGAGGGAGGGTCTGTGCACCTCATGACTCCTCCAGGCTTGGCCAAGGACTGGAAGCCTCTGACAGTTTATGAAACCACTGTGGGTACAGGTCTCTAGAGGCCAGTAGCAATCTCTAGGAACCCCCTGCTGCTCCCATGCAGCTCGTCTCTGCAGCCCAAACCCCTGGCACAGGCCACCCTGGGGTCAACCCCAGCTCTTGACTCCCCTGATACATTATTTTAAACAAGCTTTTCCTCTTCCTGGGCCTCAGTTTCCCCATACTTAAGATGGGTCTGGAACTTAAATCTTGTTACTAAAGATCATGTTTCTCCAAATCAGAATTTTTACTAAAAGATGGTTGATGAGAAGGAAGGGCCGTTGGGAGGGGGAAGGGTGAAGGGAAGAGGGTGAAGAAAAGAGGAGTAGAGGGGAAACCAGGAAGTAGAAGAGAAGAGAGTGTGAGCAGTGCCCGGTGCCATCCCTAGCCCTGAGTGGGGGCCGAGCAGGTAAGATGTGTGCTAGGACCTTAGCCCCTCCTCACGAGCAGGAGCCATGTCTGTTCTGGGATTCTGTTGCCCATCCAAAGTGACTCACATTTACCTCAGGTCCCACAGCCAGGCATCCCGCCCAGTGAAGCAGTCATTGGAATCCAGCCCTTCTTCCTATTGGAACTTTTTTATTATCTTAAAATCTGATTCCAGGAGTCTCAAAGACCACGGTTTAGGCTGTATGACTCACAAGCCGTGGGCAGGGAGACGCTGCTGGCGCTCGGGTGAGGGCGAGCAGGGAGTCTCAAAGGTGGGTGGGTTTCTTGAAGCCTCTCTGAGGTCTCTGTTTCATAAGCATCCAGTCAGGGCAAGGTTAATGGTCTCCAGCACCTTCAACCCAACATCAATCCTCCCTGTCCCACCCAGCCCCTCCTGGTGACCAACTTGTTTCCCTAGTTCCTACCAAGGAGCCACGGAGCTGCTGACTCTCCCGGCCAGTTCTAGGGCCAAAACATGCTGAGACACCTTGGGGACAGGCACAGGCCAGCAGAAATGGGCACCCGGCTCCAGAAATGCAGCAACCACTCAGGCTGATCATGTTAGTCCTGAGAGGTGCCACCTCTCCAGCCCCACAAGTTTCCCACAGGCCATGTCTGTCCTGGAATCACCTTGTAGACCAGGCTGCCCTCAAACACACAGAGATCCACCTGCCTCTGCCTCCCAGAGTGCTGGGATTACAGGCGTGTCCTACCGCGCCCAGCTACACCCATATTCTTACACCCATTTTGCAGATGAGAAAACTGAGCCTCAAAAGGGTGAGATAACACACCCAAAAGTGTGAGAGTTGGGGTCTGAATTCATGTCTGTCCATTCCTAGCATCTGTCCCTTACCTATTCTTCTGTCTCCTCGACTTGTTGCTAAGACTTACTGTCAATCTTAGACACCATAAAGCAGAGAACGAAGACAAGTGTAATCCCAGTTCTGAATGAGTGAATGTCTGGATGAGCGGATGGTTGAAATAATGAGTAAATGAGGGAACGAACACATAAATGAGTGAATTAGTGAATGGATGAATGAAATGAATGAACAAATGAAGGACATCTGACTCTAAATTGATTGGCTGCAATTTTCCTGGACTATATTCCCACTTGCTCTAGGTCGGCAGAGTCATGAAAATGTCCCCGTGGGTTTTGGGGTGAGCCTGAGCCTCAGAAAGAGTTTGTTCTGGCAGCACCGATGGGCAGGAGGACCAGATGTGAGAACCAAAGAGAGTCAGACAGTTAGAGGATAAACAGAGCCAAGCTGGCACCACGGTGGGCACCTGGGGTCACCGTGTAGCTGATGCCACCAAACGTCTGCCCAAGAGACAGAAAAGGGAATCTTCTGGCCCTGTGGTCTGGGGAGTCAGTGCCTTCATACTCCAAAACTGTGTGACACCGACCTTCTGAGCACTTCCCAGGGTGCCAGGCTTCCAGAGCAGTTAGGAGGAGGCCTATGCCATGAGTCTGAGTTATAGGAAAGGATCACACAGAGGGCAGGAGGAGGTGATGTCAGGGGAGTCTGGAGGTGCCCTCCATGGTCTGTTGGCACATGTGTTTTATTTGGTCAAGGGCTTCAGGAAGCAAATACTGGAATGGATGGAAAGATGAGCAGAGGGATGGGGGCAGGTTGCATGGATGAGCAGTGGGTGGAGAGACAGAGGGATGAATAGCTATATGTACAAGTTGATGGTTGGTTGGGCAGATGATGGGTACATATAAACTGATGTTCAGATAGAAAGAGATTAGTTGTCAGATGGCTGTGCAATACACATGCATGGATAAATAGATTTGCATACAGACACACGTATGGATGAGGGAGCTTGGTGGGTGGATGGATGGATGGATGGAGGCTGGGTAGGTGGAGAGCTGAATAGATGGATGGATAGGAGAGCACCCTGGTCCTTTTGTTGCCAATAGTGTAGCTACCTCTGCGCTGGGAACATGGCCAAACAAACAAGATGAGACCCTGAGCCAGGCTGGAGCCAGAGAGCCAGCCAGAAACCCTGAGACAAGCCTCTGTGTGAGATGCAGCGGGGAGGCTGAGAGGTGGGCGGTGGCTCCCAGCCAGGACACACAAGCAGCCTGGCCTAATGGCCCTGCAGGGAAGCCATCCAGCTCTGGAGCATGTGAGCTAGGCCTCAGTCCTGGCTGCCTTTCCTCTTGGGCTGATTGAACAGCAGGGGGTAAGGCATTTTCCAGGTCTCGGCTTCATAGGCAGGATGGGGGTGGGAGCTCCCACCCTTGGCTCTCTTTGCTTGCCAGTGCCCTAGAGGACAGTTGTCACCCTGTGGCAAACCTGAGTTACAAAGCCAGGCCTCAGAGATAGAAAGATCTCTACATTCTCATGGTTTCAGACCTGATGTCCAGTGGGACTGGCAGAATTCATGGGCCAATCAATGGAATTCGGAGTCCCAGCTGTGACTCCTGACATGGCACGTGTCCTCTGTGGGGGGAACCTGGAGGCCTGTGCTGAGACTCGCTCCTCCTGTGTTCTGAGAGCACCTCCAGATGCTGACCACTTATGGGCACAAGGGACCTCCATCCCTGGGGCCATGATCCAGGGTGTTTTTCAAAAATGGGGTGAGCTATCCTGTCCCACATGGAATATGGCAAAGATACCTGTAAAGTACAGATGCTACAAGGGGAACAATTGTTCCTCCAACAAAATGGGAAGGTGAGAAGGCAAGGGGGGAGAGGAAGGAGAGCAAGGGAGGGGAGGGAAAGGGGGAAGAGAAGAAGGAAAGACAATGAAAGGAAAGAGAGAAGAAAGAGTGGCTGGTGGTAGGTAGTTAGACAGATGATGGATGGATGGATGGATGGATGGATGGATGGATGGATGGATGAGTGGATAATTGGGTAGAGAGGAAGAATGTGTGGTTAGCTAAACAGCTGGCTATTTGAATGGATGGTTGGTTATTTATCTGGTTGGTTGGTTGATTAGTTGGTTAATAAAAATAGCCCTTAAGTTAGTAAATGACTAGTTTCCATCCACATGGAAACTGAGAGAGTGGCAGGCCTTACCTGAGGATTCACCTTCAACACTGCCCTCTGGGTTCACCCTTTCCCAGGACAAGTGGAAACACATTGTTGCTTTACTGTTCTCATTTTCATTCAATGCTTTCTTTGAGCTGAGGGTAGAGGCCTGCCCAGCAAGCACAAAGCCTTGAGCTCCATCCCCAGCTCTGCAAGAAAACCTGTCTTCAATGGTCCCAAGTGTCTATGAAACAAAATCCAAGGGCCTCCACTGGTCACTCAAATCTCCCTCTACTGTGAGTCTCTGTCCCTTGCCCACCAGCCCCCACTGCGGCCCTCTCCCTTGCTGAGCTGGGGGCCTTCCCTTCTGTTCATGTGTTTAAGTCTTGTTTGCAGAACAAAATGCCCCTGGTCTCTG
The DNA here is from genome assembly GCF_907164565.1 of Psammomys obesus. Classification (NCBI taxonomy): domain Eukaryota; kingdom Metazoa; phylum Chordata; class Mammalia; order Rodentia; family Muridae; genus Psammomys; species Psammomys obesus. Next base: position 2,693,832 of record NW_026592636.1, read on the forward strand.
AGTTCAGGGCCAGCCTGATCTTTGCAGCAAATTTCAGGACAGCCAGAACTACAGAGCTACACAGTGACACTTTGTCCCAAGGGGGAAAAAAAAAGATGAAAGAGGAGGGGGAAGGAGGAAGGAAAGGAGGGTAGAAGAGGAGGAGGCAGAAGGAGGTGGAGGCCAGGGAAGGACTTGGTATCAATGTCCGGCCTCCACGTGTTCACATACAAACACGCTCACCTGTACAAATGCATGCACACGTGTCAAAGTCAGCATTTTCAACTCTAGGCACAACTGTGGCTTCCTTCTGCTTGTTTCCCAGTGTCTCTGTGCACAGGAGACTGGAAGCAGAGATAGCCAAACACTGAAGGTGATCGCCACCCACGTGTGCCAGTCTGGACTGGTGCCTCCCTCCTTCACAGCCACACATTAGAAGAGTGGGGACAGAGAGAGGGATGGCGCCAGCTGCTGAGCGAAGGTTTTGGCCTCAGTCCTGGGAGCCGCAGCACTCTGGCAGTGAGGACAGGACCTCCACAGAGCCTCCAGATCCTCCCTCAGCGTTCAGACTGCAGCAGCACAGAAGCAAGAGCACGGAGTAGGATCTGAGGCAGCTTCCCGCACCCCTGAGTGGGATCTGGGGGGAGGGGGGGGGAGTGGAGAACTGGGAGGGAGAAACCCTCAAGAGATGATCGCCCTGCCTGCTGCGGTGACCTGGGTCCTAGAGCCCAAGGATAGCAAATTAGCATGTGTATGAGCCTCCTACACACAGGCCTGGCCGAGTGACATAGACCCCAGTCACAGGTGGGCCACAGATAGAACAAATATTTCACGAGACATCCTCCCTGATGGGGGAATACCTAAAGATCCCTTTTCCTCAGAGTATTAATGCCCAGTTTTGACTTGGGATGCACGACAGTGGAAGGAAGAGAGGAAGGCCAACAGTCATTACCGAACATCTTTCAGAAGCCACGCGCCAAGCTCTTCATCAGACCTGAGCTCACCCCTGTGGCTATATGAAGATTTATTGAAACCATGGCGTGGGTTCATTCACTTTCCTTTAAACTGTTTGCATCTGTCCTGGAAGGGGGGAGAAAGTGCATAGTTGGTAAGCTGTACTTGAGATCTCTGCTTGTCACCAAATAGGCGGCCGTGTGTTAGGAAAGGGGCTGCTTCCATCTTTCCTTCTCATCTCTTGGCTGAAGAGCATAAAAGCAGGAATTCCTCATTACATGTTGGGACCCACCAAGGTTGCCCTGCCTGGCCCTTCACTCCTGGCTTGTCTGTATCCAGACAGTTGCAAGTTAGAAAGACAAGAATAAAACTTAGGAGGAAAAATAAGCTACGCTGATTTCAAACACTGGCTGACTTTGAGAGAGGGGTGGAAGGTCCTTCTGCTCTCTCTCCAGTAAAGAGTTCCGTCATCCATGAATTAACTCTGACTTATCTTCATGTCTTGAATTTACGAAGAGCTTTTATGAATTTAAAAAAACAAAAAAACACTGACAGGAAAATGGGCAGGAGAACGAATAAAAAGATGGCATGCGTGCACTGCCAACGACTACTTAATTGTAAAAAAAAAAATGTGGCAGACAAGTGAAATATCATTTTTTTACAAATAACCACTGTTATGTTTGCTTGTTGAAGCAGGGCGGGAGGCGGGTAGGCGGGAGGACACCTCTGCAGGTCGGCTCTCTCCTTCCACCTGTGGAGACCAGGCATCAAACTCCAGGGCTCAGGCTTGGCTGAAACCCCTGTCTGGTAGCCCTGAAACGCCCTAAAGCTGGCTGGGATTTCCAAATTGGCAAAGATAGGAAAGGCTAGACTGGAATTTGGAAAGCGGAAGTTAGTAGGCCGGCCGTGGTTTCCCTGCCTAGACAGCACTTGTCCCGCAGCTCAGGCCCACACGTCCAACAGAGCCACCGTAGGACTCAAAGGGCCTCTGCAGAGGTGTGAGTCTGAGAGCTCCTCCCAGGACAACCAGTGGGATCACACTTACCCTTGGTGCCATGCCCGGCCTCTTCCAGCCTGTTGTTTCAGGCAGCTCTATGCACACACGTGTTCCCTAGGAAACTGAACCGCGCCACAGAACAAAGTCCAGACCCCAGTTTGCTGGCTGGCCTTGGAGAGGACCTCAGTGAGGGTCCATCTCTTGAGAACACCAGACCACAGCCTCTCCCAAAGCGAACCCCGGATCACAGTAGCTGCCCCCACTAACCCCAGTCTTGCAACACTGAACCCAATGCTGGAAGGGCCTCAGGGCCGCTTCCTGGCTGTTCATAGGTGTGAATGCGTGCACCACACACCACCCCCCTCCTTTGGGCTCAGCACGTCAGCATTGCGGGGTGCTTGAACACAGGTTAACTCCAAAGCCTGAGCATGGAAAGCTCTGTGGAGGCTGAGGAGCACAGATAAGGGTCAGCCTTGGCTGGGGTGGTCATGGAGGGCTTTTGCAGAGGAAGGACAGGACGTGTCAGAAGGGTGGGGGAGGGAGCAATCTGTAGCATTCTGGGCAGCCCAGAGTGATCCCACCCAGCAAGCCCTCCCAACTGCCTGCGAGGACCAGTCATCAGGACACTGGAGCGGGACTGTCCCTGATCTCCTAGTGTAGAAACAACTGCTCTCACTGGGAGCAAGGCCATGGTGGACCCTCTGTCCCTTGTCTTCACAAAAATTCCCACCCAACCCAATTTGCAGACTGGGACACTGAGGCACTGCAGTGATGGCTCTTATAGGAAAGAGAGATGGGAGGCGTCTGCTCCCATAGGCCTCTCTTCACCAAACAGTCTACCTTGCTGTCCCTACTGGCCTCCCAGAACGACATCCTAAGCCAGTCCCTTGATCACCTGCTCTACTCCACATTCCTAGCCTCCCAGGACCAAAAATGGCCACCTGGACACAAGGTATTAAGAGCTGGGACAAGCTAGGGATCCCATGAGGCCATGGGTGGCTCCATGGCACCTCGTCAGTCCTGCTTTGAGCTCTTGTCATCATCATCCCCTGATCTTGAAGAAGTTGAGGAAAGCTTGACAAAGACAAGGAATCAGACAGGCAGGAATGGGAGAACGCAAACCTGCAAGGCGGGATGGAGTAGGAAACTGGGGGGAGAGGAAGGGATAGGATACAGTGTGGAGATACCTGCTTGGTACCCATGTGGTACTGACAGGTAGCCAACCACACCACACGTGGGAACATCATGGACACTGAGTAACTCCTGATGCCTGAAGACCTCTCCAGACCAAGGGAGAGAGCTGTGTCCTGCGCATGCATGAATGCAAATGCCCCTGCAGGTGACAGGAGGTATTTCCCTCTTAGGACCTTCTGTTGAGGTAACCTGGGAAGGGAGGAGGCTCTGGGCTCAGCCATGCATACATGTCAGAGCTGCCATGTGGGTCACCAGCAAGAAGCATGGAAGGAAGCACTCAATATGTGCTGGACAGAAACGTACCCGAAGACGTGGCTTATTTGTCTCTGAGTCACCCTACCTGGCCAGCCAGCACCTCTCATAGTCCTGTCTGCCGGGGGGAGGCTGTGTGCAGCTTTGGGGGCTGGAGGGAAGAAGCTGGCTCCTTCAGCAGCACCTCAGAGCTCAGTCAAGCCTTGTCCCTACAATGGTGTCAATCAAGCATACGATTGAAGTCTCTGCTCCTGGAAAGACATGAGAGGCCTCACTTGGTCTCCGCTTGGGCTCCATGAGAATCATCCATACCCAGAGTTCTCATGGGACCCCCAGATCTGAGGACACATGGCATGAACCTCACCTTGGATCAAGGCACTCAGGGCCAAAGCCTCTGGGTTTCTCTCGCTTCTCCTCTGGGCCACAGTTTCCTCATCTGTGGATGGAAGGCCTGGTATTGTCCTGCCAACCTCATAATAATGGCAGGTCACCATGAGACAAGACGCTCCAGCTTCAGCAGTGTCCGCCCTCCATCCTCATCTGTCTGTGAGGACAGCCCTTGACCAGCAGCCTGCCTCAGACTCCTGGGTTTTCACACCCCTAGCACACAGTCAGGGTTTCTCATACTGGGCTACCTTTGCCCAGTACACTTTGACTTCCGGCCAATAGGCTCAGAGGTTTTGAAGGAAGCCCAGAGTTCCAGAAATGTGCCTCCTCCTTCCTCACTTCAGGTCTGCATCTGAGAGGACAAATAGGAGGAGGGGTTTACCAGGTCCCCAAAGCAAGGGCTGCTTGCTGCTCATCCTAGCTCCAGCAACAAAGTTGCCAGAACTTTATGTAATTCATGCTCTAAAGAAGGAAAGTTTTGGGTTGGAGAAATGGCTCAGCTGTTAAGAGCACTGGCTGCTCTTCCAGAGGTTCTGAGTTCAATTCCCAGCAATCACATGGTGGCTCACACCCATCTATAATGAGATCTGGTGCCCTCTTCTGGTGTGCATGAAGACAGTGTACTCATAGACATAAAATAAATAAATATTAAAAAAGAAAAGTTTCTTAATTATAAGGACCTCTCAAGGGGGGAGGGGCAAGCTGGAGAAAGGGAAGGAGGAAGTGAAAGAGAGGGTGAAGAGAGAGGAGAGGGAAGGGAGGAGTGATAGTCAAGGAGTAAGGCAGAGGAAGAAATAGAGGAAGGAAGGAAGGAAGGAAGGAAGGAAGGAAGGAAGGAAGGAAGGAAGGAAAAGAAGAAGAAAGAAATCAGGGAGGGATAGAGGAAGGGAGGGAAGGCAGCCAGGGGCCCAGGGGAGCTGCAGGCCACCATCAGCGTGCATGGCCATGCCACGGAAGCACTTTGTCCCCACACTCTGCCCTTGGCAAATCTCTGTGGAGCAGACTGCCATCCACATCAGTATTCATGACATCTGTCTGCCTCTCTGGACCCCCCGAAAGGAGCCTCCCTAGTACAGCCAGCCTCGCCCCTCTGCCGAGCTTTCTTTCCCCTTCAAAACAGATTGCGGGACAGATGACCGCATTGTTTCCCCCCATTTCCATCTGAAAACTCCCCTCCGTGTTGGCCACTGGGCGCCCCTATTAAGGACCAGGCAGCCCAGGGCCACGTGGGGTGGCCCAGCCCAGCCTCTGTCTCCCGCTCCCTGGGGCCTTTCCATCGGAAGAGGGGAAAGGGCTCGAGAAACAAAGGTGGGACATAAATTAAACCCCCAGCTTTTTAAGTTCAAACTGAATTTTCTTTATTTTTTTTTCCACAGCTGTCAGAGGAGCCGGTTAGAACTCCAGTAATGCATGTTTAATGTATTAAAAAGAAAGGGAAGAAGAAAAGGCAGGCGTCCACCCCGAATGTTCTGTCCACCGACTTGCATCGGGGACATTAGTTCGGGCCAATGAACTCTGAGTGAGTCAAGTGTGGCACCGTGGACAAGGGCCAGGGACCCCCCGCCGGCGGCTGTCATATCTACTGAAAGCTCACGCATCATAGCTGCACGGGACAAACGTCTCACAGCCCCCCAGGGGCCACCAACAGGCAGGCCCTGCTCCTCAAGGCTGTTTGGCTCTGACCTGTTGCTGTTACTGCTGCTCGCCAGACCCACCATCATGCGCAACCCCAGCCAAACTTCAGCCCTCTTCAGCTCTTCCAGCGCCTTCCTCCACCTGTGGGAGCAGCTCCTCTCCCAGGCCCGGCCTGAGGAAACAGGGCTGAGGTTTGGGATGAGGCCGTGTAAGCAGAGAAGGCTGGAGGTTGGGACCACTTCACCTCATGTTGCAGCCTAAAAGGAGCAGGGCAGATGCCAGCCATGTGCCTGGCATCCCCATGGCACATGCATACTGTCATTAGTATCCTGAAGTATGGGCTTGGAGAATAGAAGAGGAGGGGCTAGAAAGGCCTCTGGCCTTGGTAATGGGGACATTCCAGCCAGACGGACCTCACCAAACGCGCAGCCCACTGAGCTGCGAATTCAGCCTTTTCCTCCAGAGAGAGGGGTGCCCACAGAAGAAACAAGGTCTGATCTGAGGGAACGCCTCCCTGCACTGCAAGTTCAGCACCACTCCTACCGGGACAGGAGCACTCTCTGTAGCTATGGACTCATGGCAATCCTCCTGCCCCAGCCTCCCGAGCGCTGAGATGACAGAGTGTAGCCCACATCCAGTTCCTGGTTTGTGCAGTACTAAAGATGGAACCCAGGACTTCACGCACACCAGGTAGGCACTGTGCCAACTGAGTCACCCCCAGCACTAAGGGGATCATTGATAATGGTCCTTCCAATGTCAAATGTTCACTTTCCTGTTATGCCAACCCATGGGGACTCCAAGTGGTCACTTTCATGGCTGGTTGCACCCAAACTTATTTTATTTGTGTAAGTCCTGTGTGCCTCACCCGCTCAAAGTCCTCTTCAAAATGTGTGAGCAGAGAGCTTGAGCTAGCAGGCACAGTGGGGAGACAGAGCATCCAAAAGAGGTCTCAGGTGAGTGCAGCACGCAGACTCAGAGACCCAGGAGGGAGCAGCCGTGTAGACAGGACCCTGGCTGGCCCTGCCGTCATACATGCACCACAGAGCCATAGGCACCTACAGGCCAGCTGAACCCAAGACTGGAGTTCTGTCCCGCTGCCCTTCGGGAAGAGGGCAGGGAGAAACCAGAGCCTCTGCTGGGGATTAACTGCAAAACAACAGAAGCTGGAACCACTGTGGAAGCCCCTGGAAGGAGGCTGAGCCACCACAGCCTTCACAGGCCTCTGGACAGGCATTTGGCACTATGAGCTCTGCACTCTGGCCACAGTAGGGGATGGCAGTGCGCGCGTGCTTGTGTGTGTGTGTGTGTGTGTGTGTGTGTGTGTGTGTGTGTGTGTGTGT